>NC_073743.1:4017010-4357390 GCF_023634155.1 Falco peregrinus | reverse complement strand
CAACTCCACCGGGGAAGGTGCCAGAATGGAGTTCTTATGGCAGTTTTTACAGTGCCCCGGTAGGCAGCTGAAAGGCACCACAAAACTTGTTCTACCTGCTTTCTGGGCTGAGATGGGGAACCGCTGAATTTTGGACTCGGCTGGTGACAAAATGTTCCAAACACACCCCATGCACAACTCCACCAGGGAAGGAGCCAGAAAGGAGTTCTCTTGGTAGTTTTTACAGTACCGCGGTAGGCAGCTGAAAGGCGCCACAAAAGTTGTTCTACCTGCTTTCTGGGCTGAGATGGGGAAGCGCTGAATTTTGGACTCGGCTGGTGACAAACTGTTCCAAACACACCCCATGCACAACTCCACCCGGGGAAGGTGCCAGAATGGAGTTCTTATGGCACTTTTTACAGTGCCCCGGTAGGCAGGTGAAAGGCGCCACAAAGGATGTTCTACCTGCTTTCTGGGCTGAGATGGGGAAGCGCTGAATTTTGGACTCGGCTGGTGACAAACTGTTCCAAACACACCCCATGCACAACTCCACCGGGGAAGGTGCCAGAAAGGAATCTGTTGGTAGTTTTTGCACTGCCCCGGTAGGCAGCTGAAAGGCACCACAAAACTTGTTCTACCTGCTTTCTGGGCTGAGATGGGGAACCGCTGAATTTTGGACTCGGCTGGTGAGAAAATGTTCCAAAGACACCCCATGCACAACTCCACCCGGGGAAGGTGCCAGAATGGAGTTCTTATGGCACTTTTTACAGTGCCCCGGTAGGCAGGTGAAAGGCACCACAAAGGATGTTCTACCTGCTTTCTGGGCTGAGATGGGAACTGCTGACTTTTTGACTCGGCTGGTGAGAAAATGTTCCAAACACACCCCATGCACAACTCCACCGGGGAAGGTGCCAGAAAGGAGTTCTCTTGGTAGTTTTTGCACTACCCCGGTAGGCAGCTGAAAGGCACCACAAAAGTTGTTCTACCTGCTTTCAGGGCTGAGATGGGGAAGCGCTGAATTTTGGACTCGGCTGGTGACAAAATGTTCCAAACACATCCCATGCACAACTCCACCGGGGAAGGTGCCAGAAAGGAATTCTTATGGCACTTTTTACAGTGCCCCGGTAGGCAGCTGAAAGGCACCACAAAAGTTGTTCTACCTGCTTTCTGGGCTGAGATGGGGAAGCGCTGAATTTTGGACTCGGCTGGTGAGAAAATGTTCCAAACACACCCCATGCACAACTCCACCGGGGAAGGTGCCAGAAAGGAGTTCTCTTGGTAGTTTTTACAGTACCCCGGTAGGCAGCTGAAAGGCGCCACAAATGTTGTTCTACCTGCTTTCCGGGCTGAGATGGGGAACCGCTGAATTTGGACTCGGCTAGTGAGAAAATGTTCCAAACACACCCCATGCACAACTCCACCGGGGAAGGTGCCAGAAAAAGAGTTCTCTTGGTAGTTTTTGCACTGCCCCGGTAGGCAGCTGAAAGGCACCACAAAAGATGTTCTACATGCTTTCTGGATTGAGATGGGGAACCACTGAATTTGGACTCGGCTGGAGGCAATCTGTTCCAAACACACCCCATGTACAACTCCACCGGGGAAGGAGCCAGAAAGGAGTTCTTTTGGTAGATTTTGCACTACCCCGGTAGGCAGCTGAAAGGCACCACAAAAGTTGTTCTACCTGCTTTCAGGGCTGAGATGGGGAAGCGCTGAATTTTGGACTCGGCTGGTGACAAAATGTTCCAAACACATCCCATGCACAACTCCACCGGGGAAGGTGCCAGAAAGGAATCTGTTGGTAGATTTTGCACTACCCCGGTAGGCAGCTGAAAGGCACCACAAAAGTTGTTCTACCTGCTTTCTGGGCTGAGATGGGGAACCGCTGAATTTTGGACTCGGCTGGTGAGAAAATGTTCCAAACACACCCCATGCACAACTCCACCGGGGAAGGTGCCAGAAAGGAATTCTTATGGCACTTTTTACAGTGCCCCGGTAGGCAGCTGAAAGGCACCACAAAAGTTGTTCTACCTGCTTTCTGGGCTGAGATGGGGAAGCGCTGAATTTTGGACTCGGCTGGTGAGAAAATGTTCCAAACACACCCCATGCACAACTCCACCGGGGAAGGTGCCAGAAAGGAGTTCTCTTGGTAGTTTTTACAGTACCCCGGTAGGCAGCTGAAAGGCGCCACAAATGTTGTTCTACCTGCTTTCCGGGCTGAGATGGGGAACCGCTGAATTTGGACTCGGCTGGTGAGAAAATGTTCCAAACACACCCCATGCACAACTCCACCGGGGAAGGTGCCAGAAAAAGAGTTCTCTTGGTAGTTTTTGCACTGCCCCGGTAGGCAGCTGAAAGGCACCACAAAACTTGTTCTACCTGCTTTCTGGGCTGAGATGGGGAACCGCTGAATTTTGGACTCGGCTGGTGAGAAAATGTTCCAAAGACACCTCATGCACAACTCCACCCGGGGAAGGTGCCAGAATGGAGTTCTTATGGCACTTTTTACAGTGCCCCGGTAGGCAGCTGAAAGGCACCACAAAGGATGTTCTACCTGCTTTCTGGGCTGAGATGGGAACTGCTGACTTTTTGACTCGGCTGGTGAGAAAATGTTCCAAACACACCCCATGCACAACTCCACCGGGGAAGGAGCCAGAAAGGAGTTCTTTTGGTAGATTTTGCACTACCCCGGTAGGCAGCTGAAAGGCACCACAAAAGTTGTTCTACCTGCTTTCAGGGCTGAGATGGGGAAGCGCTGAATTTTGGACTCGGCTGGTGACAAAATGTTCCAAACACATCCCATGCACAACTCCACCGGGGAAGGTGCCAGAAAGGAATCTGTTGGTAGATTTTGCACTACCCCGGTAGGCAGCTGAAAGGCACCACAAAAGTTGTTCTACCTGCTTTCTGGGCTGAGATGGGGAACCGCTGAATTTTGGACTCGGCTGGTGAGAAAATGTTCCAAAGACACCCCATGCACAACTCCACCGGGGAAGGTGCCAGAATGGAGTTCTTATGGCAGTTTTTACAGTGCCCCGGTAGGCAGCTGAAAGGCACCACAAAAGTTGTTCTACCTGCTTTCTGGGCTGAGATGGGGAACCGCTGAATTTTGGACTCGGCTGGTGAGAAAATGTTCCAAACACACCCCATGCACAACTCCACCAGGGAAGGAGCCCGAAAGGAGTTCTCTTGGTAGTTTTTACAGTACCCCGGTAGGCAGCTGAAAGGTACCACAAATGTTGTTCTACCTGCTTTCTGGGCTGAGATGGGGAAGCGCTGAATTTTGGACTCGGCTGGTGAGAAAATGTTCCAAACACACCCCATGCACAACTCCACCGGGGAAGGTGCCAGAAAGGAATTCTCTTGGTAGTTTTTGCACTGCCCCGGTAGGCAGCTGAAAGGCGCAACAAAAGATGTTCTACCTGCTTTCTGTGCTGTGATGGGGAAGCGCTGACTTTTGGACTCGGCTGGTGAGAAAATGTTCCAAACACACCCCATGCACAACTCCACCGAGGAAGGTGCCAGAAAGGAGTTCTCTGGGTAGTTTTTACAGTACCCCGGTAGGCAGCTGAAAGGTACCACAAATGTTGTTCTACCTGCTTTCTGGGCTGAGATGGGGAACCGCTGAATTTTGGACTCGGCTGGTGACAAAATGTTCCAAACACACCCCATGCACAACTCCACCGGGGAAGGTGCCAGAAAAAGAGTTCTCTTGGTAGTTTTTGCACTGCCCCGGTAGGCAGCTGAAAGGCACCACAAAAGATGTTCTACATGCTTTCTGGGCTGAGATGGGGGAAGCGCTGAATTTTGGACTCGGCTGGTGACAAAATCTTCCAAAGACACCCCATGCACAACTGCACCCGGGGAAGGTGCCAGAATGGAGTTCTTATGGCAGTTTTTACAGTACCCCGGTAGGCAGCTGAAAGGCGCCACAAAAGTTGTTCTACCTGCTTTCTGGGCTGAGATGGGGAAGCGCTGAATTTTGGACTCGGCTGGTGACAAAATCTTCCAAAGACACCCCATGCACAACTGCACCCGGGGAAGGTGCCAGAAAGGAGTTCTCTTGGTAGTTTTTACAGTGCCCCGGTAGGCAGCTGAAAGGCACCACAAAAGTTGTTCTACCTGCTTTCTGGGCTGAGATGGGGAACCGCTGAATTTTGGACTCGGCTGGTGACAAAATGTTCCAAACACACCCCATGCACAACTCCACCGGGGAAGGTGCCAGAAAGGAATTCTTATGGCACTTTTTACAGTGCCCCGGTAGGCAGCTGAAAGGCACCACAAAAGTTGTTCTACCTGCTTTCTGGGCTGAGATGGGGAAGCGCTGAATTTTGGACTCGGCTGGTGAGAAAATGTTCCAAACACACCCCATGCACAACTCCACCGGGGAAGGTGCCAGAAAGGAGTTCTCTTGGTAGTTTTTACAGTACCCCGGTAGGCAGCTGAAAGGCGCCACAAATGTTGTTCTACCTGCTTTCCGGGCTGAGATGGGGAACCGCTGAATTTGGACTCGGCTGGTGAGAAAATGTTCCAAACACACCCCATGCACAACTCCACCGGGGAAGGTGCCAGAAAAAGAGTTCTCTTGGTAGTTTTTGCACTGCCCCGGTAGGCAGCTGAAAGGCACCACAAAACTTGTTCTACCTGCTTTCTGGGCTGAGATGGGGAACCGCTGAATTTTGGACTCGGCTGGTGAGAAAATGTTCCAAAGACACCCCATGCACAACTCCACACGGGGAAGGTGCCAGAATGGAGTTCTTATGGCACTTTTTACAGTGCCCCGGTAGGCAGCTGAAAGGCACCACAAAGGATGTTCTACCTGCTTTCTGGGCTGAGATGGGAACTGCTGACTTTTTGACTCGGCTGGTGAGAAAAATGTTCCAAACACACCCCATGCACAACTCCACCGGGGAAGGAGCCAGAAAGGAGTTCTTTTGGTAGATTTTGCACTACCCCGGTAGGCAGCTGAAAGGCGCCACAAAAGATGTTCTACCTGCTTTCTGTGCTGTGATGGGGAAGCGCTGAATTTTGGACTCGGCTGGTGAGAAAATGTTCCAAACACACCCCATGCACAACTCCACCGGGGAAGGTGCCAGTAAGGAGTTCTCTTTGTAGTTTTTACAGTACCCCGGTAGGCAGCTGAAAGGCGCCACAAATGTTGTTCTACCTGCTTTCTGGGCTGAGATGGGGAACCGCTGAATTTTGGACTCGGCTGGTGACAAAATGTTCCAAACACACCCCATGCATAACTCCACCGGGGAAGGTGCCAGAAAGGAGTTCTTATGGCACTTTTTACAGTGCCCCGGTAGGCAGCTGAAAGGCACCACAAAAGATGTTCTACCTGCTTTCTGGGCTGAGATGGGGAAGCGCTGAATTTTGGACTCGGCTGGTGACAAACTGTTCCAAACACACCCCATGCACAACTCCACCGGGGAAGGTGCCAGAAAGGAATCTGTTGGTAGTTTTTGCACTGCCCCGGTAGGCAGCTGAAAGGCGCCACAAAAGATGTTCTACCTGCTTTCTGTGCTGTGATGGGGAAGCGCTGAATTTTGGACTCGGCTGGTGAGAAAATGTTCCAAACACACCCCATGCACAACTCCACCGGGGAAGGTGCCAGTAAGGAGTTCTCTTTGTAGTTTTTACAGTACCCCGGTAGGCAGCTGAAAGGCGCCACAAATGTTGTTCTACCTGCTTTCTGGGCTGAGATGGGGAACCGCTGAATTTTGGACTCGGCTGGTGACAAAATGTTCCAAACACACCCCATGCACAACTCCACCGGGGAAGGTGCCAGAAAGGAATTCTCTTGGTAGTTTTTGCACTGCCCCGGTAGGCAGCTGAAAGGCGCCACAAAAGATGTTCTACCTGCTTTCTGTGCTGTGATGGGGAAGCGCTGAATTTTGGACTCGGCTGGTGAGAAAATGTTCCAAACACACCCCATGCACAACTCCACCGGGGAAGGTGCCAGAAAGGAGTTCTCTTGGTAGTTTTTACAGTACCCCGGTAGGCAGCTGAAAGGCGCCACAAATGTTGTTCTACCTGCTTTCCGGGCTGATATGGGGAACCGCTGAATTTGGACTCGGCTGGTGACAAAATGTTCCAAACACACCTCATGCACAACTCCACCGGGGAAGGTGCCAGAAAAAGAGTTCTCTTGGTAGTTTTTGCACTGCCCCGGTAGGCAGCTGAAAGGCACCACAAAAGATGTTCTACATGCTTTCTGGATTGAGATGGGGAACCACTGAATTTGGACTCGGCTGGAGGCAAAATGTTCCAAACACACCCCATGCACAACTCCACCCGGGGAAGGTGCCAGAATGGAGTTCTTATGGCAGTTTTTACAGTACCCCGGTAGGCAGCTGAAAGGCGCCACAAAAGTTGTTCTACCTGCTTTCTGGGCTGAGATGGGGAAGCGCTGAATTTTGGACTCGGCTGGTGACAAAATGTTCCAAACACACCCCATGCACAACTCCACCGGGGAAGGAGCCAGAAAGGAGTTCTTTTGGTAGATTTTGCACTACCCCGGTAGGCAGCTGAAAGGCACCACAAAAGTTGTTCTACCTGCTTTCAGGGCTGAGATGGGGAAGCGCTGAATTTTGGACTCGGCTGGTGACAAAATGTTCCAAACACATCCCATGCACAACTCCACCGGGGAAGGTGCCAGAAAGGAATCTGTTGGTAGATTTTGCACTACCCCGGTAGGCAGCTGAAAGGCACCACAAAAGTTGTTCTACCTGCTTTCTGGGCTGAGATGGGGAACCGCTGAATTTTGGACTCGGCTGGTGAGAAAATGTTCCAAAGACACCCCATGCACAACTCCACCGGGGAAGGTGCCAGAATGGAGTTCTTATGGCAGTTTTTACAGTGCCCCGGTAGGCAGCTGAAAGGCACCACAAAACTTGTTCTACCTGCTTTCTGGGCTGAGATGGGGAACCGCTGAATTTTGGACTCGGCTGGTGACAAAATGTTCCAAACACACCCCATGCACAACTCCACCAGGGAAGGAGCCCGAAAGGAGTTCTGTTGGTAGTTTTTACAGTACCGCGGTAGGCAGCTGAAAGGCGCCACAAAAGTTGTTCTACCTGCTTTCTGGGCTGAGATGGGGAAGCGCTGAATTTTGGACTCGGCTGGTGACAAACTGTTCCAAACACACCCCATGCACAACTCCACCCGGGGAAGGTGCCAGAATGGAGTTCTTATGGCACTTTTTACAGTGCCCCGGTAGGCAGGTGAAAGGCACCACAAAGGATGTTCTACCTGCTTTCTGGGCTGAGATGGGAACTGCTGACTTTTTGACTCGGCTGGTGAGAAAATGTTCCAAACACACCCCATGCACAACTCCACCGGGGAAGGAGCCAGAAAGGAGTTCTTTTGGTAGATTTTGCACTACCCCGGTAGGCAGCTGAAAGGCGCCACAAAAGTTGTTCTACCTGCTTTCTGGGCTGAGATGGGGAAGCGCTGAATTTTGGACTCGGCTGGTGACAAAATCTTCCAAAGACACCCCATGCACAACTGCACCCGGGGAAGGTGCCAGAAAGGAGTTCTCTTGGTAGTTTTTACAGTGCCCCGGTAGGCAGCTGAAAGGCACCACAAAAGTTGTTCTACCTGCTTTCTGGGCTGAGATGGGGAACCGCTGAATTTTGGACTCGGCTGGTGACAAAATGTTCCAAACACACCCCATGCACAACTCCACCAGGGAAGGAGCCCGAAAGGAGTTCTGTTGGTAGTTTTTACAGTACCGCGGTAGGCAGCTGAAAGGCGCCACAAAAGTTGTTCTACCTGCTTTCTGGGCTGAGATGGGGAAGCGCTGAATTTTGGACTCGGCTGGTGACAAACTGTTCCAAACACACCCCATGCACAACTCCACCCGGGGAAGGTGCCAGAATGGAGTTCTTATGGCACTTTTTACAGTGCCCCGGTAGGCAGGTGAAAGGCACCACAAAGGATGTTCTACCTGCTTTCTGGGCTGAGATGGGAACTGCTGACTTTTTGACTCGGCTGGTGAGAAAATGTTCCAAACACACCCCATGCACAACTCCACCGGGGAAGGAGCCAGAAAGGAGTTCTTTTGGTAGATTTTGCACTACCCCGGTAGGCAGCTGAAAGGCGCCACAAAAGTTGTTCTACCTGCTTTCTGGGCTGAGATGGGGAAGCGCTGAATTTTGGACTCGGCTGGTGACAAAATCTTCCAAAGACACCCCATGCACAACTGCACCCGGGGAAGGTGCCAGAAAGGAGTTCTCTTGGTAGTTTTTACAGTGCCCCGGTAGGCAGCTGAAAGGCACCACAAAAGTTGTTCTACCTGCTTTCTGGGCTGAGATGGGGAACCGCTGAATTTTGGACTCGGCTGGTGAGAAAATGTTCCAAACACACCCCATGCATAACTCCACCGGGGAAGGTGCCAGAAAGGAGTTCTTATGGCACTTTTTACAGTGCCCCGGTAGGCAGCTGAAAGGCACCACAAAAGATGTTCTACCTGCTTTCTGGGCTGAGATGGGGAAGCGCTGAATTTTGGACTCGGCTGGTGACAAACTGTTCCAAACACACCCCATGCACAACTCCACCGGGGAAGGTGCCAGTAAGGAGTTCTCTTGGTAGTTTTTGCACTGCCCCGGTAGGCAGCTGAAAGGCGCCACAAAAGATGTTCTACCTGCTTTCTGTGCTGTGATGGGGAAGCGCTGAATTTTGGACTCGGCTGGTGAGAAAATGTTCCAAACACACCCCATGCACAACTCCACCGGGGAAGGTGCCAGTAAGGAGTTCTCTTTGTAGTTTTTACAGTACCCCGGTAGGCAGCTGAAAGGCGCCACAAATGTTGTTCTACCTGCTTTCTGGGCTGAGATGGGGAACCGCTGAATTTTGGACTCGGCTGGTGACAAAATGTTCCAAACACACCCCATGCACAACTCCACCGGGGAAGGTGCCAGAAAGGAATTCTCTTGGTAGTTTTTGCACTGCCCCGGTAGGCAGCTGAAAGGCGCCACAAAAGATGTTCTACCTGCTTTCTGGGCTGAGATGGGGAACCGCTGAATTTTGGACTCGGCTGGTGAGAAAATGTTCCAAAGACACCCCATGCACAACTCCACCGGGGAAGGTGCCAGAATGGAGTTCTTATGGCAGTTTTTACAGTGCCCCGGTAGGCAGCTGAAAGGCACCACAAAACTTGTTCTACCTGCTTTCTGGGCTGAGATGGGGAACCGCTGAATTTTGGACTCGGCTGGTGACAAAATGTTCCAAACACACCCCATGCACAACTCCACCAGGGAAGGAGCCCGAAAGGAGTTCTGTTGGTAGTTTTTACAGTACCGCGGTAGGCAGCTGAAAGGCGCCACAAAAGTTGTTCTACCTGCTTTCTGGGCTGAGATGGGGAAGCGCTGAATTTTGGACTCGGCTGGTGACAAAATGTTCCAAACACACCCCATGCACAACTCCACCCGGGGAAGGTGCCAGAATGGAGTTCTTATGGCACTTTTTACAGTGCCCCGGTAGGCAGGTGAAAGGCACCACAAAGGATGTTCTACCTGCTTTCTGGGCTGAGATGGGAACTGCTGACTTTTTGACTCGGCTGGTGAGAAAATGTTCCAAACACACCCCATGCACAACTCCACCGGGGAAGGTGCCAGAAAGGAATCTGTTGGTAGTTTTTGCACTGCCCCGGTAGGCAGCTGAAAGGCACCACAAAACTTGTTCTACCTGCTTTCTGGGCTGAGATGGGGAACCGCTGAATTTTGGACTCGGCTGGTGAGAAAATGTTCCAAACACATCCCATGCACAACTCCACCGGGGAAGGTGCCAGAAAGGAATCTGTTGGTAGTTTTTGCACTGCCCCGGTAGGCAGCTGAAAGGCACCACAAAACTTGTTCTACCTGCTTTCTGGGCTGAGATGGGGAACCGCTGAATTTTGGACTCGGCTGGTGAGAAAATGTTCCAAAGACACCCCATGCACAACTCCACCCGGGGAAGGTGCCAGAATGGAGTTCTTATGGCACTTTTTACAGTGCCCCGGTAGGCAGCTGAAAGGCACCACAAAGGATGTTCTACCTGCTTTCTGGGCTGAGATGGGAACTGCTGACTTTTTGACTCGGCTGGTGAGAAAATGTTCCAAACACACCCCATGCACAACTCCACCGGGGAAGGAGCCAGAAAGGAGTTCTTTTGGTAGATTTTGCACTACCCCGGTAGGCAGCTGAAAGGCACCACAAAAGTTGTTCTACCTGCTTTCAGGGCTGAGATGGGGAACCGCTGAATTTTGGACTCGGCTGGTGACAAAATGTTCCAAACACATCCCATGCACAACTCCACCGGGGAAGGTGCCAGAAAGGAATCTGTTGGTAGATTTTGCACTACCCCGGTAGGCAGCTGAAAGGCACCACAAAAGTTGTTCTACCTGCTTTCTGGGCTGAGATGGGGAACCGCTGAATTTTGGACTCGGCTGGTGAGAAAATGTTCCAAAGACACCCCATGCACAACTCCACCGGGGAAGGTGCCAGAATGGAGTTCTTATGGCAGTTTTTACAGTGCCCCGGTAGGCAGCTGAAAGGCACCACAAAACTTGTTCTACCTGCTTTCTGGGCTGAGATGGGGAACCGCTGAATTTTGGACTCGGCTGGTGACAAAATGTTCCAAACACACCCCATGCACAACTCCACCAGGGAAGGAGCCCGAAAGGAGTTCTGTTGGTAGTTTTTACAGTACCGCGGTAGGCAGCTGAAAGGCGCCACAAAAGTTGTTCTACCTGCTTTCTGGGCTGAGATGGGGAAGCGCTGAATTTTGGACTCGGCTGGTGACAAACTGTTCCAAACACACCCCATGCACAACTCCACCCGGGGAAGGTGCCAGAATGGAGTTCTTATGGCACTTTTTACAGTGCCCCGGTAGGCAGCTGAAAGGCACCACAAAGGATGTTCTACCTGCTTTCTGGGCTGAGATGGGAACTGCTGACTTTTTGACTCGGCTGGTGAGAAAATGTTCCAAACACACCCCATTCACAACTCCACCGGGGAAGGAGCCAGAAAGGAGTTCTTTTGGTAGATTTTGCACTACCCCGGTAGGCAGCTGAAAGGCGCCACAAAAGTTGTTCTACCTGCTTTCTGGGCTGAGATGGGGAAGCGCTGAATTTTGGACTCGGCTGGTGACAAAATCTTCCAAAGACACCCCATGCACAACTGCACCCGGGGAAGGTGCCAGAAAGGAGTTCTCTTGGTAGTTTTTACAGTGCCCCGGTAGGCAGCTGAAAGGCACCACAAAAGTTGTTCTACCTGCTTTCTGGGCTGAGATGGGGAACCGCTGAATTTTGGACTCGGCTGGTGAGAAAATGTTCCAAACACACCCCATGCATAACTCCACCGGGGAAGGTGCCAGAAAGGAGTTCTTATGGCACTTTTTACAGTGCCCCGGTAGGCAGCTGAAAGGCACCACAAAAGATGTTCTACCTGCTTTCTGGGCTGAGATGGGGAAGCGCTGAATTTTGGACTCGGCTGGTGACAAACTGTTCCAAACACACCCCATGCACAACTCCACCGGGGAAGGTGCCAGTAAGGAGTTCTCTTGGTAGTTTTTGCACTGCCCCGGTAGGCAGCTGAAAGGCGCCACAAAAGATGTTCTACCTACTTTCTGTGCTGTGATGGGGAAGCGCTGAATTTTGGACTCGGCTGGTGAGAAAATGTTCCAAACACACCCCATGTACAACTCCACCGGGGAAGGTGCCAGTAAGGAGTTCTCTTGGTAGTTTTTGCACTGCCCCGGTAGGCAGCTGAAAGGCGCCACAAATCTTGTCCTACCTGCTTTCTGTGCTGTGATGGGGAACCGCTGAATTTTGGACTCGGCTGGTGAGAAAATGTTCCAAACACACCCCATTCACAACTCCACCGGGGAAGGTGCCAGAAAGGAGTTCTCTTGGTAGTTTTTACAGTGCCCCGGTAGGCAGCTGAAAGGCACCACAAAAGTTGTTCTACCTGCTTTCTGGGCTGAGATGGGGAACCGCTGAATTTTGGACTCGGCTGGTGACAAAATCTTCCAAAGACACCCCATGCACAACTGCACCCGGGGAAGGTGCCAGAAAGGAGTTCTCTTGGTAGTTTTTACAGTGCCCCGGTAGGCAGCTGAAAGGCACCACAAAAGTTGTTCTACCTGCTTTCTGGGCTGAGATGGGGAAGCGCTGAATTTTGGACTCGGCTGGTGACAAACTGTTCCAAACACACCCCATGCACAACTCCACCCGGGGAAGGTGCCAGAATGGAGTTCTTATGGCACTTTTTACAGTGCCCCGGTAGGCAGGTGAAAGGCACCACAAAGGATGTTCTACCTGCTTTCTGGGCTGAGATGGGAACTGCTGACTTTTTGACTCGGCTGGTGAGAAAATGTTCCAAACACACCCCATGCACAACTCCACCGGGGAAGGTGCCAGAAAGGAATCTGTTGGTAGTTTTTGCACTGCCCCGGTAGGCAGCTGAAAGGCACCACAAAACTTGTTCTACCTGCTTTCTGGGCTGAGATGGGGAACCGCTGAATTTTGGACTCGGCTGGTGAGAAAATGTTCCAAACACATCCCATGCACAACTCCACCGGGGAAGGTGCCAGAAAGGAATCTGTTGGTAGTTTTTGCACTGCCCCGGTAGGCAGCTGAAAGGCACCACAAAACTTGTTCTACCTGCTTTCTGGGCTGAGATGGGGAACCGCTGAATTTTGGACTCGGCTGGTGAGAAAATGTTCCAAAGACACCCCATGCACAACTCCACCCGGGGAAGGTGCCAGAATGGAGTTCTTATGGCACTTTTTACAGTGCCCCGGTAGGCAGCTGAAAGGCACCACAAAGGATGTTCTACCTGCTTTCTGGGCTGAGATGGGAACTGCTGACTTTTTGACTCGGCTGGTGAGAAAATGTTCCAAACACACCCCATGCACAACTCCACCGGGGAAGGAGCCAGAAAGGAGTTCTTTTGGTAGATTTTGCACTACCCCGGTAGGCAGCTGAAAGGCACCACAAAAGTTGTTCTACCTGCTTTCAGGGCTGAGATGGGGAACCGCTGAATTTTGGACTCGGCTGGTGACAAAATGTTCCAAACACATCCCATGCACAACTCCACCGGGGAAGGTGCCAGAAAGGAATCTGTTGGTAGATTTTGCACTACCCCGGTAGGCAGCTGAAAGGCACCACAAAAGTTGTTCTACCTGCTTTCTGGGCTGAGATGGGGAACCGCTGAATTTTGGACTCGGCTGGTGAGAAAATGTTCCAAAGACACCCCATGCACAACTCCACCGGGGAAGGTGCCAGAATGGAGTTCTTATGGCAGTTTTTACAGTGCCCCGGTAGGCAGCTGAAAGGCACCACAAAACTTGTTCTACCTGCTTTCTGGGCTGAGATGGGGAAGCGCTGAATTTTGGACTCGGCTGGTGACAAAATGTTCCAAACACACCCCATGCACAACTCCACCAGGGAAGGAGCCCGAAAGGAGTTCTGTTGGTAGTTTTTACAGTACCGCGGTAGGCAGCTGAAAGGCGCCACAAAAGTTGTTCTACCTGCTTTCTGGGCTGAGATGGGGAAGCGCTGAATTTTGGACTCGGCTGGTGACAAACTGTTCCAAACACACCCCATGCACAACTCCACCCGGGGAAGGTGCCAGAATGGAGTTCTTATGGCACTTTTTACAGTGCCCCGGTAGGCAGCTGAAAGGCACCACAAAGGATGTTCTACCTGCTTTCTGGGCTGAGATGGGAACTGCTGACTTTTTGACTCGGCTGGTGAGAAAATGTTCCAAACACACCCCATTCACAACTCCACCGGGGAAGGAGCCAGAAAGGAGTTCTTTTGGTAGATTTTGCACTACCCCGGTAGGCAGCTGAAAGGCGCCACAAAAGTTGTTCTACCTGCTTTCTGGGCTGAGATGGGGAAGCGCTGAATTTTGGACTCGGCTGGTGACAAAATCTTCCAAAGACACCCCATGCACAACTGCACCCGGGGAAGGTGCCAGAAAGGAGTTCTCTTGGTAGTTTTTACAGTGCCCCGGTAGGCAGCTGAAAGGCACCACAAAAGTTGTTCTACCTGCTTTCTGGGCTGAGATGGGGAACCGCTGAATTTTGGACTCGGCTGGTGAGAAAATGTTCCAAACACACCCCATGCATAACTCCACCGGGGAAGGTGCCAGAAAGGAGTTCTTATGGCACTTTTTACAGTACCCCGGTAGGCAGCTGAAAGGCACCACAAAAGATGTTCTACCTGCTTTCTGGGCTGAGATGGGGAAGCGCTGAATTTTGGACTCGGCTGGTGACAAAATGTTCCAAACACACCCCATGCACAACTCCACCGGGGAAGGTGCCAGTAAGGAGTTCTCTTGGTAGTTTTTGCACTGCCCCGGTAGGCAGCTGAAAGGCGCCACAAAAGATGTTCTACCTGCTTTCTGTGCTGTGATGGGGAAGCGCTGAATTTTGGACTCGGCTGGTGAGAAAATGTTCCAAACACACCCCATGTACAACTCCACCGGGGAAGGTGCCAGTAAGGAGTTCTCTTGGTAGTTTTTGCACTGCCCCGGTAGGCAGCTGAAAGGCGCCACAAATCTTGTCCTACCTGCTTTCTGTGCTGTGATGGGGAACCGCTGAATTTTGGACTCGGCTGGTGAGAAAATGTTCCAAACACACCCCATTCACAACTCCACCGGGGAAGGTGCCAGAAAGGAGTTCTCTTGGTAGTTTTTACAGTGCCCCGGTAGGCAGCTGAAAGGCACCACAAAAGTTGTTCTACCTGCTTTCTGGGCTGAGATGGGGAAGCGCTGAATTTTGGACTCGGCTGGTGACAAAATCTTCCAAAGACACCCCATGCACAACTGCACCCGGGGAAGGTGCCAGAAAGGAGTTCTCTTGGTAGTTTTTACAGTACCCCGGTAGGCAGCTGAAAGGCACCACAAAAGTTGTTCTACCTGCTTTCTGGGCTGAGATGGGGAACCGCTGAATTTTGGACTCGGCTGGTGAGAAAATGTTCCAAACACACCCCATGCATAACTCCACCGGGGAAGGTGCCAGAAAGGAGTTCTTATGGCACTTTTTACAGTGCCCCGGTAGGCAGCTGAAAGGCACCACAAAAGATGTTCTACCTGCTTTCTGGGCTGAGATGGGGAAGCGCTGAATTTTGGACTCGGCTGGTGACAAACTGTTCCAAACACACCCCATGCACAACTCCACCGGGGAAGGTGCCAGTAAGGAGTTCTCTTGGTAGTTTTTGCACTGCCCCGGTAGGCAGCTGAAAGGCGCCACAAAAGATGTTCTACCTGCTTTCTGTGCTGTGATGGGGAAGCGCTGAATTTTGGACTCGGCTGGTGAGAAAATGTTCCAAACACACCCCATGCACAACTCCACCGGGGAAGGTGCCAGTAAGGAGTTCTCTTTGTAGTTTTTACAGTACCCCGGTAGGCAGCTGAAAGGCGCCACAAATGTTGTTCTACCTGCTTTCTGGGCTGAGATGGGGAACAGCTGAATTTTGGACTCGGCTGGTGAGAAAATGTTCCAAACACACCCCATGCACAACTCCACCGGGGAAGGTGCCAGAAAGGAATTCTCTTGGTAGTTTTTGCACTGCCCCGGTAGGCAGCTGAAAGGCGCCACAAAAGATGTTCTACCTGCTTTCTGTGCTGTGATGGGGAAGCGCTGAATTTTGGACTCGGCTGGTGAGAAAATGTTCCAAACACACCCCATGCACAACTCCACCGGGGAAGGTGCCAGAATGGAGTTCTCTTGGTAGTTTTTACAGTGCCCCGGTAGGCAGCTGAAAGGCACCACAAAAGTTGTTCTACCTGCTTTCTGGGCTGAGATGGGGAACCGCTGAATTTTGGACTCGGCTGGTGAGAAAATGTTCCAAACACACCCCATGCATAACTCCACCGGGGAAGGTGCCAGAATGGAGTTCTTATGGCACTTTTTACAGTGCCCCGGTAGGCAGCTGAAAGGCACCACAAATGTTGTTCTACCTGCTTTCTGGGCTGAGATGGGGAAGCGCTGAATTTTGGACTCGGCTGGTGACAAACTGTTCCAAACACACCCCATGCACAACTCCACCGGGGAAGGTGCCAGTAAGGAGTTCTCTTGGTAGTTTTTGCACTGCCCCGGTAGGCAGCTGAAAGGCGCCACAAAAGATGTTCTACCTGCTTTCTGTGCTGTGATGGGGAAGCGCTGAATTTTGGACTCGGCTGGTGAGAAAATGTTCCAAACACACCCCATGCACAACTCCACCGGGGAAGGTGCCAGTAAGGAGTTCTCTTTGTAGTTTTTACAGTACCCCGGTAGGCAGCTGAAAGGCGCCACAAATGTTGTTCTACCTGCTTTCTGGGCTGAGATGGGGAACCGCTGAATTTTGGACTCGGCTGGTGACAAAATGTTCCAAACACACCCCATGCACAACTCCACCGGGGAAGGTGCCAGAAAGGAATTCTCTTGGTAGTTTTTGCACTGCCCCGGTAGGCAGCTGAAAGGCGCCACAAAAGATGTTCTACCTGCTTTCTGTGCTGTGATGGGGAAGCGCTGAATTTTGGACTCGGCTGGTGAGAAAATGTTCCAAACACACCCCATGCACAACTCCACCGGGGAAGGTGCCAGAAAGGAGTTCTCTTGGTAATTTTTACAGTACCCCGGTAGGCAGCTAAAAGGCGCCACAAATGTTGTTCTACCTGCTTTCCGGGCTGATATGGGGAACCGCTGAATTTGGACTCGGCTGGTGACAAAATGTTCCAAACACACCTCATGCACAACTCCACCGGGGAAGGTGCCAGAAAAAGAGTTCTCTTGGTAGTTTTTGCACTGCCCCGGTAGGCAGCTGAAAGGCACCACAAAAGATGTTCTACATGCTTTCTGGATTGAGATGGGGAACCACTGAATTTGGACTCGGCTGGAGGCAAAATGTTCCAAACACACCCCATGCACAACTCCACCCGGGGAAGGTGCCAGAATGGAGTTCTTATGGCAGTTTTTACAGTACCCCGGTAGGCAGCTGAAAGGCGCCACAAAAGTTGTTCTACCTGCTTTCTGGGCTGAGATGGGGAAGCGCTGAATTTTGGACTCGGCTGGTGACAAAATCTTCCAAAGACACCCCATGCACAACTGCACCCGGGGAAGGTGCCAGAATGGAGTTCTCTTGGTAGTTTTTACAGTACCCCGGTAGGCAGCTGAAAGGCACTACAAAACTCGTTCTACCTGCTTTCTGGGCTGAGATGGGGAACCGCTGGCTTTTGGACTCGGCTGGTGGCAAAATGTTCCAAACACACCCCATGCACAACTCCACCGGGGAAGGTGCCAGAAAGGAGTTCTCTTGGTAGTTCTTACACTGCCCCTGTAGCCTAATGAAAGGAACCACAAAAGTTGATCTACCTGCTTTCTGGGCTGAGATGGGGAACCGCTGAATTTTGGACTCGGCTGGTGAGAAAATGTTCCAAACACACCCCATGCACAACTCCACCGGGGAAGGTGCCAGAAAGGAATTCTGTTGGTAGTTTTTACAGTGCCCCGGTAGGCAGCTGAAAGGCGCCACAAAAGATGTTCTACCTGCTTTCTGTGCTGTGATGGGGAAGCGCTGAATTTTGGACTCGGCTGGTGAGAAAATGTTCCAAACACACCCCATGCACAACTCCACCGGGGAAGGTGCCAGAAAGGAGTTCTCTTGGTAGTTTTTACAGTACCCCGGTAGGCAGCTGAAAGGTACCACAAATGTTGTTCTACCTGCTTTCTGGGCTGAGATGGGGAACCGCTGAATTTTGGACTCGGCTGGTGAGAAAATGTTCCAAACACACCCCATGCACAACTCCACCGGGGAAGGTGCCAGTAAGGAGTTCTCTTGGTAGATTTTGCACTACCCCGGTAGGCAGCTGAAAGGCGCCACAAATGTTGTTCTACCTGCTTTCTGGGCTGAGATGGGGAACAGCTGAATTTTGGACTCGGCTGGTGAGAAAATGTTCCAAACACACCCCATGCACAACTCCACCGGGGAAGGTGCCAGAAAGGAATTCTCTTGGTAGTTTTTGCACTGCCCCGGTAGGCAGCTGAAAGGCGCCACAAAAGATGTTCTACCTGCTTTCTGTGCTGTGATGGGGAAGCGCTGAATTTTGGACTCGGCTGGTGAGAAAATGTTCCAAACACACCCCATGCACAACTCCACCGGGGAAGGTGCCAGAATGGAGTTCTCTTGGTAGTTTTTACAGTGCCCCGGTAGGCAGCTGAAAGGCACCACAAAAGTTGTTCTACCTGCTTTCTGGGCTGAGATGGGGAACCGCTGAATTTTGGACTCGGCTGGTGAGAAAATGTTCCAAACACACCCCATGCATAACTCCACCGGGGAAGGTGCCAGAAAGGAGTTCTTATGGCACTTTTTACAGTGCCCCGGTAGGCAGCTGAAAGGCACCACAAATGTTGTTCTACCTGCTTTCTGGGCTGAGATGGGGAAGCGCTGAATTTTGGACTCGGCTGGTGACAAACTGTTCCAAACACACCCCATGCACAACTCCACCGGGGAAGGTGCCAGTAAGGAGTTCTCTTGGTAGTTTTTGCACTGCCCCGGTAGGCAGCTGAAAGGCGCCACAAAAGATGTTCTACCTGCTTTCTGTGCTGTGATGGGGAAGCGCTGAATTTTGGACTCGGCTGGTGAGAAAATGTTCCAAACACACCCCATGCACAACTCCACCGGGGAAGGTGCCAGTAAGGAGTTCTCTTTGTAGTTTTTACAGTACCCCGGTAGGCAGCTGAAAGGCGCCACAAATGTTGTTCTACCTGCTTTCTGGGCTGAGATGGGGAACCGCTGAATTTTGGACTCGGCTGGTGACAAAATGTTCCAAACACACCCCATGCACAACTCCACCGGGGAAGGTGCCAGAAAGGAATTCTCTTGGTAGTTTTTGCACTGCCCCGGTAGGCAGCTGAAAGGCGCCACAAAAGATGTTCTACCTGCTTTCTGTGCTGTGATGGGGAAGCGCTGAATTTTGGACTCGGCTGGTGAGAAAATGTTCCAAACACACCCCATGCACAACTCCACCGGGGAAGGTGCCAGAAAGGAGTTCTCTTGGTAATTTTTACAGTACCCCGGTAGGCAGCTAAAAGGCGCCACAAATGTTGTTCTACCTGCTTTCCGGGCTGATATGGGGAACCGCTGAATTTGGACTCGGCTGGTGACAAAATGTTCCAAACACACCTCATGCACAACTCCACCGGGGAAGGTGCCAGAATGGAGTTCTTATGGCAGTTTTTGCACTGCCCCGGTAGGCAGCTGAAAGGCACCACAAAAGATGTTCTACATGCTTTCTGGATTGAGATGGGGAACCACTGAATTTGGACTCGGCTGGAGGCAAAATGTTCCAAACACACCCCATGCACAACTCCACCCGGGGAAGGTGCCAGAATGGAGTTCTTATGGCAGTTTTTACAGTACCCCGGTAGGCAGCTGAAAGGCGCCACAAAAGTTGTTCTACCTGCTTTCTGGGCTGAGATGGGGAAGCGCTGAATTTTGGACTCGGCTGGTGACAAAATCTTCCAAAGACACCCCATGCACAACTGCACCCGGGGAAGGTGCCAGAATGGAGTTCTCTTGGTAGTTTTTACAGTACCCCGGTAGGCAGCTGAAAGGCACTACAAAACTCGTTCTACCTGCTTTCTGGGCTGAGATGGGGAACCGCTGGCTTTTGGACTCGGCTGGTGGCAAAATGTTCCAAACACACCCCATGCACAACTCCACCGGGGAAGGTGCCAGAAAGGAGTTCTCTTGGTAGTTCTTACACTGCCCCTGTAGCCTAATGAAAGGAACCACAAAAGTTGATCTACCTGCTTTCTGGGCTGAGATGGGGAACCGCTGAATTTTGGACTCGGCTGGTGAGAAAATGTTCCAAACACACCCCATGCACAACTCCACCGGGGAAGGTGCCAGAAAGGAATTCTGTTGGTAGTTTTTACAGTGCCCCGGTAGGCAGCTGAAAGGCGCCACAAAAGATGTTCTACCTGCTTTCTGTGCTGTGATGGGGAAGCGCTGAATTTTGGACTCGGCTGGTGAGAAAATGTTCCAAACACACCCCATGCACAACTCCACCGGGGAAGGTGCCAGAAAGGAGTTCTCTTGGTAGTTTTTACAGTACCCCGGTAGGCAGCTGAAAGGTACCACAAATGTTGTTCTACCTGCTTTCTGGGCTGAGATGGGGAACCGCTGAATTTTGGACTCGGCTGGTGAGAAAATGTTCCAAACACACCCCATGCACAACTCCACCGGGGAAGGTGCCAGAAAGGAGTTCTCTTGGTAGATTTTGCACTACCCCGGTAGGCAGCTGAAAGGCACCAAAAAAGTTGTTCTACCTGCTTTCTGGGCTGAGATGGGGAAGCGCAGAATTTTGGACTCGGCTGGTGACAAAATGTTCCAAACACACCCCATGCACAACTCCACCGGGGAAGGTGCCAGAAAGGAGTTCTCTTGGTAGTTTTTACAGTACCCCGGTAGGCAGCTGAAAGGCGCCACAAATCTTGTCCTACCTGCTTTCTGTGCTGTGATGGGGAACCGCTGAATTTTGGACTCGGCTGGTGAGAAAATGTTCCAAACACACCCCATTCACAACTCCACCGGGGAAGGTGCCAGAAAGGAGTTCTCTTGGTAGTTTTTACAGTACCCAGGTAGGCAGCTGAAAGGCGCCACAAAACTTGTCCTACCTGCTTTCTGGGCTGAGATGGGGAACCGCTGAATTTTGGACTCGGCCGGTGAGAAAATGTTCCAAAGACACCCCATGCACAACTCCACCGGGGAAGGAGCCAGAAAGGAGTTCTGTTGGTAGTTTTTACAGTACCCCGGTAGGCAGCTGAAAGGCACCACAAATGTTGTTCTACCTGCTTTCTGGGCTGAGATGGGGAAGCGCTGAATTTTGGACTCGGCTGGTGACAAAATGTTCCAAACACATCCCATGCACAACTCCACCGGGGAAGGTGCCAGAATGGAGCTCTTATGGCACTTTTTACAGTACCCCGGTAGGCAGCTGAAAGGCACCACAAAAGTTGTTCTACCTGCTTTCTGGGCTGAGATGGGGAACAGCTGAATTTTGGACTCGGCTGGTGAGAAAATGTTCCAAAGACACCCCATGCACAACTCCACCGGTGAAGGAGCCCGAAAGGAGTTCTGTTGGTAGTTTTTACAGTACCGCGGTAGGCAGCAGAAAGGCGCCACAAAACTTGTCCTACCTGCTTTCTGGGCTGAGATGGGGAACCGCTGAATTTTGGACTCGGCTAGTGACAAAATGTTCCAAACACACCCCATGCATAACTCCACCGGGGAAGGTGCCAGAAAGGAGTTCTTATGACAGCTTTTACAGTGTCCTGGTAGGCAGCTGAAAGGCACCACAAAAGATGTTCTACCTGCTTTCTGGGCTGAGATGGGGAACTGCAGAATTTTGGACTCGGCTGGTGACAAAATGTTCCAAACACACCCGATGCACAACACCACCGGGGAAGGTGCCAGAAAAGAGTTCTCTTGGTAGATTTTGCACTACCCTGTAGGCAGCTGAAAGGCACCACAAAAGTTGTTCTACCTGCTTTCTGGGCTGAGATGGGGAAGCGCTGAATTTTGGACTCAACTGGTGAGAAAATGTTCCAAACACACCCCATGCACAACTCCACCCGGGGAAGGTGCCAGAATGGAGTTCTTATGGCAGTTTTTACAGTACCCCGGTAGGCAGCTGAAAGGCGCCACAAAAGTTGTTCTACCTGCTTTCTGGGCTGAGATGGGGAACCGCTGAATTTTGGACTCGGCCGGTGAGAAAATGTTCCAAACACACTCCATGCACAACTCCACCGGGGAAGGTGCCAGAAAGGAGTTCTCTTGGTAGTTTTTGCACTGCCCCGGTAGGCAGCAGAAAGGCACCAAAAAAGTTGTTCTACCTGCTTTCTGGGCTGAGATGGGGAAGCGCTGAATTTTGGACTCGGCTGGTGACAAAATGTTCCAAACACACCCCATGCACAACTCCACCCGGGGAAGGTGCCAGAATGGAGTTCTTATGGCAGTTTTTACAGTACCCCGGTAGGCAGCTGAAAGGCGCCACAAAAGTTGTTCTACCTGCTTTCTGGGCTGAGATGGGGAAGCGCTGAATTTTGGACTCGGCTGGTGACAAACTGTTCCAAACACACCCCATGCACAACTCCACCGGGGAAGGTGCCAGAAAGGAGTTCTCTTGGTAGATTTTGCACTACCCCGGTAGGCAGCTGAAAGGCACCACAAAAGTTGTTCTACCTGCTTTCAGGACTGAGATGGGGAACCGCTGAATTTTGGACTCGGCTGGTGAGAAAATGTTCCAAACACACCCCATGCACAACTCCACCGGGGAAGGTGCCAGAAAGGAATCTGTTGGTAGATTTTGCACTACCCCGGTAGGCAGCTGAAAGGCACCACAAAAGTTGTTCTACCTGCTTTCTGGGCTGAGATGGGGAACCGCTGAATTTTGGACTCGGCTGGTGAGAAAATGTTCCAAACACACCCCATGCACAACTCCACCGGGGAAGGTGCCAGAAAGGAATTCTTATGGCACTTTTTACAGTGCCCCGGTAGGCAGCTGAAAGGCACCACAAAAGTTGTTCTACCTGCTTTCTGGGCTGAGATGGGGAACCGCTGAATTTTGGACTCGGCTGGTGAGAAAATGTTCCAAACACACCCCATGCACAACTCCACCGGGGAAGGTGCCAGAAAGGAGTTCTCTTGGTAGTTTTTACAGTACCCAGGTAGGCAGCTGAAAGGCGCCACAAAACTTGTCCTACCTGCTTTCTGGGCTGAGATGGGGAACCGCTGAATTTTGGACTCGGCCGGTGAGAAAATGTTCCAAAGACACCCCATGCACAACTCCACCGGGGAAGGAGCCAGAAAGGAGTTCTCTTGGTAGTTTTTACAGTACCCCGGTAGGCAGCTGAAAGGCACCACAAATGTTGTTCTACCTGCTTTCTGGGCTGAGATGGGGAACAGCTTAATTTTGGACTCGGCTGGTGACAAAATGTTCCAAACACATCCCATGCACAACTCCACCGGGGAAGGTGCCAGAAAGGAATCTGTTGGTAGTTTTTGCACTGCCCCGGTAGGCAGCTGAAAGGCACCACAAAACTTGTTCTACCTGCTTTCTGGGCTGAGATGGGGAACCGCTGAATTTTGGACTCGGCTGGTGAGAAAATGTTCCAAAGACACCCCATGCACAACTCCACCCGGGGAAGGTGCCAGAATGGAGTTCTTATGGCACTTTTTACAGTGCCCCGGTAGGCAGGTGAAAGGCACCACAAAGGATGTTCTACCTGCTTTCTGGGCTGAGATGGGAACTGCTGACTTTTTGACTCGGCTGGTGAGAAAATGTTCCAAACACACCCCATGCACAACTCCACCGGGGAAGGAGCCAGAAAGGAGTTCTCTTGGTAGATTTTGCACTACCCCGGTAGGCAGCTGAAAGGCACCACAAAAGTTGTTCTACCTGCTTTCAGGACTGAGATGGGGAAGCGCTGAATTTTGGACTCGGCTGGTGAGAAAATGTTCCAAACACATCCCATGCACAACTCCACCGGGGAAGGTGCCAGAAAGGAATCTGTTGGTAGATTTTGCACTACCCCGGTAGGCAGCTGAAAGGCACCACAAAAGTTGTTCTACCTGCTTTCTGGGCTGAGATGGGGAACCGCTGAATTTTGGACTCGGCTGGTGAGAAAATGTTCCAAACACACCCCATGCACAACTCCACCGGGGAAGGTGCCAGAAAGGAATTCTTATGGCACTTTTTACAGTGCCCCGGTAGGCAGCTGAAAGGCACCACAAAAGTTGTTCTACCTGCTTTCTGGGCTGAGATGGGGAACCGCTGAATTTTGGACTCGGCTGGTGAGAAAATGTTCCAAACACACCCCATGCACAACTCCACCGGGGAAGGTGCCAGAAAGGAGTTCTCTTGGTAGTTTTTACAGTACCCAGGTAGGCAGCTGAAAGGCGCCACAAAACTTGTCCTACCTGCTTTCTGGGCTGAGATGGGGAACCGCTGAATTTTGGACTCGGCCGGTGAGAAAATGTTCCAAAGACACCCCATGCACAACTCCACCGGGGAAGGAGCCAGAAAGGAGTTTTCTTGGTAGTTTTTACAGTACCCCGGTAGGCAGCTGAAAGGCACCACAAATGTTGTTCTACCTGCTTTCTGGGCTGAGATGGGGAACAGCTGAATTTTGGACTCGGCTGGTGACAAAATGTTCCAAACACATCCCATGCACAACTCCACCGGGGAAGGTGCCAGAAAGGAATCTGTTGGTAGTTTTTGCACTGCCCCGGTAGGCAGCTGAAAGGCACCACAAAACTTGTTCTACCTGCTTTCTGGGCTGAGATGGGGAACCGCTGAATTTTGGACTCGGCTGGTGAGAAAATGTTCCAAAGACACCCCATGCACAACTCCACCCGGGGAAGGTGCCAGAATGGAGTTCTTATGGCACTTTTTACAGTGCCCCGGTAGGCAGGTGAAAGGCACCACAAAGGATGTTCTACCTGCTTTCTGGGCTGAGATGGGAACTGCTGACTTTTTGACTCGGCTGGTGAGAAAATGTTCCAAACACACCCCATGCACAACTCCACCGGGGAAGGAGCCAGAAAGGAGTTCTTTTGGTAGATTTTGCACTACCCCGGTAGGCAGCTGAAAGGCACCACAAAAGTTGTTCTACCTGCTTTCAGGGCTGAGATGGGGAAGCGCTGAATTTTGGACTCGGCTGGTGACAAAATGTTCCAAACACATCCCATGCACAACTCCACCGGGGAAGGTGCCAGAAAGGAATCTGTTGGTAGATTTTGCACTACCCCGGTAGGCAGCTGAAAGGCACCACAAAAGTTGTTCTACCTGCTTTCTGGGCTGAGATGGGGAACAGCTGAATTTTGGACTCGGCTGGTGAGAAAATGTTCCAAAGACACCCCATGCACAACTCCACCGGGGAAGGTGCCAGAATGGAGTTCTTATGGCAGTTTTTACAGTGCCCCGGTAGGCAGCTGAAAGGCACCACAAAACTTGTTCTACCTGCTTTCTGGGCTGAGATGGGGAAGCGCTGAATTTTGGACTCGGCTGGTGACAAAATGTTCCAAACACACCCCATGCACAACTCCACCCGGGAAGGTGCCAGAATGGAGTTCTTATGGCAGTTTTTACAGTACCCCGGTAGGCAGCTGAAAGGCGCCACAAAAGTTGTTCTACCTGCTTTCTGGGCTGAGATGGGGAAGCGCTGAATTTTGGACTCGGCTGGTGACAAACTGTTCCAAACACACCCCATGCACAACTCCACCCGGGGAAGGTGCCAGAAAGGAGTTCTCTTGGTAGTTTTTACAGTACCCCGGTAGGCAGCTGAAAGGTACCACAAATGTTGTTCTACCTGCTTTCTGGGCTGAGATGGGGAAGCGCTGAATTTTGGACTCGGCTGGTGACAAAATGTTCCAAACACACCCCATGTACAACTCCACCGGGGAAGGTGCTAGTAAGGAGTTCTCTTGGTAGTTTTTGCACTGCCCCGGTAGGCAGCTGAAAGGCGCCACAAATCTTGTCCTACCTGCTTTCTGTGCTGTGATGGGGAACCGCTGAATTTTGGACTCGGCTGGTGACAAAATGTTCCAAACACACCCCATTCACAACTCCACCGGGGAAGGTGCCAGAAAGGAGTTCTCTTGGTAGTTTTTACAGTACCCAGGTAGGCAGCTGAAAGGCGCCACAAAACTTGTCCTACCTGCTTTCTGGGCTGAGATGGGGAACCGCTGAATTTTGGACTCGGCCGGTGAGAAAATGTTCCAAAGACACCCCATGCACAACTCCACCGGGGAAGGAGCCAGAAAGGAGTTCTCTTGGTAGTTTTTACAGTACCCCGGTAGGCAGCTGAAAGGCGCCACAAATGTTGTTCTACCTGCTTTCTGGGCTGAGATGGGGAAGCGCAGAATTTTGGACTCGGCTGGTGAGAAAATGTTCCAAACACACCCCATGCACAACTCCACCCGGGGAAGGTGCCAGAATGGAGTTCTCTTGGTAGTTTTTACAGTACCCCGGTAGGCAGCTGAAAGGCGCCACAAATGTTGTTCTACCTGCTTTCCGGGCTGAGATGGGGAACCGCTGAATTTGGACTCGGCTGGTGACAAAATGTTCCAAACACACCCCATGCACAACTCCACCGGGGAAGGTGCCAGAAAAAGAGTTCTCTTGGTAGTTTTTGCACTGCCCCGGTAGGCAGCTGAAAGGCACCACAAAAGATGTTCTACCTGCTTTCTGGGCTGAGATGGGGAACCGCTGAATTTTGGACTCGGCTGGTGACAAAATGTTCCAAACACACCCCATGCACAACTCCACCGGGGAAGGTGCCAGAAAGGAGTTCTCTTGGTAGTTTTTGCACTGCCCCGGTAGGCAGCTGAAAGGTACCACAAATGTTGTTCTACCTGCTTTCTGGGCTGAGATGGGGAAGCGCTGAATTTTGGACTCGGCTGGTGAGAAAATGTTCCAAACACACCCCATGCACAACTCCACCGGGGAAGGTGCCAGAAAGGAATTCTCTTGGTAGTTTTTGCACTGCCCCGGTAGGCAGCTGAAAGGCGCAACAAAAGATGTTCTACCTGCTTTCTGTGCTGTGATGGGGAAGCGCTGACTTTTGGACTCGGCTGGTGAGAAAATGTTCCAAACACACCCCATGCACAACTCCACCGGGGAAGGTGCCAGAAAGGAGTTCTCTTGGTAGTTTTTACAGTACCCCGGTAGGCAGCTGAAAAGTACCACAAATGTTGTTCTACCTGCTTTCTGGGCTGAGATGGGGAACCGCTGAATTTTGGACTCGGCTGGTGACAAAATGTTCCAAACACACCCCATGCACAACTCCACCGGGGAAGGTGCCAGAAAAAGAGTTCTCTTGGTAGTTTTTGCACTGCCCCGGTAGGCAGCTGAAAGGCACCACAAAAGATGTTCTACATGCTTTCTGGGCTGAGATGGGGAAGCGCTGAATTTTGGACTCGGCTGGTGACAAAATCTTCCAAAGACACCCCATGCACAACTGCACCCGGGGAAGGTGCCAGAATGGAGTTCTTATGGCAGTTTTTACAGTACCCCGGTAGGCAGCTGAAAGGCGCCACAAAAGTTGTTCTACCTGCTTTCTGGGCTGAGATGGGGAAGCGCTGAATTTTGGACTCGGCTGGTGACAAAATCTTCCAAAGACACCCCATGCACAACTGCACCCGGGGAAGGTGCCAGAATGGAGTTCTCTTGGTAGTTTTTACAGTGCCCCGGTAGGCAGCTGAAAGGCACCACAAAAGTTGTTCTACCTGCTTTCTGGGCTGAGATGGGGAACCGCTGAATTTTGGACTCGGCTGGTGAGAAAATGTTCCAAACACACCCCATGCACAACTGCACCCGGGGAAGGTGCCAGAATGGAGTTCTCTTGGTAGTTTTTACAGTACCGCGGTAGGCAGCTGAAAGGCACCACAAATGTTGTTCTACCTGCTTTCTGGGCTGAGATGGGGAACAGCTTAATTTTGGACTCGGCTGGTGACAAAATGTTCCAAACACATCCCATGCACAACTCCACCGGGGAAGGTGCCAGAAAGGAATCTGTTGGTAGTTTTTGCACTGCCCCGGTAGGCAGCTGAAAGGCACCACAAAACTTGTTCTACCTGCTTTCTGGGCTGAGATGGGGAACCGCTGAATTTTGGACTCGGCTGGTGAGAAAATGTTCCAAAGACACCCCATGCACAACTCCACCCGGGGAAGGTGCCAGAATGGAGTTCTTATGGCACTTTTTACAGTGCCCCGGTAGGCAGGTGAAAGGCACCACAAAGGATGTTCTACCTGCTTTCTGGGCTGAGATGGGAACTGCTGACTTTTTGACTCGGCTGGTGAGAAAATGTTCCAAACACACCCCATGCACAACTCCACCGGGGAAGGAGCCAGAAAGGAGTTCTCTTGGTAGATTTTGCACTACCCCGGTAGGCAGCTGAAAGGCACCACAAAAGTTGTTCTACCTGCTTTCAGGACTGAGATGGGGAAGCGCTGAATTTTGGACTCGGCTGGTGAGAAAATGTTCCAAACACATCCCATGCACAACTCCACCGGGGAAGGTGCCAGAAAGGAATCTGTTGGTAGATTTTGCACTACCCCGGTAGGCAGCTGAAAGGCACCACAAAAGTTGTTCTACCTGCTTTCTGGGCTGAGATGGGGAACCGCTGAATTTTGGACTCGGCTGGTGAGAAAATGTTCCAAACACACCCCATGCACAACTCCACCGGGGAAGGTGCCAGAAAGGAATTCTTATGGCACTTTTTACAGTGCCCCGGTAGGCAGCTGAAAGGCACCACAAAAGTTGTTCTACCTGCTTTCTGGGCTGAGATGGGGAACCGCTGAATTTTGGACTCGGCTGGTGAGAAAATGTTCCAAACACACCCCATGCACAACTCCACCGGGGAAGGTGCCAGAAAGGAGTTCTCTTGGTAGTTTTTACAGTACCCAGGTAGGCAGCTGAAAGGCGCCACAAAACTTGTCCTACCTGCTTTCTGGGCTGAGATGGGGAAGCGCTGAATTTTGGACTCGGCCGGTGAGAAAATGTTCCAAAGACACCCCATGCACAACTCCACCGGGGAAGGAGCCAGAAAGGAGTTTTCTTGGTAGTTTTTACAGTACCCCGGTAGGCAGCTGAAAGGCACCACAAATGTTGTTCTACCTGCTTTCTGGGCTGAGATGGGGAACAGCTGAATTTTGGACTCGGCTGGTGACAAAATGTTCCAAACACATCCCATGCACAACTCCACCGGGGAAGGTGCCAGAAAGGAATCTGTTGGTAGTTTTTGCACTGCCCCGGTAGGCAGCTGAAAGGCACCACAAAACTTGTTCTACCTGCTTTCTGGGCTGAGATGGGGAACCGCTGAATTTTGGACTCGGCTGGTGAGAAAATGTTCCAAAGACACCCCATGCACAACTCCACCCGGGGAAGGTGCCAGAATGGAGTTCTTATGGCACTTTTTACAGTGCCCCGGTAGGCAGGTGAAAGGCACCACAAAGGATGTTCTACCTGCTTTCTGGGCTGAGATGGGAACTGCTGACTTTTTGACTCGGCTGGTGAGAAAATGTTCCAAACACACCCCATGCACAACTCCACCGGGGAAGGAGCCAGAAAGGAGTTCTTTTGGTAGATTTTGCACTACCCCGGTAGGCAGCTGAAAGGCACCACAAAAGTTGTTCTACCTGCTTTCAGGGCTGAGATGGGGAAGCGCTGAATTTTGGACTCGGCTGGTGACAAAATGTTCCAAACACATCCCATGCACAACTCCACCGGGGAAGGTGCCAGAAAGGAATCTGTTGGTAGATTTTGCACTACCCCGGTAGGCAGCTGAAAGGCACCACAAAAGTTGTTCTACCTGCTTTCTGGGCTGAGATGGGGAACAGCTGAATTTTGGACTCGGCTGGTGAGAAAATGTTCCAAAGACACCCCATGCACAACTCCACCGGGGAAGGTGCCAGAATGGAGTTCTTATGGCAGTTTTTACAGTGCCCCGGTAGGCAGCTGAAAGGCACCACAAAACTTGTTCTACCTGCTTTCTGGGCTGAGATGGGGAAGCGCTGAATTTTGGACTCGGCTGGTGACAAAATGTTCCAAACACACCCCATGCACAACTCCACCCGGGAAGGTGCCAGAATGGAGTTCTTATGGCAGTTTTTACAGTACCCCGGTAGGCAGCTGAAAGGCGCCACAAAAGTTGTTCTACCTGCTTTCTGGGCTGAGATGGGGAAGCGCTGAATTTTGGACTCGGCTGGTGACAAAATGTTCCAAACACACCCCATGTACAACTCCACCGGGGAAGGTGCTAGTAAGGAGTTCTCTTGGTAGTTTTTGCACTGCCCCGGTAGGCAGCTGAAAGGCGCCACAAATCTTGTCCTACCTGCTTTCTGTGCTGTGATGGGGAACCGCTGAATTTTGGACTCGGCTGGTGACAAAATGTTCCAAACACACCCCATTCACAACTCCACCGGGGAAGGTGCCAGAAAGGAGTTCTCTTGGTAGTTTTTACAGTACCCAGGTAGGCAGCTGAAAGGCGCCACAAAACTTGTCCTACCTGCTTTCTGGGCTGAGATGGGGAACCGCTGAATTTTGGACTCGGCCGGTGAGAAAATGTTCCAAAGACACCCCATGCACAACTCCACCGGGGAAGGAGCCAGAAAGGAGTTCTCTTGGTAGTTTTTACAGTACCCCGGTAGGCAGCTGAAAGGCGCCACAAATGTTGTTCTACCTGCTTTCTGGGCTGAGATGGGGAAGCGCAGAATTTTGGACTCGGCTGGTGAGAAAATGTTCCAAACACACCCCATGCACAACTCCACCCGGGGAAGGTGCCAGAATGGAGTTCTCTTGGTAGTTTTTACAGTACCCCGGTAGGCAGCTGAAAGGCGCCACAAATGTTGTTCTACCTGCTTTCCGGGCTGAGATGGGGAACCGCTGAATTTGGACTCGGCTGGTGACAAAATGTTCCAAACACACCCCATGCACAACTCCACCGGGGAAGGTGCCAGAAAAAGAGTTCTCTTGGTAGTTTTTGCACTGCCCCGGTAGGCAGCTGAAAGGCACCACAAAAGATGTTCTACCTGCTTTCTGGGCTGAGATGGGGAACCGCTGAATTTTGGACTCGGCTGGTGACAAAATGTTCCAAACACACCCCATGCACAACTCCACCGGGGAAGGTGCCAGAAAGGAGTTCTCTTGGTAGTTTTTGCACTGCCCCGGTAGGCAGCTGAAAGGTACCACAAATGTTGTTCTACCTGCTTTCTGGGCTGAGATGGGGAAGCGCTGAATTTTGGACTCGGCTGGTGAGAAAATGTTCCAAACACACCCCATGCACAACTCCACCGGGGAAGGTGCCAGAAAGGAATTCTCTTGGTAGTTTTTGCACTGCCCCGGTAGGCAGCTGAAAGGCGCAACAAAAGATGTTCTACCTGCTTTCTGTGCTGTGATGGGGAAGCGCTGACTTTTGGACTCGGCTGGTGAGAAAATGTTCCAAACACACCCCATGCACAACTCCACCGGGGAAGGTGCCAGAAAGGAGTTCTCTTGGTAGTTTTTACAGTACCCCGGTAGGCAGCTGAAAAGTACCACAAATGTTGTTCTACCTGCTTTCTGGGCTGAGATGGGGAACCGCTGAATTTTGGACTCGGCTGGTGACAAAATGTTCCAAACACACCCCATGCACAACTCCACCGGGGAAGGTGCCAGAAAAAGAGTTCTCTTGGTAGTTTTTGCACTGCCCCGGTAGGCAGCTGAAAGGCACCACAAAAGATGTTCTACATGCTTTCTGGGCTGAGATGGGGAAGCGCTGAATTTTGGACTCGGCTGGTGACAAAATCTTCCAAAGACACCCCATGCACAACTGCACCCGGGGAAGGTGCCAGAATGGAGTTCTTATGGCAGTTTTTACAGTACCCCGGTAGGCAGCTGAAAGGCGCCACAAAAGTTGTTCTACCTGCTTTCTGGGCTGAGATGGGGAAGCGCTGAATTTTGGACTCGGCTGGTGACAAAATCTTCCAAAGACACCCCATGCACAACTGCACCCGGGGAAGGTGCCAGAATGGAGTTCTCTTGGTAGTTTTTACAGTGCCCCGGTAGGCAGCTGAAAGGCACCACAAAAGTTGTTCTACCTGCTTTCTGGGCTGAGATGGGGAACCGCTGAATTTTGGACTCGGCTGGTGAGAAAATGTTCCAAACACACCCCATGCACAACTCCACCGGGGAAGGTGCCAGAAAGGAGTTCTTATGGCACTTTTTACAGTGCCCCGGTAGGCAGCTGAAAGGCACCACAAAAGATGTTCTACCTGCTTTCTGGGCTGAGATGGGGAAGCGCTGAATTTTGGACTCGGCTGGTGACAAAATGTTCCAAACACACCCCATGCACAACTCCACCGGGGAAGGTGCCAGTAAGGAGTTCTCTTGGTAGTTTTTGCACTGCCCCGGTAGGCAGCTGAAAGGCGCCACAAAAGATGTTCTACCTGCTTTCTGTGCTGTGATGGGGAAGCGCTGAATTTTGGACTCGGCTGGTGAGAAAATGTTCCAAACACACCCCATGCACAACTCCACCGGGGAAGGTGCCAGTAAGGAGTTCTCTTTGTAGTTTTTACAGTACCCCGGTAGGCAGCTGAAAGGCGCCACAAATGTTGTTCTACCTGCTTTCCGGGCTGATATGGGGAACCGCTGAATTTGGACTCGGCTGGTGACAAAATGTTCCAAACACACCTCATGCACAACTCCACCGGGGAAGGTGCCAGAAAAAGAGTTCTCTTGGTAGTTTTTGCACTGCCCCGGTAGGCAGCTGAAAGGCACCACAAAAGATGTTCTACATGCTTTCTGGATTGAGATGGGGAACCACTGAATTTGGACTCGGCTGGAGGCAAAATGTTCCAAACACACCCCATGCACAACTCCACCCGGGGAAGGTGCCAGAAAGGAGTTCTCTTGGTAGATTTTGCACTACCCCGGTAGGCAGCTGAAAGGCACCACAAAAGTTGTTCTACCTGCTTTCAGGACTGAGATGGGGAAGCGCTGAATTTTGGACTCGGCTGGTGAGAAAATGTTCCAAACACATCCCATGCACAACTCCACCGGGGAAGGTGCCAGAAAGGAATCTGTTGGTAGATTTTGCACTACCCCGGTAGGCAGCTGAAAGGCACCACAAAAGTTGTTCTACCTGCTTTCTGGGCTGAGATGGGGAACCGCTGAATTTTGGACTCGGCTGGTGAGAAAATGTTCCAAACACACCCCATGCACAACTCCACCGGGGAAGGTGCCAGAAAGGAATTCTTATGGCACTTTTTACAGTGCCCCGGTAGGCAGCTGAAAGGCACCACAAAAGTTGTTCTACCTGCTTTCTGGGCTGAGATGGGGAACCGCTGAATTTTGGACTCGGCTGGTGAGAAAATGTTCCAAACACACCCCATGCACAACTCCACCGGGGAAGGTGCCAGAAAGGAGTTCTCTTGGTAGTTTTTACAGTACCCAGGTAGGCAGCTGAAAGGCGCCACAAAACTTGTCCTACCTGCTTTCTGGGCTGAGATGGGGAACCGCTGAATTTTGGACTCGGCCGGTGAGAAAATGTTCCAAAGACACCCCATGCACAACTCCACCGGGGAAGGAGCCAGAAAGGAGTTCTCTTGGTAGTTTTTACAGTACCCCGGTAGGCAGCTGAAAGGCACCACAAATGTTGTTCTACCTGCTTTCTGGGCTGAGATGGGGAACAGCTTAATTTTGGACTCGGCTGGTGACAAAATGTTCCAAACACATCCCATGCACAACTCCACCGGGGAAGGTGCCAGAAAGGAATCTGTTGGTAGTTTTTGCACTGCCCCGGTAGGCAGCTGAAAGGCACCACAAAACTTGTTCTACCTGCTTTCTGGGCTGAGATGGGGAACCGCTGAATTTTGGACTCGGCTGGTGAGAAAATGTTCCAAAGACACCCCATGCACAACTCCACCCGGGGAAGGTGCCAGAATGGAGTTCTTATGGCACTTTTTACAGTGCCCCGGTAGGCAGGTGAAAGGCACCACAAAGGATGTTCTACCTGCTTTCTGGGCTGAGATGGGAACTGCTGACTTTTTGACTCGGCTGGTGAGAAAATGTTCCAAACACACCCCATGCACAACTCCACCGGGGAAGGAGCCAGAAAGGAGTTCTCTTGGTAGATTTTGCACTACCCCGGTAGGCAGCTGAAAGGCACCACAAAAGTTGTTCTACCTGCTTTCAGGACTGAGATGGGGAAGCGCTGAATTTTGGACTCGGCTGGTGAGAAAATGTTCCAAACACACCCCATGCACAACTCCACCGGGGAAGGTGCCAGAAAGGAATTCTTATGGCACTTTTTACAGTGCCCCGGTAGGCAGCTGAAAGGCACCACAAAAGTTGTTCTACCTGCTTTCTGGGCTGAGATGGGGAACCGCTGAATTTTGGACTCGGCTGGTGAGAAAATGTTCCAAACACACCCCATGCACAACTCCACCGGGGAAGGTGCCAGAAAGGAGTTCTCTTGGTAGTTTTTACAGTACCCAGGTAGGCAGCTGAAAGGCGCCACAAAACTTGTCCTACCTGCTTTCTGGGCTGAGATGGGGAACCGCTGAATTTTGGACTCGGCCGGTGAGAAAATGTTCCAAAGACACCCCATGCACAACTCCACCGGGGAAGGAGCCAGAAAGGAGTTTTCTTGGTAGTTTTTACAGTACCCCGGTAGGCAGCTGAAAGGCACCACAAATGTTGTTCTACCTGCTTTCTGGGCTGAGATGGGGAACAGCTGAATTTTGGACTCGGCTGGTGACAAAATGTTCCAAACACATCCCATGCACAACTCCACCGGGGAAGGTGCCAGAAAGGAATCTGTTGGTAGTTTTTGCACTGCCCCGGTAGGCAGCTGAAAGGCACCACAAAACTTGTTCTACCTGCTTTCTGGGCTGAGATGGGGAACCGCTGAATTTTGGACTCGGCTGGTGAGAAAATGTTCCAAAGACACCCCATGCACAACTCCACCCGGGGAAGGTGCCAGAATGGAGTTCTTATGGCACTTTTTACAGTGCCCCGGTAGGCAGGTGAAAGGCACCACAAAGGATGTTCTACCTGCTTTCTGGGCTGAGATGGGAACTGCTGACTTTTTGACTCGGCTGGTGAGAAAATGTTCCAAACACACCCCATGCACAACTCCACCGGGGAAGGAGCCAGAAAGGAGTTCTTTTGGTAGATTTTGCACTACCCCGGTAGGCAGCTGAAAGGCACCACAAAAGTTGTTCTACCTGCTTTCAGGGCTGAGATGGGGAAGCGCTGAATTTTGGACTCGGCTGGTGACAAAATGTTCCAAACACATCCCATGCACAACTCCACCGGGGAAGGTGCCAGAAAGGAATCTGTTGGTAGATTTTGCACTACCCCGGTAGGCAGCTGAAAGGCACCACAAAAGTTGTTCTACCTGCTTTCTGGGCTGAGATGGGGAACAGCTGAATTTTGGACTCGGCTGGTGACAAAATGTTCCAAAGACACCCCATGCACAACTCCACCGGGGAAGGTGCCAGAATGGAGTTCTTATGGCAGTTTTTACAGTGCCCCGGTAGGCAGCTGAAAGGCACCACAAAACTTGTTCTACCTGCTTTCTGGGCTGAGATGGGGAAGCGCTGAATTTTGGACTCGGCTGGTGACAAAATGTTCCAAACACACCCCATGCACAACTCCACCCGGGAAGGTGCCAGAATGGAGTTCTTATGGCAGTTTTTACAGTACCCCGGTAGGCAGCTGAAAGGCGCCACAAAAGTTGTTCTACCTGCTTTCTGGGCTGAGATGGGGAAGCGCTGAATTTTGGACTCGGCTGGTGACAAACTGTTCCAAACACACCCCATGCACAACTCCACCCGGGGAAGGTGCCAGAAAGGAGTTCTCTTGGTAGTTTTTACAGTACCCCGGTAGGCAGCTGAAAGGTACCACAAATGTTGTTCTACCTGCTTTCTGGGCTGAGATGGGGAAGCGCTGAATTTTGGACTCGGCTGGTGACAAAATGTTCCAAACACACCCCATGTACAACTCCACCGGGGAAGGTGCTAGTAAGGAGTTCTCTTGGTAGTTTTTGCACTGCCCCGGTAGGCAGCTGAAAGGCGCCACAAATCTTGTCCTACCTGCTTTCTGTGCTGTGATGGGGAACCGCTGAATTTTGGACTCGGCTGGTGACAAAATGTTCCAAACACACCCCATTCACAACTCCACCGGGGAAGGTGCCAGAAAGGAGTTCTCTTGGTAGTTTTTACAGTACCCAGGTAGGCAGCTGAAAGGCGCCACAAAACTTGTCCTACCTGCTTTCTGGGCTGAGATGGGGAACCGCTGAATTTTGGACTCGGCCGGTGAGAAAATGTTCCAAAGACACCCCATGCACAACTCCACCGGGGAAGGAGCCAGAAAGGAGTTCTCTTGGTAGTTTTTACAGTACCCCGGTAGGCAGCTGAAAGGCACCACAAATGTTGTTCTACCTGCTTTCTGGGCTGAGATGGGGAAGCGCAGAATTTTGGACTCGGCTGGTGACAAAATGTTCCAAACACATCCCATGCACAACTCCACCGGGGAAGGTGCAAGAAAGGAATCTGTTGGTAGTTTTTGCACTGCCCCGGTAGGCAGCTGAAAGGCACCACAAAACTTGTTCTACCTGCTTTCTGGGCTGAGATGGGGAACCGCTGAATTTTGGACTCGGCTGGTGAGAAAATGTTCCAAAGACACCCCATGCACAACTCCACCCGGGGAAGGTGCCAGAATGGAGTTCTTATGGCACTTTTTACAGTGCCCCGGTAGGCAGGTGAAAGGCACCACAAAGGATGTTCTACCTGCTTTCTGGGCTGAGATGGGAACTGCTGACTTTTTGACTCGGCTGGTGAGAAAATGTTCCAAACACACCCCATGCACAACTCCACCGGGGAAGGTGCCAGAAAGGAATCTGTTGGTAGATTTTGCACTACCCCGGTAGGCAGCTGAAAGGCACCACAAAAGTTGTTCTACCTGCTTTCTGGGCTGAGATGGGGAACCGCTGAATTTTGGACTCGGCTGGTGAGAAAATGTTCCAAAGACACCCCATGCACAACTCCACCGGGGAAGGTGCCAGAAAGGAATTCTTATGGCACTTTTTACAGTGCCCCGGTAGGCAGCTGAAAGGCACCACAAAAGTTGTTCTACCTGCTTTCTGGGCTGAGATGGGAACTGCTGACTTTTTGACTCGGCTGGTGAGAAAATGTTCCAAACACACCCCATGCACAACTCCACCGGGGAAGGAGCCAGAAAGGAATTCTGTTGGTAGTTTTTACAGTGCCCCGGTAGGCAGCTGAAAGGCGCCACAAAACTTGTTCTACCTGCTTTCTGGGCTGAGATGGGGAAGCGCTGAATTTTGGACTCGGCTGGTGAGAAAATGTTCCAAACACACCCCATGCACAACTCCACCGGGGAAGGTGCCAGAAAGGAGTTCTTATGGCACTTTTTACAGTGCCCCGGTAGGCAGCTGAAAGGCACCACAAAAGTTGTTCTACCTGCTTTCTGGGCTGAGATGGGGAAGCGCTGAATTTTGGACTCGGCTGGTGAGAAAATGTTCCAAACACACCCCATGCACAACTCCACCCGGGGAAGGTGCCAGAATGGAGTTCTCTTGGTAGTTTTTACAGTACCCCGGTAGGCAGCTGAAAGGCGCCACAAATGTTGTTCTACCTGCTTTCCGGGCTGAGATGGGGAACCGCTGAATTTGGACTCGGCTGGTGACAAAATGTTCCAAACACACCCCATGCACAACTCCACCGGGGAAGGTGCCAGAAAAAGAGTTCTCTTGGTAGTTTTTGCACTGCCCCGGTAGGCAGCTGAAAGGCACCACAAAAGATGTTCTACCTGCTTTCTGGGCTGAGATGGGGAACCGCTGAATTTTGGACTCGGCTGGTGACAAAATGTTCCAAACACACCCCATGCACAACTCCACCGGGGAAGGTGCCAGAAAGGAGTTCTCTTGGTAGTTTTTGCACTGCCCCGGTAGGCAGCTGAAAGGTACCACAAATGTTGTTCTACCTGCTTTCTGGGCTGAGATGGGGAAGCGCTGAATTTTGGACTCGGCTGGTGAGAAAATGTTCCAAACACACCCCATGCACAACTCCACCGGGGAAGGTGCCAGAAAGGAATTCTCTTGGTAGTTTTTGCACTGCCCCGGTAGGCAGCTGAAAGGCGCAACAAAAGATGTTCTACCTGCTTTCTGGGCTGAGATGGGGAAGCGCTGAATTTTGGACTCGGCTGGTGAGAAAATGTTCCAAACACACCCCATGCACAACTCCACCGGGGAAGGTGCCAGAAAGGAGTTCTTATGGCACTTTTTACAGTGCCCCGGTAGGCAGCTGAAAGGCACCACAAAAGTTGTTCTACCTGCTTTCTGGGCTGAGATGGGGAAGCGCTGAATTTTGGACTCGGCTGGTGAGAAAATGTTCCAAACACACCCCATGCACAACTCCACCCGGGGAAGGTGACAGAATGGAGTTCTCTTGGTAGTTTTTACAGTACCCCGGTAGGCAGCTGAAAGGCGCCACAAATGTTGTTCTACCTGCTTTCCGGGCTGAGATGGGGAACCGCTGAATTTGGACTCGGCTGGTGACAAAATGTTCCAAACACACCCCATGCACAACTCCACCGGGGAAGGTGCCAGAAAAAGAGTTCTCTTGGTAGTTTTTGCACTGCCCCGGTAGGCAGCTGAAAGGCACCACAAAAGATGTTCTACCTGCTTTCTGGGCTGAGATGGGGAACCGCTGAATTTTGGACTCGGCTGGTGACAAAATGTTCCAAACACACCCCATGCACAACTCCACCGGGGAAGGAGCCAGAAAGGAGTTCTCTTGGTAGTTTTTGCACTGCCCCGGTAGGCAGCTGAAAGGTACCACAAATGTTGTTCTACCTGCTTTCTGGGCTGAGATGGGGAAGCGCTGAATTTTGGACTCGGCTGGTGAGAAAATGTTCCAAACACACCCCATGCACAACTCCACCGGGGAAGGTGCCAGAAAGGAATTCTCTTGGTAGTTTTTGCACTGCCCCGGTAGGCAGCTGAAAGGCGCAACAAAAGATGTTCTACCTGCTTTCTGTGCTGTGATGGGGAAGCGCTGACTTTTGGACTCGGCTGGTGAGAAAATGTTCCAAACACACCCCATGCACAACTCCACCGGGGAAGGTGCCAGAAAGGAGTTCTCTTGGTAGTTTTTACAGTACCCCGGTAGGCAGCTGAAAAGTACCACAAATGTTGTTCTACCTGCTTTCTGGGCTGAGATGGGGAACCGCTGAATTTTGGACTCGGCTGGTGACAAAATGTTCCAAACACACCCCATGCACAACTCCACCGGGGAAGGTGCCAGAAAAAGAGTTCTCTTGGTAGTTTTTGCACTGCCCCGGTAGGCAGCTGAAAGGCACCACAAAAGATGTTCTACATGCTTTCTGGGCTGAGATGGGGAACCGCTGAATTTTGGACTCGGCTGGTGACAAAATCTTCCAAAGACACCCCATGCACAACTGCACCCGGGGAAGGTGCCAGAATGGAGTTCTTATGGCAGTTTTTACAGTACCCCGGTAGGCAGCTGAAAGGCGCCACAAAAGTTGTTCTACCTGCTTTCTGGGCTGAGATGGGGAAGCGCTGAATTTTGGACTCGGCTGGTGACAAAATCTTCCAAAGACACCCCATGCACAACTGCACCCGGGGAAGGTGCCAGAATGGAGTTCTCTTGGTAGTTTTTACAGTGCCCCGGTAGGCAGCTGAAAGGCACCACAAAAGTTGTTCTACCTGCTTTCTGGGCTGAGATGGGGAACCGCTGAATTTTGGACTCGGCTGGTGAGAAAATGTTCCAAACACACCCCATGCACAACTCCACCGGGGAAGGTGCCAGAAAGGAGTTCTTATGGCACTTTTTACAGTGCCCCGGTAGGCAGCTGAAAGGCACCACAAAAGATGTTCTACCTGCTTTCTGGGCTGAGATGGGGAAGCGCTGAATTTTGGACTCGGCTGGTGACAAAATGTTCCAAACACACCCCATGCACAACTCCACCGGGGAAGGTGCCAGTAAGGAGTTCTCTTGGTAGTTTTTGCACGGCCCGGTAGGCAGCTGAAAGGCGCCACAAAAGATGTTCTACCTGCTTTCTGTGCTGTGATGGGGAAGCGCTGAATTTTGGACTCGGCTGGTGAGAAAATGTTCCAAACACACCCCATGCACAACTCCACCGGGGAAGGTGCCAGTAAGGAGTTCTCTTTGTAGTTTTTACAGTACCCCGGTAGGCAGCTGAAAGGCGCCACAAATGTTGTTCTACCTGCTTTCCGGGCTGATATGGGGAACCGCTGAATTTGGACTCGGCTGGTGACAAAATGTTCCAAACACACCTCATGCACAACTCCACCGGGGAAGGTGCCAGAAAAAGAGTTCTCTTGGTAGTTTTTGCACTGCCCCGGTAGGCAGCTGAAAGGCACCACAAAAGATGTTCTACATGCTTTCTGGATTGAGATGGGGAACCACTGAATTTGGACTCGGCTGGAGGCAAAATGTTCCAAACACACCCCATGCACAACTCCACCCGGGGAAGGTGCCAGAATGGAGTTCTTATGGCAGTTTTTACAGTACCCCGGTAGGCAGCTGAAAGGCGCCACAAAAGTTGTTCTACCTGCTTTCTGGGCTGAGATGGGGAAGCGCTGAATTTTGGACTCGGCTGGTGACAAAATCTTCCAAAGACACCCCATGCACAACTGCACCCGGGGAAGGTGCCAGAATGGAGTTCTCTTGGTAGTTTTTACAGTACCCCGGTAGGCAGCTGAAAGGCACTACAAAACTCGTTCTACCTGCTTTCTGGGCTGAGATGGGGAACCGCTGAATTTTGGACTCGGCTGGTGAGAAAATGTTCCAAACACACCCCATGCACAACTCCACCGGGGAAGGTGCCAGAAAGGAGTTCTCTTGGTAGTTCTTACACTGCCCCTGTAGCCTAATGAAAGGAACCACAAAAGTTGATCTACCTGCTTTCTGGGCTGAGATGGGGAACCGCTGAATTTTGGACTCGGCTGGTGAGAAAATGTTCCAAACACACCCCATGCACAACTCCACCGGGGAAGGTGCCAGAAAGGAATTCTGTTGGTAGTTTTTACAGTGCCCAGGTACGCAGCTGAAAGGCGCCACAAAACTTGTCCTACCTGCTTTCTGGGCTGAGATGGGGAAGCGCTGAATTTTGGACTCGGCCGGTGAGAAAATGTTCCAAACACACCCCATGCACAACTCCACCGGGGAAGGTGCCAGAAAGGAGTTCTCTTGGTAGTTTTTACAGTACCCCGGTAGGCAGCTGAAAGGTACCACAAATGTTGTTCTACCTGCTTTCTGGGCTGAGATGGGGAAGCGCTGAATTTTGGACTCGGCCGGTGAGAAAATGTTCCAAACACACCCCATGCACAACTCCACCGGGGAAGGTGCCAGAAAGGAGTTCTCTTGGTAGATTTTGCACTACCCCGGTAGGCAGCTGAAAGGCACCAAAAAAGTTGTTCTACCTGCTTTCTGGGCTGAGATGGGGAAGCGCAGAATTTTGGACTCGGCTGGTGACAAAATGTTCCAAACACACCCAATGCACAACTCCACCGGGGAAGGTGCCAGAAAGGAGTTCTCTTGGTAGTTTTTACAGTACCCCGGTAGGCAGCTGAAAGGCACCACAAAACTTGTTCTACCTGCTTTCTGGGCTGAGATGGGGAAGCGCTGAATTTTGGACTCGGCTGGTGACAAAATGTTCCAAACACACCCCATGCACAACTCCACCGGGGAAGGTGCCAGAAAGGAGTTCTCTTGGTAGTTTTTACAGTACCCAGGTAGGCAGCTGAAAGGCGCCACAAAACTTGTCCTACCTGCTTTCTGGGCTGAGATGGGGAACCGCTGAATTTTGGACTCGGCCGGTGAGAAAATGTTCCAAAGACACCCCATGCACAACTCCACCGGGGAAGGAGCCAGAAAGGAGTTCTGTTGGTAGTTTTTACAGTACCCCGGTAGGCAGCTGAAAGGCACCACAAATGTTGTTCTACCTGCTTTCTGGGCTGAGATGGGGAAGCGCTGAATTTTGGACTCGGCTGGTGACAAAATGTTCCAAAAACATCCCATGCACAACTCCACCGGGGAAGGTGCCAGAATGGAGTTCTTATGGCACTTTTTACAGTACCCCGGTAGGCAGCTGAAAGGCACCACAAAAGTTGTTCTACCTGCTTTCTGGGCTGAGATGGGGAACAGCTGAATTTTGGACTCGGCTGGTGAGAAAATGTTCCAAACACACCCCATGCACAACTCCACCGGTGAAGGAGCCCGAAAGGAGTTCTGTTGGTAGTTTTTACAGTACCGCGGTAGGCAGCAGAAAGGCGCCACAAAAGTTGTTCTACCTGCTTTCTGGGCTGAGATGGGGAACCGCTGAATTTTGGACTCGGCTGGTGACAAAATGTTCCAAACACACCCCATGCACAACTCCACCGGGGAAGGTGCCAGAAAGGAGTTCTCTTGGTAGTTTTTTACAGTACCCCGGTAGGCAGCTGAAAGGTACCACAAATGTTGTTCTACCTGCTTTCTGGGCTGAGATGGGGAAGCGCTGAATTTTGGACTCGGCCGGTGAGAAAATGTTCCAAAGACACCCCATGCACAACTCCACCGGGGAAGGTGCCAGTAAGGAGTTCTCTTGGTAGTTTTTGCACTGCCCCGGTAGGCAGCTGAAAGGCGCCACAAATGTTGTTCTACCTGCTTTCTGGGCTGAGATGGGGAACCGCTGAATTTTGGACTCGGCTGGTGAGAAAATGTTCCAAACACACCCCATGCACAACTCCACCGGGGAAGGTGCCAGAAAGGAGTTCTCTTGGTAGTTTTTACAGTACCCCGGTAGGCAGCTGAAAGGCACAAAAAAGTTGTTCTACCTGCTTTCTGGGCTGAGATGGGGAAGCGCTGAATTTTGGACTCGGCTGGTGAGAAAATGTTCCAAACACACCCCATGCACAACTCCACCGGGGAAGGTGCCAGAATGGAGTTCTTATGGCACTTTTTACAGTACCCCGGTAGGCAGCTGAAAGGCACCACAAAAGTTGTTCTACCTGCTTTCTGGGCTGAGATGGGGAACAGCTGAATTTTGGACTCGGCTGGTGAGAAAATGTTCCAAACACACCCCATGCACAACTCCACCGGTGAAGGAGCCCGAAAGGAGTTCTGTTGGTAGTTTTTACAGTACCGCGGTAGGCAGCAGAAAGGCACCACAAAAGTTGTTCTACCTGCTTTCTGGGCTGAGATGGGGAACCGCTGAATTTTGGACTCGGCCGGTGAGAAAATGTTCCAAACACACCCCATGCATAACTCCACCGGGGAAGGTGCCAGAAAGGAGTTCTTATGACAGTTTTTACAGTGTCCTGGTAGGCAGCTGAAAGGCACCACAAAAGATGTTCTACCTGCTTTCTGGGCTGAGATGGGGAACTGCAGAATTTTGGACTCGGCTGGTGACAAAATGTTCCAAACACACCCCATGCACAACTCCACCAGGGAAGGAGCCCGAAAGGAGTTCTCTTGGTAGTTTTTACAGTACCGCGGTAGGCAGCTGAAAGGCGCCACAAAAGTTGTTCTACCTGCTTTCTGGGCTGAGATGGGGAACCGCTGAATTTTGGACTCGGCTGGTGACAAACTGTTCCAAACACATTCCATGCACAACTCCACCGGGGAAGGTGCCAGAAAGGAGTTCTCTTGGTAGTTTTTACAGTACCCCGGTAGGCAGCTGAAAGGTACCACAAATGTTGTTCTACCTGCTTTCTGGGCTGAGATGGGGAACCGCTGAATTTTGGACTCGGCTGGTGAGAAAATGTTCCAAACACACCCCATGCACAACTCCACCGGGGAAGGTGCCAGTAAGGAGTTCTCTTGGTAGTTTTTGCACTGCCCCGGTAGGCAGCTGAAAGGCGCCACAAATGTTGTTCTACCTGCTTTCTGGGCTGAGATGGGGAACCGCTGAATTTTGGACTCGGCTGGTGAGAAAATGTTCCAAACACACCCCATGCACAACTCCACCGGGGAAGGTGCCAGAAAGGAGTTCTCTTGGTAGTTTTTACAGTACCCAGGTACGCAGCTGAAAGGCGCCACAAAACTTGTCCTACCTGCTTTCTGGGCTGAGATGGGGAAGCGCTGAATTTTGGACTCGGCCGGTGAGAAAATGTTCCAAACACACCCCATGCACAACTCCACCGGGGAAGGTGCCAGAAAGGAGTTCTCTTGGTAGTTTTTACAGTACCCCGGTAGGCAGCTGAAAGGCACAAAAAAGTTGTTCTACCTGCTTTCTGGGCTGAGATGGGGAAGCGCTGAATTTTGGACTCGGCTGGTGACAAAATGTTCCAAAGACACCCCATGCACAACTCCACCGGGGAAGGTGCCAGAATGGAGTTCTTATGGCACTTTTTACAGTACCCCGGTAGGCAGCTGAAAGGCACCACAAAAGTTGTTCTACCTGCTTTCTGGGCTGAGATGGGGAACAGCTGAATTTTGGACTCGGCTGGTGAGAAAATGTTCCAAACACATCCCATGCACAACTCCACCGGGGAAGGTGCCAGAATGGAGTTCTTATGGCACTTTTTACAGTACCCCGGTAGGCAGCTGAAAGGCACCACAAAAGTTGTTCTACCTGCTTTCTGGGCTGAGATGGGGAACAGCTGAATTTTGGACTCGGCTGGTGAGAAAATGTTCCAAACACACCCCATGCACAACTCCACCGGTGAAGGAGCCCGAAAGGAGTTCTGTTGGTAGTTTTTACAGTACCGCGGTAGGCAGCAGAAAGGCGCCACAAAAGTTGTTCTACCTGCTTTCTGGGCTGAGATGGGGAACCGCTGAATTTTGGACTCGGCTGGTGAGAAAATGTTCCAAACACACCCCATGCATAACTCCACCGGGGAAGGTGCCAGAAAGGAGTTCTTATGACAGTTATTACAGTGTCCTGGTAGGCAGCTGAAAGGCACCACAAAAGATGTTCTACCTGCTTTCTGGGCTGAGATGGGGAACTGCAGAATTTTGGACTCGGCTGGTGACAAAATGTTCCAAACACACCCCATGCACAACTCCACCAGGGAAGGAGCCCGAAAGGAGTTCTGTTGGTAGTTTTTACAGTACCGCGGTAGGCAGCTGAAAGGCGCCACAAAAGTTGTTCTACCTGCTTTCTGGGCTGAGATGGGGAACCGCTGAATTTTGGACTCGGCTGGTGACAAACTGTTCCAAACACACCCCATGCACAACTCCACCGGGGAAGGTGCCAGAAAGGAGTTCTCTTGGTAGTTTTTACAGTACCCCGGTAGGCAGCTGAAAGGTACCACAAATGTTGTTCTACCTGCTTTCTGGGCTGAGATGGGGAACCGCTGAATTTTGGACTCGGCTGGTGAGAAAATGTTCCAAACACACCCCATGCACAACTCCACCGGGGAAGGTGCCAGTAAGGAGTTCTCTTGGTAGTTTTTGCACTGCCCCGGTAGGCAGCTGAAAGGCGCCACAAATGTTGTTCTACCTGCTTTCTGGGCTGAGATGGGGAACCGCTGAATTTTGGACTCGGCTGGTGAGAAAATGTTCCAAACACACCCCATGCACAACTCCACCGGGGAAGGTGCCAGAAAGGAGTTCTCTTGGTAGTTTTTACAGTACCCCGGTAGGCAGCTGAAAGGCACAAAAAAGTTGTTCTACCTGCTTTCTGGGCTGAGATGGGGAAGCGCTGAATTTTGGACTCGGCTGGTGAGAAAATGTTCCAAACACACCCCATGCACAACTCCACCGGGGAAGGTGCCAGAATGGAGTTCTTATGGCACTTTTTACAGTACCCCGGTAGGCAGCTGAAAGGCACCACAAAAGTTGTTCTACCTGCTTTCTGGGCTGAGATGGGGAACAGCTGAATTTTGGACTCGGCTGGTGACAAAATGTTCCAAACACACCCCATGCACAACTCCACCGGTGAAGGAGCCCGAAAGGAGTTCTGTTGGTAGTTTTTACAGTACCGCGGTAGGCAGCAGAAAGGCACCACAAAAGTTGTTCTACCTGCTTTCTGGGCTGAGATGGGGAACCGCTGAATTTTGGACTCGGCCGGTGAGAAAATGTTCCAAACACACCCCATGCATAACTCCACCGGGGAAGGTGCCAGAAAGGAGTTCTTATGACAGTTTTTACAGTGTCCTGGTAGGCAGCTGAAAGGCACCACAAAAGATGTTCTACCTGCTTTCTGGGCTGAGATGGGGAACTGCAGAATTTTGGACTCGGCTGGTGACAAAATGTTCCAAACACACCCCATGCACAACTCCACCAGGGAAGGAGCCCGAAAGGAGTTCTCTTGGTAGTTTTTACAGTACCGCGGTAGGCAGCTGAAAGGCGCCACAAAAGTTGTTCTACCTGCTTTCTGGGCTGAGATGGGGAACCGCTGAATTTTGGACTCGGCTGGTGACAAACTGTTCCAAACACACCCCATGCACAACTCCACCGGGGAAGGTGCCAGAAAGGAGTTCTCTTGGTAGTTTTTACAGTACCCCGGTAGGCAGCTGAAAGGTACCACAAAAGTTGTTCTACCTGCTTTCTGGGCTGAGATGGGGAACCGCTGAATTTTGGACTCGGCTGGTGAGAAAATGTTCCAAACACACCCCAAGCACAACTCCACCGGGGAAGGTGACAGTAAGGAGTTCTCTTGGTAGTTTTTGCACTGCCCCGGTAGGCAGCTGAAAGGCGCCACAAATGTTGTTCTACCTGCTTTCTGGGCTGAGATGGGGAACCGCTGAATTTTGGACTCGGCTGGTGAGAAAATGTTCCAAACACACCCCATGCACAACTCCACCGGGGAAGGTGCCAGAAAGGAGTTCTCTTGGTAGTTTTTACAGTACCCAGGTAGGCAGCTGAAAGGCGCCACAAAACTTGTCCTACCTGCTTTCTGGGCTGAGATGGGGAAGCGCTGAATTTTGGACTCGGCCGGTGAGAAAATGTTCCAAACACACCCCATGCACAACTCCACCGGGGAAGGTGCCAGAAAGGAGTTCTCTTGGTAGTTTTTACAGTACCGCGGTAGGCAGCTGAAAGGCACAAAAAAGTTGTTCTACCTGCTTTCTGGGCTGTGATGGGGAAGCGCTGAATTTTGGACTCGGCTGGTGAGAAAATGTTCCAAAGACACCCCATGCACAACTCCACCGGGGAAGGTGCCAGAAAGGAGTTCTCTTGGTAGTTTTTACAGTACCCCGGTAGGCAGCTGAAAGGCACCACAAAAGTTGTTCTACCTGCTTTCTGGGCTGAGATGGGGAACAGCTGAATTTTGGACTCGGCTGGTGAGAAAATGTTCCAAACACACCCCATGCACAACTCCACCGGTGAAGGAGCCCGAAAGGAGTTCTGTTGGTAGTTTTTACAGTACCGCGGTAGGCAGCAGAAAGGCACCACAAAAGTTGTTCTACCTGCTTTCTGGGCTGAGATGGGGAACCGCTGAATTTTGGACTCGGCCGGTGAGAAAATGTTCCAAACACACCCCATGCATAACTCCACCGGGGAAGGTGCCAGAAAGGAGTTCTTATGACAGTTTTTACAGTGTCCTGGTAGGCAGCTGAAAGGCACCACAAAAGATGTTCTACCTGCTTTCTGGGCTGAGATGGGGAACTGCAGAATTTTGGACTCGGCTGGTGACAAAATGTTCCAAACACACCCCATGCACAACTCCACCAGGGAAGGAGCCCGAAAGGAGTTCTGTTGGTAGTTTTTACAGTACCGCGGTAGGCAGCTGAAAGGCGCCACAAAAGTTGTTCTACCTGCTTTCTGGGCTGAGATGGGGAACCGCTGAATTTTGGACTCGGCTGGTGACAAACTGTTCCAAACACACCCCATGCACAACTCCACCGGGGAAGGTGCCAGAAAGGAGTTCTCTTGGTAGTTTTTACAGTACCCCGGTAGGCAGCTGAAAGGTACCACAAATGTTGTTCTACCTGCTTTCTGGGCTGAGATGGGGAACCGCTGAATTTTGGACTCGGCTGGTGAGAAAATGTTCCAAACACACCCCATGCACAACTCCACCGGGGAAGGTGCCAGTAAGGAGTTCTCTTGGTAGTTTTTGCACTGCCCCGGTAGGCAGCTGAAAGGCGCCACAAATGTTGTTCTACCTGCTTTCTGGGCTGAGATGGGGAACCGCTGAATTTTGGACTCGGCTGGTGAGAAAATGTTCCAAACACACCCCATGCACAACTCCACCGGTGAAGGAGCCCGAAAGGAGTTCTGTTGGTAGTTTTTACAGTACCGCGGTAGGCAGCAGAAAGGCACCACAAAAGTTGTTCTACCTGCTTTCTGGGCTGAGATGGGAACTGCTGACTTTTTGACTCGGCTGGTGAGAAAATGTTCCAAACACACCCCATGCACAACTCCACCGGGGAAGGAGCCAGAAAGGAGTTCTCTTGGTAGATTTTGCACTACCCCGGTAGGCAGCTGAAAGGCACCACAAAAGTTGTTCTACCTGCTTTCAGGACTGAGATGGGGAAGCGCTGAATTTTGGACTCGGCTGGTGAGAAAATGTTCCAAACACATCCCATGCACAACTCCACCGGGGAAGGTGCCAGAAAGGAATCTGTTGGTAGATTTTGCACTACCCCGGTAGGCAGCTGAAAGGCACCACAAAAGTTGTTCTACCTGCTTTCTGGGCTGAGATGGGGAACCGCTGAATTTTGGACTCGGCTGGTGAGAAAATGTTCCAAACACACCCCATGCACAACTCCACCGGGGAAGGTGCCAGAAAGGAATTCTTATGGCACTTTTTACAGTGCCCCGGTAGGCAGCTGAAAGGCACCACAAAAGTTGTTCTACCTGCTTTCTGGGCTGAGATGGGGAACCGCTGAATTTTGGACTCGGCTGGTGAGAAAATGTTCCAAACACACCCCATGCACAACTCCACCGGGGAAGGTGCCAGAAAGGAGTTCTCTTGGTAGTTTTTACAGTACCCAGGTAGGCAGCTGAAAGGCGCCACAAAACTTGTCCTACCTGCTTTCTGGGCTGAGATGGGGAACCGCTGAATTTTGGACTCGGCCGGTGAGAAAATGTTCCAAAGACACCCCATGCACAACTCCACCGGGGAAGGAGCCAGAAAGGAGTTTTCTTGGTAGTTTTTACAGTACCCCGGTAGGCAGCTGAAAGGCACCACAAATGTTGTTCTACCTGCTTTCTGGGCTGAGATGGGGAACAGCTGAATTTTGGACTCGGCTGGTGACAAAATGTTCCAAACACATCCCATGCACAACTCCACCGGGGAAGGTGCCAGAAAGGAATCTGTTGGTAGTTTTTGCACTGCCCCGGTAGGCAGCTGAAAGGCACCACAAAACTTGTTCTACCTGCTTTCTGGGCTGAGATGGGGAACCGCTGAATTTTGGACTCGGCTGGTGAGAAAATGTTCCAAAGACACCCCATGCACAACTCCACCCGCGGAAGGTGCCAGAATGGAGTTCTTATGGCACTTTTTACAGTGCCCCGGTAGGCAGGTGAAAGGCACCACAAAGGATGTTCTACCTGCTTTCTGGGCTGAGATGGGAACTGCTGACTTTTTGACTCGGCTGGTGAGAAAATGTTCCAAACACACCCCATGCACAACTCCACCGGGGAAGGAGCCAGAAAGGAGTTCTTTTGGTAGATTTTGCACTACCCCGGTAGGCAGCTGAAAGGCACCACAAAAGTTGTTCTACCTGCTTTCAGGGCTGAGATGGGGAAGCGCTGAATTTTGGACTCGGCTGGTGACAAAATGTTCCAAACACATCCCATGCACAACTCCACCGGGGAAGGTGCCAGAAAGGAATCTGTTGGTAGATTTTGCACTACCCCGGTAGGCAGCTGAAAGGCACCACAAAAGTTGTTCTACCTGCTTTCTGGGCTGAGATGGGGAACAGCTGAATTTTGGACTCGGCTGGTGACAAAATGTTCCAAAGACACCCCATGCACAACTCCACCGGGGAAGGTGCCAGAATGGAGTTCTTATGGCAGTTTTTACAGTGCCCCGGTAGGCAGCTGAAAGGCACCACAAAACTTGTTCTACCTGCTTTCTGGGCTGAGATGGGGAAGCGCTGAATTTTGGACTCGGCTGGTGACAAAATGTTCCAAACACACCCCATGCACAACTCCACCCGGGAAGGTGCCAGAATGGAGTTGTTATGGCAGTTTTTACAGTACCCCGGTAGGCAGCTGAAAGGCGCCACAAAAGTTGTTCTACCTGCTTTCTGGGCTGAGATGGGGAAGCGCTGAATTTTGGACTCGGCTGGTGACAAACTGTTCCAAACACACCCCATGCACAACTCCACCCGGGGAAGGTGCCAGAAAGGAGTTCTCTTGGTAGTTTTTACAGTACCCCGGTAGGCAGCTGAAAGGTACCACAAATGTTGTTCTACCTGCTTTCTGGGCTGAGATGGGGAAGCGCTGAATTTTGGACTCGGCTGGTGACAAAATGTTCCAAACACACCCCATGTACAACTCCACCGGGGAAGGTGCTAGTAAGGAGTTCTCTTGGTAGTTTTTGCACTGCCCCGGTAGGCAGCTGAAAGGCGCCACAAATCTTGTCCTACCTGCTTTCTGTGCTGTGATGGGGAACCGCTGAATTTTGGACTCGGCTGGTGACAAAATGTTCCAAACACACCCCATTCACAACTCCACCGGGGAAGGTGCCAGAAAGGAGTTCTCTTGGTAGTTTTTACAGTACCCAGGTAGGCAGCTGAAAGGCGCCACAAAACTTGTCCTACCTGCTTTCTGGGCTGAGATGGGGAACCGCTGAATTTTGGACTCGGCCGGTGAGAAAATGTTCCAAAGACACCCCATGCACAACTCCACCGGGGAAGGAGCCAGAAAGGAGTTCTCTTGGTAGTTTTTACAGTACCCCGGTAGGCAGCTGAAAGGCACCACAAATGTTGTTCTACCTGCTTTCTGGGCTGAGATGGGGAAGCGCAGAATTTTGGACTCGGCTGGTGACAAAATGTTCCAAACACATCCCATGCACAACTCCACCGGGGAAGGTGCAAGAAAGGAATCTGTTGGTAGTTTTTGCACTGCCCCGGTAGGCAGCTGAAAGGCACCACAAAACTTGTTCTACCTGCTTTCTGGGCTGAGATGGGGAACCGCTGAATTTTGGACTCGGCTGGTGAGAAAATGTTCCAAAGACACCCCATGCACAACTCCACCCGGGGAAGGTGCCAGAATGGAGTTCTTATGGCACTTTTTACAGTGCCCCGGTAGGCAGGTGAAAGGCACCACAAAGGATGTTCTACCTGCTTTCTGGGCTGAGATGGGAACTGCTGACTTTTTGACTCGGCTGGTGAGAAAATGTTCCAAACACACCCCATGCACAACTCCACCGGGGAAGGTGCCAGAAAGGAATCTGTTGGTAGATTTTGCACTACCCCGGTAGGCAGCTGAAAGGCACCACAAAAGTTGTTCTACCTGCTTTCTGGGCTGAGATGGGGAACCGCTGAATTTTGGACTCGGCTGGTGAGAAAATGTTCCAAAGACACCCCATGCACAACTCCACCGGGGAAGGTGCCAGAAAGGAATTCTTATGGCACTTTTTACAGTGCCCCGGTAGGCAGCTGAAAGGCACCACAAAAGTTGTTCTACCTGCTTTCTGGGCTGAGATGGGAACTGCTGACTTTTTGACTCGGCTGGTGAGAAAATGTTCCAAACACACCCCATGCACAACTCCACCGGGGAAGGAGCCAGAAAGGAATTCTGTTGGTAGTTTTTACAGTGCCCCGGTAGGCAGCTGAAAGGCGCCACAAAACTTGTTCTACCTGCTTTCTGGGCTGAGATGGGGAAGCGCTGAATTTTGGACTCGGCTGGTGAGAAAATGTTCCAAACACACCCCATGCACAACTCCACCGGGGAAGGTGCCAGAAAGGAGTTCTTATGGCACTTTTTACAGTGCCCCGGTAGGCAGCTGAAAGGCACCACAAAAGTTGTTCTACCTGCTTTCTGGGCTGAGATGGGGAAGCGCTGAATTTTGGACTCGGCTGGTGAGAAAATGTTCCAAACACACCCCATGCACAACTCCACCCGGGGAAGGTGCCAGAATGGAGTTCTCTTGGTAGTTTTTACAGTACCCCGGTAGGCAGCTGAAAGGCGCCACAAATGTTGTTCTACCTGCTTTCCGGGCTGAGATGGGGAACCGCTGAATTTGGACTCGGCTGGTGACAAAATGTTCCAAACACACCCCATGCACAACTCCACCGGGGAAGGTGCCAGAAAAAGAGTTCTCTTGGTAGTTTTTGCACTGCCCCGGTAGGCAGCTGAAAGGCACCACAAAAGATGTTCTACCTGCTTTCTGGGCTGAGATGGGGAACCGCTGAATTTTGGACTCGGCTGGTGACAAAATGTTCCAAACACACCCCATGCACAACTCCACCGGGGAAGGTGCCAGAAAGGAGTTCTCTTGGTAGTTTTTGCACTGCCCCGGTAGGCAGCTGAAAGGTACCACAAATGTTGTTCTACCTGCTTTCTGGGCTGAGATGGGGAAGCGCTGAATTTTGGACTCGGCTGGTGAGAAAATGTTCCAAACACACCCCATGCACAACTCCACCGGGGAAGGTGCCAGAAAGGAATTCTCTTGGTAGTTTTTGCACTGCCCCGGTAGGCAGCTGAAAGGCGCAACAAAAGATGTTCTACCTGCTTTCTGGGCTGAGATGGGGAAGCGCTGAATTTTGGACTCGGCTGGTGAGAAAATGTTCCAAACACACCCCATGCACAACTCCACCGGGGAAGGTGCCAGAAAGGAGTTCTTATGGCACTTTTTACAGTGCCCCGGTAGGCAGCTGAAAGGCACCACAAAAGTTGTTCTACCTGCTTTCTGGGCTGAGATGGGGAAGCGCTGAATTTTGGACTCGGCTGGTGAGAAAATGTTCCAAACACACCCCATGCACAACTCCACCCGGGGAAGGTGACAGAATGGAGTTCTCTTGGTAGTTTTTACAGTACCCCGGTAGGCAGCTGAAAGGCGCCACAAATGTTGTTCTACCTGCTTTCCGGGCTGAGATGGGGAACCGCTGAATTTGGACTCGGCTGGTGACAAAATGTTCCAAACACACCCCATGCACAACTCCACCGGGGAAGGTGCCAGAAAAAGAGTTCTCTTGGTAGTTTTTGCACTGCCCCGGTAGGCAGCTGAAAGGCACCACAAAAGATGTTCTACCTGCTTTCTGGGCTGAGATGGGGAACCGCTGAATTTTGGACTCGGCTGGTGACAAAATGTTCCAAACACACCCCATGCACAACTCCACCGGGGAAGGAGCCAGAAAGGAGTTCTCTTGGTAGTTTTTGCACTGCCCCGGTAGGCAGCTGAAAGGTACCACAAATGTTGTTCTACCTGCTTTCTGGGCTGAGATGGGGAAGCGCTGAATTTTGGACTCGGCTGGTGAGAAAATGTTCCAAACACACCCCATGCACAACTCCACCGGGGAAGGTGCCAGAAAGGAATTCTCTTGGTAGTTTTTGCACTGCCCCGGTAGGCAGCTGAAAGGCGCAACAAAAGATGTTCTACCTGCTTTCTGTGCTGTGATGGGGAAGCGCTGACTTTTGGACTCGGCTGGTGAGAAAATGTTCCAAACACACCCCATGCACAACTCCACCGGGGAAGGTGCCAGAAAGGAGTTCTCTTGGTAGTTTTTACAGTACCCCGGTAGGCAGCTGAAAAGTACCACAAATGTTGTTCTACCTGCTTTCTGGGCTGAGATGGGGAACCGCTGAATTTTGGACTCGGCTGGTGACAAAATGTTCCAAACACACCCCATGCACAACTCCACCGGGGAAGGTGCCAGAAAAAGAGTTCTCTTGGTAGTTTTTGCACTGCCCCGGTAGGCAGCTGAAAGGCACCACAAAAGATGTTCTACATGCTTTCTGGGCTGAGATGGGGAACCGCTGAATTTTGGACTCGGCTGGTGACAAAATCTTCCAAAGACACCCCATGCACAACTGCACCCGGGGAAGGTGCCAGAATGGAGTTCTTATGGCAGTTTTTACAGTACCCCGGTAGGCAGCTGAAAGGCGCCACAAAAGTTGTTCTACCTGCTTTCTGGGCTGAGATGGGGAAGCGCTGAATTTTGGACTCGGCTGGTGACAAAATCTTCCAAAGACACCCCATGCACAACTGCACCCGGGGAAGGTGCCAGAATGGAGTTCTCTTGGTAGTTTTTACAGTGCCCCGGTAGGCAGCTGAAAGGCACCACAAAAGTTGTTCTACCTGCTTTCTGGGCTGAGATGGGGAACCGCTGAATTTTGGACTCGGCTGGTGAGAAAATGTTCCAAACACACCCCATGCACAACTCCACCGGGGAAGGTGCCAGAAAGGAGTTCTTATGGCACTTTTTACAGTGCCCCGGTAGGCAGCTGAAAGGCACCACAAAAGATGTTCTACCTGCTTTCTGGGCTGAGATGGGGAAGCGCTGAATTTTGGACTCGGCTGGTGACAAAATGTTCCAAACACACCCCATGCACAACTCCACCGGGGAAGGTGCCAGTAAGGAGTTCTCTTGGTAGTTTTTGCACGGCCCGGTAGGCAGCTGAAAGGCGCCACAAAAGATGTTCTACCTGCTTTCTGTGCTGTGATGGGGAAGCGCTGAATTTTGGACTCGGCTGGTGAGAAAATGTTCCAAACACACCCCATGCACAACTCCACCGGGGAAGGTGCCAGTAAGGAGTTCTCTTTGTAGTTTTTACAGTACCCCGGTAGGCAGCTGAAAGGCGCCACAAATGTTGTTCTACCTGCTTTCCGGGCTGATATGGGGAACCGCTGAATTTGGACTCGGCTGGTGACAAAATGTTCCAAACACACCTCATGCACAACTCCACCGGGGAAGGTGCCAGAAAAAGAGTTCTCTTGGTAGTTTTTGCACTGCCCCGGTAGGCAGCTGAAAGGCACCACAAAAGATGTTCTACATGCTTTCTGGATTGAGATGGGGAACCACTGAATTTGGACTCGGCTGGAGGCAAAATGTTCCAAACACACCCCATGCACAACTCCACCCGGGGAAGGTGCCAGAATGGAGTTCTTATGGCAGTTTTTACAGTACCCCGGTAGGCAGCTGAAAGGCGCCACAAAAGTTGTTCTACCTGCTTTCTGGGCTGAGATGGGGAAGCGCTGAATTTTGGACTCGGCTGGTGACAAAATCTTCCAAAGACACCCCATGCACAACTGCACCCGGGGAAGGTGCCAGAATGGAGTTCTCTTGGTAGTTTTTACAGTACCCCGGTAGGCAGCTGAAAGGCACTACAAAACTCGTTCTACCTGCTTTCTGGGCTGAGATGGGGAACCGCTGAATTTTGGACTCGGCTGGTGAGAAAATGTTCCAAACACACCCCATGCACAACTCCACCGGGGAAGGTGCCAGAAAGGAGTTCTCTTGGTAGTTCTTACACTGCCCCTGTAGCCTAATGAAAGGAACCACAAAAGTTGATCTACCTGCTTTCTGGGCTGAGATGGGGAACCGCTGAATTTTGGACTCGGCTGGTGAGAAAATGTTCCAAACACACCCCATGCACAACTCCACCGGGGAAGGTGCCAGAAAGGAATTCTGTTGGTAGTTTTTACAGTGCCCAGGTACGCAGCTGAAAGGCGCCACAAAACTTGTCCTACCTGCTTTCTGGGCTGAGATGGGGAAGCGCTGAATTTTGGACTCGGCCGGTGAGAAAATGTTCCAAACACACCCCATGCACAACTCCACCGGGGAAGGTGCCAGAAAGGAGTTCTCTTGGTAGTTTTTACAGTACCCCGGTAGGCAGCTGAAAGGTACCACAAATGTTGTTCTACCTGCTTTCTGGGCTGAGATGGGGAAGCGCTGAATTTTGGACTCGGCCGGTGAGAAAATGTTCCAAACACACCCCATGCACAACTCCACCGGGGAAGGTGCCAGAAAGGAGTTCTCTTGGTAGATTTTGCACTACCCCGGTAGGCAGCTGAAAGGCACCAAAAAAGTTGTTCTACCTGCTTTCTGGGCTGAGATGGGGAAGCGCAGAATTTTGGACTCGGCTGGTGACAAAATGTTCCAAACACACCCCATGCACAACTCCACCGGGGAAGGTGCCAGAAAGGAGTTCTCTTGGTAGTTTTTACAGTACCCCGGTAGGCAGCTGAAAGGCACCACAAAACTTGTTCTACCTGCTTTCTGGGCTGAGATGGGGAAGCGCTGAATTTTGGACTCGGCTGGTGACAAAATGTTCCAAACACACCCCATGCACAACTCCACCGGGGAAGGTGCCAGAAAGGAGTTCTCTTGGTAGTTTTTACAGTACCCAGGTAGGCAGCTGAAAGGCGCCACAAAACTTGTCCTACCTGCTTTCTGGGCTGAGATGGGGAACCGCTGAATTTTGGACTCGGCCGGTGAGAAAATGTTCCAAAGACACCCCATGCACAACTCCACCGGGGAAGGAGCCAGAAAGGAGTTCTGTTGGTAGTTTTTACAGTACCCCGGTAGGCAGCTGAAAGGCACCACAAATGTTGTTCTACCTGCTTTCTGGGCTGAGATGGGGAAGCGCTGAATTTTGGACTCGGCTGGTGACAAAATGTTCCAAACACATCCCATGCACAACTCCACCGGGGAAGGTGCCAGAATGGAGTTCTTATGGCACTTTTTACAGTACCCCGGTAGGCAGCTGAAAGGCACCACAAAAGTTGTTCTACCTGCTTTCTGGGCTGAGATGGGGAACAGCTGAATTTTGGACTCGGCTGGTGAGAAAATGTTCCAAACACACCCCATGCACAACTCCACCGGTGAAGGAGCCCGAAAGGAGTTCTGTTGGTAGTTTTTACAGTACCGCGGTAGGCAGCAGAAAGGCGCCACAAAAGTTGTTCTACCTGCTTTCTGGGCTGAGATGGGGAACCGCTGAATTTTGGACTCGGCTGGTGACAAAATGTTCCAAACACACCCCATGCATAACTCCACCGGGGAAGGTGCCAGAAAGGAGTTCTTATGACAGTTTTTACAGTGTCCTGGTAGGCAGCTGAAAGGCACCACAAAAGATGTTCTACCTGCTTTCTGGGCTGAGATGGGGAACTGCAGAATTTTGGACTCGGCTGGTGACAAAATGTTCCAAACACACCCCATGCACAACTCCACCAGGGAAGGAGCCCGAAAGGAGTTCTGTTGGTAGTTTTTACAGTACCGCGGTAGGCAGCTGAAAGGCGCCACAAAAGTTGTTCTACCTGCTTTCTGGGCTGAGATGGGGAACCGCTGAATTTTGGACTCGGCTGGTGACAAACTGTTCCAAACACACCCCATGCACAACTCCACCGGGGAAGGTGCCAGAAAGGAGTTCTCTTGGTAGTTTTTACAGTACCCCGGTAGGCAGCTGAAAGGTACCACAAATGTTGTTCTACCTGCTTTCTGGGCTGAGATGGGGAAGCGCTGAATTTTGGACTCGGCCGGTGAGAAAATGTTCCAAAGACACCCCATGCACAACTCCACCGGGGAAGGTGCCAGTAAGGAGTTCTCTTGGTAGTTTTTGCACTGCCCCGGTAGGCAGCTGAAAGGCGCCACAAATGTTGTTCTACCTGCTTTCTGGGCTGAGATGGGGAACCGCTGAATTTTGGACTCGGCTGGTGAGAAAATGTTCCAAACACACCCCATGCACAACTCCACCGGGGAAGGTGCCAGAAAGGAGTTCTCTTGGTAGTTTTTACAGTACCCCGGTAGGCAGCTGAAAGGCACAAAAAAGTTGTTCTACCTGCTTTCTGGGCTGAGATGGGGAAGCGCTGAATTTTGGACTCGGCTGGTGAGAAAATGTTCCAAACACACCCCATGCACAACTCCACCGGGGAAGGTGCCAGAATGGAGTTCTTATGGCACTTTTTACAGTACCCCGGTAGGCAGCTGAAAGGCACCACAAAAGTTGTTCTACCTGCTTTCTGGGCTGAGATGGGGAACAGCTGAATTTTGGACTCGGCTGGTGAGAAAATGTTCCAAACACACCCCATGCACAACTCCACCGGTGAAGGAGCCCGAAAGGAGTTCTGTTGGTAGTTTTTACAGTACCGCGGTAGGCAGCAGAAAGGCACCACAAAAGTTGTTCTACCTGCTTTCTGGGCTGAGATGGGGAACCGCTGAATTTTGGACTCGGCCGGTGAGAAAATGTTCCAAACACACCCCATGCATAACTCCACCGGGGAAGGTGCCAGAAAGGAGTTCTTATGACAGTTTTTACAGTGTCCTGGTAGGCAGCTGAAAGGCACCACAAAAGATGTTCTACCTGCTTTCTGGGCTGAGATGGGGAACTGCAGAATTTTGGACTCGGCTGGTGAGAAAATGTTCCAAACACACCCCATGCACAACTCCACCGGGGAAGGTGCCAGAAAGGAATTCTGTTGGTAGTTTTTACAGTGCCCAGGTACGCAGCTGAAAGGCGCCACAAAACTTGTCCTACCTGCTTTCTGGGCTGAGATGGGGAAGCGCTGAATTTTGGACTCGGCCGGTGAGAAAATGTTCCAAACACACCCCATGCACAACTCCACCGGGGAAGGTGCCAGAAAGGAGTTCTCTTGGTAGTTTTTACAGTACCCCGGTAGGCAGCTGAAAGGTACCACAAATGTTGTTCTACCTGCTTTCTGGGCTGAGATGGGGAAGCGCTGAATTTTGGACTCGGCCGGTGAGAAAATGTTCCAAACACACCCCATGCACAACTCCACCGGGGAAGGTGCCAGAAAGGAGTTCTCTTGGTAGATTTTGCACTACCCCGGTAGGCAGCTGAAAGGCACCAAAAAAGTTGTTCTACCTGCTTTCTGGGCTGAGATGGGGAAGCGCAGAATTTTGGACTCGGCTGGTGACAAAATGTTCCAAACACACCCCATGCACAACTCCACCGGGGAAGGTGCCAGAAAGGAGTTCTCTTGGTAGTTTTTACAGTACCCCGGTAGGCAGCTGAAAGGCACCACAAAACTTGTTCTACCTGCTTTCTGGGCTGAGATGGGGAAGCGCTGAATTTTGGACTCGGCTGGTGACAAAATGTTCCAAACACACCCCATGCACAACTCCACCGGGGAAGGTGCCAGAAAGGAGTTCTCTTGGTAGTTTTTACAGTACCCAGGTAGGCAGCTGAAAGGCGCCACAAAACTTGTCCTACCTGCTTTCTGGGCTGAGATGGGGAACCGCTGAATTTTGGACTCGGCCGGTGAGAAAATGTTCCAAAGACACCCCATGCACAACTCCACCGGGGAAGGAGCCAGAAAGGAGTTCTGTTGGTAGTTTTTACAGTACCCCGGTAGGCAGCTGAAAGGCACCACAAATGTTGTTCTACCTGCTTTCTGGGCTGAGATGGGGAAGCGCTGAATTTTGGACTCGGCTGGTGACAAAATGTTCCAAACACATCCCATGCACAACTCCACCGGGGAAGGTGCCAGAATGGAGTTCTTATGGCACTTTTTACAGTACCCCGGTAGGCAGCTGAAAGGCACCACAAAAGTTGTTCTACCTGCTTTCTGGGCTGAGATGGGGAACAGCTGAATTTTGGACTCGGCTGGTGAGAAAATGTTCCAAACACACCCCATGCACAACTCCACCGGTGAAGGAGCCCGAAAGGAGTTCTGTTGGTAGTTTTTACAGTACCGCGGTAGGCAGCAGAAAGGCGCCACAAAAGTTGTTCTACCTGCTTTCTGGGCTGAGATGGGGAACCGCTGAATTTTGGACTCGGCTGGTGACAAAATGTTCCAAACACACCCCATGCATAACTCCACCGGGGAAGGTGCCAGAAAGGAGTTCTTATGACAGTTTTTACAGTGTCCTGGTAGGCAGCTGAAAGGCACCACAAAAGATGTTCTACCTGCTTTCTGGGCTGAGATGGGGAACTGCAGAATTTTGGACTCGGCTGGTGACAAAATGTTCCAAACACACCCCATGCACAACTCCACCAGGGAAGGAGCCCGAAAGGAGTTCTGTTGGTAGTTTTTACAGTACCGCGGTAGGCAGCTGAAAGGCGCCACAAAAGTTGTTCTACCTGCTTTCTGGGCTGAGATGGGGAACCGCTGAATTTTGGACTCGGCTGGTGACAAACTGTTCCAAACACACCCCATGCACAACTCCACCGGGGAAGGTGCCAGAAAGGAGTTCTCTTGGTAGTTTTTACAGTACCCCGGTAGGCAGCTGAAAGGTACCACAAATGTTGTTCTACCTGCTTTCTGGGCTGAGATGGGGAAGCGCTGAATTTTGGACTCGGCCGGTGAGAAAATGTTCCAAAGACACCCCATGCACAACTCCACCGGGGAAGGTGCCAGTAAGGAGTTCTCTTGGTAGTTTTTGCACTGCCCCGGTAGGCAGCTGAAAGGCGCCACAAATGTTGTTCTACCTGCTTTCTGGGCTGAGATGGGGAACCGCTGAATTTTGGACTCGGCTGGTGAGAAAATGTTCCAAACACACCCCATGCACAACTCCACCGGGGAAGGTGCCAGAAAGGAGTTCTCTTGGTAGTTTTTACAGTACCCCGGTAGGCAGCTGAAAGGCACAAAAAAGTTGTTCTACCTGCTTTCTGGGCTGAGATGGGGAAGCGCTGAATTTTGGACTCGGCTGGTGAGAAAATGTTCCAAACACACCCCATGCACAACTCCACCGGGGAAGGTGCCAGAATGGAGTTCTTATGGCACTTTTTACAGTACCCCGGTAGGCAGCTGAAAGGCACCACAAAAGTTGTTCTACCTGCTTTCTGGGCTGAGATGGGGAACAGCTGAATTTTGGACTCGGCTGGTGAGAAAATGTTCCAAACACACCCCATGCACAACTCCACCGGTGAAGGAGCCCGAAAGGAGTTCTGTTGGTAGTTTTTACAGTACCGCGGTAGGCAGCAGAAAGGCACCACAAAAGTTGTTCTACCTGCTTTCTGGGCTGAGATGGGGAACCGCTGAATTTTGGACTCGGCCGGTGAGAAAATGTTCCAAACACACCCCATGCATAACTCCACCGGGGAAGGTGCCAGAAAGGAGTTCTTATGACAGTTTTTACAGTGTCCTGGTAGGCAGCTGAAAGGCACCACAAAAGATGTTCTACCTGCTTTCTGGGCTGAGATGGGGAACTGCAGAATTTTGGACTCGGCTGGTGACAAAATGTTCCAAACACACCCCATGCACAACTCCACCAGGGAAGGAGCCCGAAAGGAGTTCTCTTGGTAGTTTTTACAGTACCGCGGTAGGCAGCTGAAAGGCGCCACAAAAGTTGTTCTACCTGCTTTCTGGGCTGAGATGGGGAACCGCTGAATTTTGGACTCGGCTGGTGACAAACTGTTCCAAACACATTCCATGCACAACTCCACCGGGGAAGGTGCCAGAAAGGAGTTCTCTTGGTAGTTTTTACAGTACCCCGGTAGGCAGCTGAAAGGTACCACAAATGTTGTTCTACCTGCTTTCTGGGCTGAGATGGGGAACCGCTGAATTTTGGACTCGGCTGGTGAGAAAATGTTCCAAACACACCCCATGCACAACTCCACCGGGGAAGGTGCCAGTAAGGAGTTCTCTTGGTAGTTTTTGCACTGCCCCGGTAGGCAGCTGAAAGGCGCCACAAATGTTGTTCTACCTGCTTTCTGGGCTGAGATGGGGAACCGCTGAATTTTGGACTCGGCTGGTGAGAAAATGTTCCAAACACACCCCATGCACAACTCCACCGGGGAAGGTGCCAGAAAGGAGTTCTCTTGGTAGTTTTTACAGTACCCAGGTACGCAGCTGAAAGGCGCCACAAAACTTGTCCTACCTGCTTTCTGGGCTGAGATGGGGAAGCGCTGAATTTTGGACTCGGCCGGTGAGAAAATGTTCCAAACACACCCCATGCACAACTCCACCGGGGAAGGTGCCAGAAAGGAGTTCTCTTGGTAGTTTTTACAGTACCCCGGTAGGCAGCTGAAAGGCACAAAAAAGTTGTTCTACCTGCTTTCTGGGCTGAGATGGGGAAGCGCTGAATTTTGGACTCGGCTGGTGACAAAATGTTCCAAAGACACCCCATGCACAACTCCACCGGGGAAGGTGCCAGAATGGAGTTCTTATGGCACTTTTTACAGTACCCCGGTAGGCAGCTGAAAGGCACCACAAAAGTTGTTCTACCTGCTTTCTGGGCTGAGATGGGGAACAGCTGAATTTTGGACTCGGCTGGTGAGAAAATGTTCCAAACACATCCCATGCACAACTCCACCGGGGAAGGTGCCAGAATGGAGTTCTTATGGCACTTTTTACAGTACCCCGGTAGGCAGCTGAAAGGCACCACAAAAGTTGTTCTACCTGCTTTCTGGGCTGAGATGGGGAACAGCTGAATTTTGGACTCGGCTGGTGAGAAAATGTTCCAAACACACCCCATGCACAACTCCACCGGTGAAGGAGCCCGAAAGGAGTTCTGTTGGTAGTTTTTACAGTACCGCGGTAGGCAGCAGAAAGGCGCCACAAAAGTTGTTCTACCTGCTTTCTGGGCTGAGATGGGGAACCGCTGAATTTTGGACTCGGCTGGTGAGAAAATGTTCCAAACACACCCCATGCATAACTCCACCGGGGAAGGTGCCAGAAAGGAGTTCTTATGACAGTTATTACAGTGTCCTGGTAGGCAGCTGAAAGGCACCACAAAAGATGTTCTACCTGCTTTCTGGGCTGAGATGGGGAACTGCAGAATTTTGGACTCGGCTGGTGACAAAATGTTCCAAACACACCCCATGCACAACTCCACCAGGGAAGGAGCCCGAAAGGAGTTCTGTTGGTAGTTTTTACAGTACCGCGGTAGGCAGCTGAAAGGCGCCACAAAAGTTGTTCTACCTGCTTTCTGGGCTGAGATGGGGAACCGCTGAATTTTGGACTCGGCTGGTGACAAACTGTTCCAAACACACCCCATGCACAACTCCACCGGGGAAGGTGCCAGAAAGGAGTTCTCTTGGTAGTTTTTACAGTACCCCGGTAGGCAGCTGAAAGGTACCACAAATGTTGTTCTACCTGCTTTCTGGGCTGAGATGGGGAACCGCTGAATTTTGGACTCGGCTGGTGAGAAAATGTTCCAAACACACCCCATGCACAACTCCACCGGGGAAGGTGCCAGTAAGGAGTTCTCTTGGTAGTTTTTGCACTGCCCCGGTAGGCAGCTGAAAGGCGCCACAAATGTTGTTCTACCTGCTTTCTGGGCTGAGATGGGGAACCGCTGAATTTTGGACTCGGCTGGTGAGAAAATGTTCCAAACACACCCCATGCACAACTCCACCGGGGAAGGTGCCAGAAAGGAGTTCTCTTGGTAGTTTTTACAGTACCCCGGTAGGCAGCTGAAAGGCACAAAAAAGTTGTTCTACCTGCTTTCTGGGCTGAGATGGGGAAGCGCTGAATTTTGGACTCGGCTGGTGAGAAAATGTTCCAAACACACCCCATGCACAACTCCACCGGGGAAGGTGCCAGAATGGAGTTCTTATGGCACTTTTTACAGTACCCCGGTAGGCAGCTGAAAGGCACCACAAAAGTTGTTCTACCTGCTTTCTGGGCTGAGATGGGGAACAGCTGAATTTTGGACTCGGCTGGTGACAAAATGTTCCAAACACACCCCATGCACAACTCCACCGGTGAAGGAGCCCGAAAGGAGTTCTGTTGGTAGTTTTTACAGTACCGCGGTAGGCAGCAGAAAGGCACCACAAAAGTTGTTCTACCTGCTTTCTGGGCTGAGATGGGGAACCGCTGAATTTTGGACTCGGCCGGTGAGAAAATGTTCCAAACACACCCCATGCATAACTCCACCGGGGAAGGTGCCAGAAAGGAGTTCTTATGACAGTTTTTACAGTGTCCTGGTAGGCAGCTGAAAGGCACCACAAAAGATGTTCTACCTGCTTTCTGGGCTGAGATGGGGAACTGCAGAATTTTGGACTCGGCTGGTGACAAAATGTTCCAAACACACCCCATGCACAACTCCACCAGGGAAGGAGCCCGAAAGGAGTTCTCTTGGTAGTTTTTACAGTACCGCGGTAGGCAGCTGAAAGGCGCCACAAAAGTTGTTCTACCTGCTTTCTGGGCTGAGATGGGGAACCGCTGAATTTTGGACTCGGCTGGTGACAAACTGTTCCAAACACACCCCATGCACAACTCCACCGGGGAAGGTGCCAGAAAGGAGTTCTCTTGGTAGTTTTTACAGTACCCCGGTAGGCAGCTGAAAGGTACCACAAAAGTTGTTCTACCTGCTTTCTGGGCTGAGATGGGGAACCGCTGAATTTTGGACTCGGCTGGTGAGAAAATGTTCCAAACACACCCCAAGCACAACTCCACCGGGGAAGGTGACAGTAAGGAGTTCTCTTGGTAGTTTTTGCACTGCCCCGGTAGGCAGCTGAAAGGCGCCACAAATGTTGTTCTACCTGCTTTCTGGGCTGAGATGGGGAACCGCTGAATTTTGGACTCGGCTGGTGAGAAAATGTTCCAAACACACCCCATGCACAACTCCACCGGGGAAGGTGCCAGAAAGGAGTTCTCTTGGTAGTTTTTACAGTACCCAGGTAGGCAGCTGAAAGGCGCCACAAAACTTGTCCTACCTGCTTTCTGGGCTGAGATGGGGAAGCGCTGAATTTTGGACTCGGCCGGTGAGAAAATGTTCCAAACACACCCCATGCACAACTCCACCGGGGAAGGTGCCAGAAAGGAGTTCTCTTGGTAGTTTTTACAGTACCGCGGTAGGCAGCTGAAAGGCACAAAAAAGTTGTTCTACCTGCTTTCTGGGCTGTGATGGGGAAGCGCTGAATTTTGGACTCGGCTGGTGAGAAAATGTTCCAAAGACACCCCATGCACAACTCCACCGGGGAAGGTGCCAGAAAGGAGTTCTCTTGGTAGTTTTTACAGTACCCCGGTAGGCAGCTGAAAGGCACCACAAAAGTTGTTCTACCTGCTTTCTGGGCTGAGATGGGGAACAGCTGAATTTTGGACTCGGCTGGTGAGAAAATGTTCCAAACACACCCCATGCACAACTCCACCGGTGAAGGAGCCCGAAAGGAGTTCTGTTGGTAGTTTTTACAGTACCGCGGTAGGCAGCAGAAAGGCACCACAAAAGTTGTTCTACCTGCTTTCTGGGCTGAGATGGGGAACCGCTGAATTTTGGACTCGGCCGGTGAGAAAATGTTCCAAACACACCCCATGCATAACTCCACCGGGGAAGGTGCCAGAAAGGAGTTCTTATGACAGTTTTTACAGTGTCCTGGTAGGCAGCTGAAAGGCACCACAAAAGATGTTCTACCTGCTTTCTGGGCTGAGATGGGGAACTGCAGAATTTTGGACTTGGCTGGTGACAAAATGTTCCAAACACACCCCATGCACAACTCCACCAGGGAAGGAGCCCGAAAGGAGTTCTGTTGGTAGTTTTTACAGTACCGCGGTAGGCAGCTGAAAGGCGCCACAAAAGTTGTTCTACCTGCTTTCTGGGCTGAGATGGGGAACCGCTGAATTTTGGACTCGGCTGGTGACAAACTGTTCCAAACACACCCCATGCACAACTCCACCGGGGAAGGTGCCAGAAAGGAGTTCTCTTGGTAGTTTTTACAGTACCCCGGTAGGCAGCTGAAAGGTACCACAAATGTTGTTCTACCTGCTTTCTGGGCTGAGATGGGGAACCGCTGAATTTTGGACTCGGCTGGTGAGAAAATGTTCCAAACACACCCCATGCACAACTCCACCGGGGAAGGTGCCAGTAAGGAGTTCTCTTGGTAGTTTTTGCACTGCCCCGGTAGGCAGCTGAAAGGCGCCACAAATGTTGTTCTACCTGCTTTCTGGGCTGAGATGGGGAACCGCTGAATTTTGGACTCGGCTGGTGAGAAAATGTTCCAAACACACCCCATGCACAACTCCACCGGGGAAGGTGCCAGAAAGGAGTTCTCTTGGTAGTTTTTACAGTACCCAGGTAGGCAGCTGAAAGGCGCCACAAAACTTGTCCTACCTGCTTTCTGGGCTGAGATGGGGAAGCGCTGAATTTTGGACTCGGCCGGTGAGAAAATGTTCCAAACACACCCCATGCACAACTCCACCGGGGAAGGTGCCAGAAAGGAGTTCTCTTGGTAGTTTTTACAGTACCGCGGTAGGCAGCTGAAAGGCACAAAAAAGTTGTTCTACCTGCTTTCTGGGCTGTGATGGGGAAGCGCTGAATTTTGGACTCGGCTGGTGAGAAAATGTTCCAAAGACACCCCATGCACAACTCCACCGGGGAAGGTGCCAGAAAGGAGTTCTCTTGGTAGTTTTTACAGTACCCCGGTAGGCAGCTGAAAGGCACCACAAAAGTTGTTCTACCTGCTTTCTGGGCTGAGATGGGGAACAGCTGAATTTTGGACTCGGCTGGTGAGAAAATGTTCCAAACACACCCCATGCACAACTCCACCGGTGAAGGAGCCCGAAAGGAGTTCTGTTGGTAGTTTTTACAGTACCGCGGTAGGCAGCAGAAAGGCACCACAAAAGTTGTTCTACCTGCTTTCTGGGCTGAGATGGGGAACCGCTGAATTTTGGACTCGGCCGGTGAGAAAATGTTCCAAACACACCCCATGCATAACTCCACCGGGGAAGGTGCCAGAAAGGAGTTCTTATGACAGTTTTTACAGTGTCCTGGTAGGCAGCTGAAAGGCACCACAAAAGATGTTCTACCTGCTTTCTGGGCTGAGATGGGGAACTGCAGAATTTTGGACTCGGCTGGTGACAAAATGTTCCAAACACACCCCATGCACAACTCCACCAGGGAAGGAGCCCGAAAGGAGTTCTGTTGGTAGTTTTTACAGTACCGCGGTAGGCAGCTGAAAGGCGCCACAAAAGTTGTTCTACCTGCTTTCTGGGCTGAGATGGGGAACCGCTGAATTTTGGACTCGGCTGGTGACAAACTGTTCCAAACACACCCCATGCACAACTCCACCGGGGAAGGTGCCAGAAAGGAGTTCTCTTGGTAGTTTTTACAGTACCCCGGTAGGCAGCTGAAAGGTACCACAAATGTTGTTCTACCTGCTTTCTGGGCTGAGATGGGGAACCGCTGAATTTTGGACTCGGCTGGTGAGAAAATGTTCCAAACACACCCCATGCACAACTCCACCGGGGAAGGTGCCAGTAAGGAGTTCTCTTGGTAGTTTTTGCACTGCCCCGGTAGGCAGCTGAAAGGCGCCACAAATGTTGTTCTACCTGCTTTCTGGGCTGAGATGGGGAACCGCTGAATTTTGGACTCGGCTGGTGAGAAAATGTTCCAAACACACCCCATGCACAACTCCACCGGGGAAGGTGCCAGAAAGGAGTTCTCTTGGTAGTTTTTACAGTACCCCGGTAGGCAGCTGAAAGGCACAAAAAAGTTGTTCTACCTGCTTTCTGGGCTGAGATGGGGAAGCGCTGAATTTTGGACTCGGCTGGTGAGAAAATGTTCCAAACACACCCCATGCACAACTCCACCGGGGAAGGTGCCAGAATGGAGTTCTTATGGCACTTTTTACAGTACCCCGGTAGGCAGCTGAAAGGCACCACAAAAGTTGTTCTACCTGCTTTCTGGGCTGAGATGGGGAACAGCTGAATTTTGGACTCGGCTGGTGACAAAATGTTCCAAACACACCCCATGCACAACTCCACCGGTGAAGGAGCCCGAAAGGAGTTCTGTTGGTAGTTTTTACAGTACCGCGGTAGGCAGCAGAAAGGCACCACAAAAGTTGTTCTACCTGCTTTCTGGGCTGAGATGGGGAACCGCTGAATTTTGGACTCGGCCGGTGAGAAAATGTTCCAAACACACCCCATGCATAACTCCACCGGGGAAGGTGCCAGAAAGGAGTTCTTATGACAGTTTTTACAGTGTCCTGGTAGGCAGCTGAAAGGCACCACAAAAGATGTTCTACCTGCTTTCTGGGCTGAGATGGGGAACTGCAGAATTTTGGACTCGGCTGGTGACAAAATGTTCCAAACACACCCCATGCACAACTCCACCAGGGAAGGAGCCCGAAAGGAGTTCTCTTGGTAGTTTTTACAGTACCGCGGTAGGCAGCTGAAAGGCGCCACAAAAGTTGTTCTACCTGCTTTCTGGGCTGAGATGGGGAACCGCTGAATTTTGGACTCGGCTGGTGACAAACTGTTCCAAACACACCCCATGCACAACTCCACCGGGGAAGGTGCCAGAAAGGAGTTCTCTTGGTAGTTTTTACAGTACCCCGGTAGGCAGCTGAAAGGTACCACAAAAGTTGTTCTACCTGCTTTCTGGGCTGAGATGGGGAACCGCTGAATTTTGGACTCGGCTGGTGAGAAAATGTTCCAAACACACCCCAAGCACAACTCCACCGGGGAAGGTGACAGTAAGGAGTTCTCTTGGTAGTTTTTGCACTGCCCCGGTAGGCAGCTGAAAGGCGCCACAAATGTTGTTCTACCTGCTTTCTGGGCTGTGATGGGGAAGCGCTGAATTTTGGACTCGGCTGGTGAGAAAATGTTCCAAAGACACCCCATGCACAACTCCACCGGGGAAGGTGCCAGAAAGGAGTTCTCTTGGTAGTTTTTACAGTACCCCGGTAGGCAGCTGAAAGGCACCACAAAAGTTGTTCTACCTGCTTTCTGGGCTGAGATGGGGAACAGCTGAATTTTGGACTCGGCTGGTGAGAAAATGTTCCAAACACACCCCATGCACAACTCCACCGGTGAAGGAGCCCGAAAGGAGTTCTGTTGGTAGTTTTTACAGTACCGCGGTAGGCAGCAGAAAGGCACCACAAAAGTTGTTCTACCTGCTTTCTGGGCTGAGATGGGGAACCGCTGAATTTTGGACTCGGCCGGTGAGAAAATGTTCCAAACACACCCCATGCATAACTCCACCGGGGAAGGTGCCAGAAAGGAGTTCTTATGACAGTTTTTACAGTGTCCTGGTAGGCAGCTGAAAGGCACCACAAAAGATGTTCTACCTGCTTTCTGGGCTGAGATGGGGAACTGCAGAATTTTGGACTCGGCTGGTGACAAAATGTTCCAAACACACCCCATGCACAACTCCACCAGGGAAGGAGCCCGAAAGGAGTTCTGTTGGTAGTTTTTACAGTACCGCGGTAGGCAGCTGAAAGGCGCCACAAAAGTTGTTCTACCTGCTTTCTGGGCTGAGATGGGGAACCGCTGAATTTTGGACTCGGCTGGTGACAAACTGTTCCAAACACACCCCATGCACAACTCCACCGGGGAAGGTGCCAGAAAGGAGTTCTCTTGGTAGTTTTTACAGTACCCCGGTAGGCAGCTGAAAGGTACCACAAATGTTGTTCTACCTGCTTTCTGGGCTGAGATGGGGAACCGCTGAATTTTGGACTCGGCTGGTGAGAAAATGTTCCAAACACACCCCATGCACAACTCCACCGGGGAAGGTGCCAGTAAGGAGTTCTCTTGGTAGTTTTTGCACTGCCCCGGTAGGCAGCTGAAAGGCGCCACAAATGTTGTTCTACCTGCTTTCTGGGCTGAGATGGGGAACCGCTGAATTTTGGACTCGGCTGGTGAGAAAATGTTCCAAACACACCCCATGCACAACTCCACCGGGGAAGGTGCCAGAAAGGAGTTCTCTTGGTAGTTTTTACAGTACCCAGGTAGGCAGCTGAAAGGCGCCACAAAACTTGTCCTACCTGCTTTCTGGGCTGAGATGGGGAAGCGCTGAATTTTGGACTCGGCCGGTGAGAAAATGTTCCAAACACACCCCATGCACAACTCCACCGGGGAAGGTGCCAGAAAGGAGTTCTCTTGGTAGTTTTTACAGTACCGCGGTAGGCAGCTGAAAGGCACAAAAAAGTTGTTCTACCTGCTTTCTGGGCTGTGATGGGGAAGCGCTGAATTTTGGACTCGGCTGGTGAGAAAATGTTCCAAAGACACCCCATGCACAACTCCACCGGGGAAGGTGCCAGAAAGGAGTTCTCTTGGTAGTTTTTACAGTACCCCGGTAGGCAGCTGAAAGGCACCACAAAAGTTGTTCTACCTGCTTTCTGGGCTGAGATGGGGAACAGCTGAATTTTGGACTCGGCTGGTGAGAAAATGTTCCAAACACACCCCATGCACAACTCCACCGGTGAAGGAGCCCGAAAGGAGTTCTGTTGGTAGTTTTTACAGTACCGCGGTAGGCAGCAGAAAGGCACCACAAAAGTTGTTCTACCTGCTTTCTGGGCTGAGATGGGGAACCGCTGAATTTTGGACTCGGCCGGTGAGAAAATGTTCCAAACACACCCCATGCATAACTCCACCGGGGAAGGTGCCAGAAAGGAGTTCTTATGACAGTTTTTACAGTGTCCTGGTAGGCAGCTGAAAGGCACCACAAAAGATGTTCTACCTGCTTTCTGGGCTGAGATGGGGAACTGCAGAATTTTGGACTCGGCTGGTGACAAAATGTTCCAAACACACCCCATGCACAACTCCACCAGGGAAGGAGCCCGAAAGGAGTTCTGTTGGTAGTTTTTACAGTACCGCGGTAGGCAGCTGAAAGGCGCCACAAAAGTTGTTCTACCTGCTTTCTGGGCTGAGATGGGGAACCGCTGAATTTTGGACTCGGCTGGTGACAAACTGTTCCAAACACACCCCATGCACAACTCCACCGGGGAAGGTGCCAGAAAGGAGTTCTCTTGGTAGTTTTTACAGTACCCCGGTAGGCAGCTGAAAGGTACCACAAATGTTGTTCTACCTGCTTTCTGGGCTGAGATGGGGAACCGCTGAATTTTGGACTCGGCTGGTGAGAAAATGTTCCAAACACACCCCATGCACAACTCCACCGGGGAAGGTGCCAGTAAGGAGTTCTCTTGGTAGTTTTTGCACTGCCCCGGTAGGCAGCTGAAAGGCGCCACAAATGTTGTTCTACCTGCTTTCTGGGCTGAGATGGGGAACCGCTGAATTTTGGACTCGGCTGGTGAGAAAATGTTCCAAACACACCCCATGCACAACTCCACCGGGGAAGGTGCCAGAAAGGAGTTCTCTCGGTAGTTTTTACAGTACCCAGGTAGGCAGCTGAAAGGCGCCACAAAACTTGTCCTACCTGCTTTCTGGGCTGAGATGGGGAAGCGCTGAATTTTGGACTCGGCCGGTGAGAAAATGTTCCAAACACACCCCATGCACAACTCCACCGGGGAAGGTGCCAGAAAGGAGTTCTCTTGGTAGTTTTTACAGTACCCCGGTAGGCAGCTGAAAGGCACAAAAAAGTTGTTCTACCTGCTTTCTGGGCTGAGATGGGGAAGCGCTGAATTTTGGACTCGGCTGGTGAGAAAATGTTCCAAACACACCCCATGCATAACTCCACCGGGGAAGGTGCCAGAAAGGAGTTCTTATGACAGTTTTTACAGTGTCCTGGTAGGCAGCTGAAAGGCACCACAAAAGTTGTTCTACCTGCTTTCTGGGCTGAGATGGGGAACAGCTGAATTTTGGACTCGGCTGGTGAGAAAATGTTCCAAACACATCCCATGCACAACTCCACCGGGGAAGGTGCCAGAATGGAGTTCTTATGGCACTTTTTACAGTACCCCGGTAGGCAGCTGAAAGGCACCACAAAAGTTGTTCTACCTGCTTTCTGGGCTGAGATGGGGAACAGCTGAATTTTGGACTCGGCTGGTGAGAAAATGTTCCAAACACACCCCATGCACAACTCCACCGGTGAAGGAGCCCGAAAGGAGTTCTGTTGTAGTTTTTACAGTACCGCGGTAGGCAGCAGAAAGGCGCCACAAAAGTTGTTCTACCTGCTTTCTGGGCTGAGATGGGGAACCGCTGAATTTTGGACTCGGCTGGTGACAAAATGTTCCAAACACACCCCATGCATAACTCCACCGGGGAAGGTGCCAGAAAGGAGTTCTTATGACAGTTTTTACAGTGTCCTGGTAGGCAGCTGAAAGGCACCACAAAAGATGTTCTACCTGCTTTCTGGGCTGAGATGGGGAACTGCAGAATTTTGGACTCGGCTGGTGACAAAATGTTCCAAACACACCCCATGCACAACTCCACCAGGGAAGGAGCCCGAAAGGAGTTCTGTTGGTAGTTTTTACAGTACCGCGGTAGGCAGCTGAAAGGCGCCACAAAAGTTGTTCTACCTGCTTTCTGGGCTGAGATGGGGAACCGCTGAATTTTGGACTCGGCTGGTGAGAAAATGTTCCAAACACACCCCATGCACAACTCCACCGGGGAAGGTGCCAGTAAGGAGTTCTCTTGGTAGTTTTTGCACTGCCCCGGTAGGCAGCTGAAAGGCGCCACAAATGTTGTTCTACCTGCTTTCTGGGCTGAGATGGGGAACCGCTGAATTTTGGACTCGGCTGGTGAGAAAATGTTCCAAACACACCCCATGCACAACTCCACCGGGGAAGGTGCCAGAAAGGAGTTCTCTTGGTAGTTTTTACAGTACCCCGGTAGGCAGCTGAAAGGCACAAAAAAGTTGTTCTACCTGCTTTCTGGGCTGAGATGGGGAAGCGCTGAATTTTGGACTCGGCTGGTGAGAAAATGTTCCAAACACACCCCATGCACAACTCCACCGGGGAAGGTGCCAGAATGGAGTTCTTATGGCACTTTTTACAGTACCCCGGTAGGCAGCTGAAAGGCACCACAAAAGTTGTTCTACCTGCTTTCTGGGCTGAGATGGGGAACAGCTGAATTTTGGACTCGGCTGGTGAGAAAATGTTCCAAACACACCCCATGCACAACTCCACCGGTGAAGGAGCCCGAAAGGAGTTCTGTTGGTAGTTTTTACAGTACCGCGGTAGGCAGCAGAAAGGCACCACAAAAGTTGTTCTACCTGCTTTCTGGGCTGAGATGGGGAACCGCTGAATTTTGGACTCGGCCGGTGAGAAAATGTTCCAAACACACCCCATGCATAACTCCACCGGGGAAGGTGCCAGAAAGGAGTTCTTATGACAGTTTTTACAGTGTCCTGGTAGGCAGCTGAAAGGCACCACAAAAGATGTTCTACCTGCTTTCTGGGCTGAGATGGGGAACTGCAGAATTTTGGACTCGGCTGGTGACAAAATGTTCCAAACACACCCCATGCACAACTCCACCAGGGAAGGAGCCCGAAAGGAGTTCTGTTGGTAGTTTTTACAGTACCGCGGTAGGCAGCTGAAAGGCGCCACAAAAGTTGTTCTACCTGCTTTCTGGGCTGAGATGGGGAACCGCTGAATTTTGGACTCGGCTGGTGACAAACTGTTCCAAACACACCCCATGCACAACTCCACCGGGGAAGGTGCCAGAAAGGAGTTCTCTTGGTAGTTTTTACAGTACCCCGGTAGGCAGCTGAAAGGTACCACAAATGTTGTTCTACCTGCTTTCTGGGCTGAGATGGGGAACCGCTGAATTTTGGACTCGGCTGGTGAGAAAATGTTCCAAACACACCCCATGCACAACTCCACCGGGGAAGGTGCCAGTAAGGAGTTCTCTTGGTAGTTTTTGCACTGCCCCGGTAGGCAGCTGAAAGGCGCCACAAAACTTGTTCTACCTGCTTTCTGGGCTGAGATGGGGAACCGCTGAATTTTGGACTCGGCTGGTGAGAAAATGTTCCAAACACACCCCATGCACAACTCCACCGGGGAAGGTGCCAGAAAGGAGTTCTCTTGGTAGTTTTTACAGTACCCAGGTAGGCAGCTGAAAGGCGCCACAAAACTTGTCCTACCTGCTTTCTGGGCTGAGATGGGGAAGCGCTGAATTTTGGACTCGGCCGGTGAGAAAATGTTCCAAACACACCCCATGCACAACTCCACCGGGGAAGGTGCCAGAAAGGAGTTCTCTTGGTAGTTTTTACAGTACCCCGGTAGGCAGCTGAAAGGCACAAAAAAGTTGTTCTACCTGCTTTCTGGGCTGAGATGGGGAAGCGCTGAATTTTGGACTCGGCTGGTGAGAAAATGTTCCAAAGACACCCCATGCACAACTCCACCGGGGAAGGTGCCAGAATGGAGTTCTTATGGCACTTTTTACAGTACCCCGGTAGGCAGCTGAAAGGCACCACAAAAGTTGTTCTACCTGCTTTCTGGGCTGAGATGGGGAACAGCTGAATTTTGGACTCGGCTGGTGAGAAAATGTTCCAAACACACCCCATGCACAACTCCACCGGTGAAGGAGCCCGAAAGGAGTTCTGTTGGTAGTTTTTACAGTACCGCGGTAGGCAGCAGAAAGGCACCACAAAAGTTGTTCTACCTGCTTTCTGGGCTGAGATGGGGAACCGCTGAATTTTGGACTCGGCCGGTGAGAAAATGTTCCAAACACACCCCATGCATAACTCCACCGGGGAAGGTGCCAGAAAGGAGTTCTTATGACAGTTTTTACAGTGTCCTGGTAGGCAGCTGAAAGGCACCACAAAAGATGTTCTACCTGCTTTCTGGGCTGAGATGGGGAACTGCAGAATTTTGGACTCGGCTGGTGACAAAATGTTCCAAACACACCCCATTCACAACTCCACCGGGGAAGGTGCCAGAAAGGAGTTCTCTTGGTAGTTTTTACAGTACCCAGGTAGGCAGCTGAAAGGCGCCACAAAACTTGTCCTACCTGCTTTCTGGGCTGAGATGGGGAAGCGCTGAATTTTGGACTCGGCCGGTGAGAAAATGTTCCAAACACACCCCATGCACAACTCCACCGGGGAAGGTGCCAGAAAGGAGTTCTCTTGGTAGTTTTTACAGTACCCCGGTAGGCAGCTGAAAGGCACAAAAAAGTTGTTCTACCTGCTTTCTGGGCTGAGATGGGGAAGCGCTGAATTTTGGACTCGGCTGGTGAGAAAATGTTCCAAACACACCCCATGCACAACTCCACCGGGGAAGGTGCCAGAAAGGAGTTCTCTTGGTAGTTTTTGCACTGCCCCGGTAGGCAGCTGAAAGGCGCCACAAAACTTGTTCTACCTGCTTTCTGGGCTGAGATGGGGAACCGCTGAATTTTGGACTCGGCTGGTGACAAAATGTTCCAAACACATCCCATGCACAACTCCACCGGGGAAGGTGCCAGAAAGGAGTTCTCTTGGTAGTTTTTACAGTACCCCTGTAGGCAGCTGAAAGGCACTACAAAACTCGTTCTACCTGCTTTCTGGGCTGAGATGGGGAACCGCTGAATTTTGGACTCGGCTGGTGAGAAAATGTTCCAAACACACCCCATGCACAACTCCACCGGGGAAGGTGCCAGAAAGGAGTTCTCTTGGTAGTTTTTACAGTACCCCTGTAGGCAGCTGAAAGGCACTACAAAACTCGTTCTACCTGCTTTCTGGGCTGAGATGGGGAACCGCTGAATTTTGGACTCGGCTGGTGACAAAATGTTCCAAACACACCCCATGCACAACTCCACCGGGGAAGGTGCCAGTAAGGAGTTCTCTTGGTAGTTTTTGCACTGCCCCGGTAGGCAGCTGAAAGGCGCCACAAATGTTGTTCTACCTGCTTTCTGGGCTGAGATGGGGAAGCGCTGAATTTTGGACTCGGCTGGTGAGAAAATGTTCCAAACACACCCCATTCACAACTCCACCGGGGAAGGTGCCAGAATGGAGTTCTTATGGCACTTTTTACAGTACCCAGGTAGGCAGCTGAAAGGCGCCACAAAACTTGTCCTACCTGCTTTCTGGGCTGAGATGGGGAACCGCTGACTTTTGGACTCGGCTGGTGAGAAAATGTTCCAAACACACCCCATGCACAACTCCACCGGGGAAGGTGCCAGAAAGGAGTTCTCTTGGTAGTTTTTACAGTACCCCGGTAGGCAGCTGAAAGGCGCCACAAAACTTGTTCTACCTGCTTTCTGGGCTGAGATGGGGAAGCGCTGAATTTTGGACTCGGCTGGTGACAAAATGTTCCAAACACACCCCATGCACAACTCCACCGGGGAAGGTGCCAGAAAGGAATTCTCTTGGTAGTTTTTACAGTGCCCCGGTAGGCAGCTGAAAGGCGCCACAAAACTTGTTCTACCTGCTTTCTGGGCTGAGATGGGGAAGCGCTGAATTTTGGACTCGGCTGGTGAGAAAATGTTCCAAACACACCCCATGCACAACTCCACCGGGGAAGGTGCCAGAAAGGAGTTCTTATGGCACTTTTTACAGTGCCCCGGTAGGCAGCTGAAAGGCACCACAAAAGTTGTTCTACCTGCTTTCTGGGCTGAGATGGGGAAGCGCTGAATTTTGGACTCAGCTGGTGACAAAATGTTCCAAACACACCCCATGCACAACTCCACCGGGGAAGGTGCCAGAAAGGAGTTCTCTTGGTAGTTTTTACAGTACCCCGGTAGGCAGCTGAAAGGCGCCACAAATGTTGTTCTACCTGCTTTCCGGGCTGAGATGGGGAACCGCTGAATTTTGGACTCGGCTGGTGACAAAATGTTCCAAACACACCCCATGCACAACTCCACCGGGGAAGGTGCCAGAAAGGAGTTCTCTTGGTAGATTTTGCACTACCTCGGTAGGCAGCTGAAAGGCACCAAAATAGTTGTTCTACCTGCTTTCTGGGCTGAGATGGGGAAGCGCAGAATTTTGGACTCGGCTGGTGACAAAATGTTCCAAACACACCCCATGCACAACTCCACCGGGGAAGGTGCCAGAAAGGAGTTCTCTTGGTAGTTTTTACAGTACCCCGGTAGGCAGCTGAAAGGCACCACAAAACTTGTTCTACCTGCTTACTGGGCTGAGATGGGGAAGCGCTGAATTTTGGACTCGGCTGGTGACAAAATGTTCCAAACACACCCCATGCACAACTCCACCGGGGAAGGTGCCAGAATGGAGTTCTTATGACAGTTTTTACAGTGTCCTGGTAGGCAGCTGAAAGGCACCACAAAAGTTGTTCTACCTGCTTTCTGGGCTGAGATGGGGAACTGCAGAATTTTGGACTCGGCTGGTGACAAAATGTTCCAAACACACCCCATGCACAACTCCACCAGGGAAGGAGCCCGAAAGGAGTTCTGTTGGTAGTTTTTACAGTACCGCGGTAGGCAGCTGAAATCCGCCACAAAAGTTGTTCTACCTGCTTTCTGGGCTGAGATGGGGAACCGCTGAATTTTGGACTCGGCTGGTGAGAAAATGTTCCAAACACACCCCATGCACAACTCCACCGGGGAAGGAGCCAGAAAGGAGTTCTCTTGGTAGTTTTTGCACTGCCCCGGTAGGCAGCTGAAAGGCGCCACAAAAGATGTTCTACCTGCTTTCTGTGCTATGATGGGGAAGCGCTGAATTTTGGACTCGGCACGTGACAAAATTGTCCAAACACACCCCATGCACAACTCCACCGGGGAAGGTGCCAGAAAGGAATTCTGTTGGTAGTTTTTACAGTGCCCCGGTAGGCAGCTGAAAGGAGCCACAAAACTTGTTCTACCTGCTTTCTGGGCTGAGATGGGGAACCGCTGGCTTTTGGACTCGGCTGGTGGCAAAATGTTCCAAACACACCCCATGCACAACTCCACCGGGGAAGGTGCCAGAAAGGAGTTCTCTTGGTAGTTCTTACACTGCCCCTGTAGCCTAATGAAAGGAACCACAAAACTTGTTCTACCTGCTTTCTGGGCTGAGATGGGGGAACCGCTGACTTTTGGACTCGGCTGGTGAGAAAATGTTCCAAACACACCCCATGCACAACTCCACCGGGGAAGGTGCCAGAAAGGAGTTCTCTTGGTAGTTTTTACAGTACCCCGGTAGGCAGCTGAAAGGCACTACAAAACTCGTTCTACCTGCTTTCTGGGCTGAGATGGGGAAGCGCTGAATTTTGGACTCGGCCGGTGAGAAAATGTTCCAAACACACCCCATGCACAACTCCACCGGGGAAGGTGCCAGAAAGGAGTTCTCTTGGTAGTTTTTACAGTACCCCGGTAGGCAGCTGAAAGGCACCAAAATAGTTGTTCTACCTGCTTTCTGGGCTGAGATGGGGAAGCGCAGAATTTTGGACTCGGCTGGTGAGAAAATGTTCCAAACACACCCCATGCACAACTCCACCGGGGAAGGTGCCAGAAAGGAGTTCTCTTGGTAGTTTTTACAGTACCCAGGTAGGCAGCTGAAAGGCGCCACAAAACTTGTCCTACCTGCTTTCTGGGCTGAGATGGGGAAGCGCTGAATTTTGGACTCGGCCGGTGAGAAAATGTTCCAAACACACCCCATGCACAACTCCACCGGGGAAGGTGCCAGAAAGGAGTTCTCTTGGTAGTTTTTACAGTACCCCGGTAGGCAGCTGAAAGGCACAAAAAAGTTGTTCTACCTGCTTTCTGGGCTGAGATGGGGAAGCGCTGAATTTTGGACTCGGCTGGTGAGAAAATGTTCCAAAGACACCCCATGCACAACTCCACCGGGGAAGGTGCCAGAATGGAGTTCTTATGGCACTTTTTACAGTACCCCGGTAGGCAGCTGAAAGGCACCACAAAAGTTGTTCTACCTGCTTTCTGGGCTGAGATGGGGAACAGCTGAATTTTGGACTCGGCTGGTGAGAAAATGTTCCAAACACACCCCATGCACAACTCCACCGGTGAAGGAGCCCGAAAGGAGTTCTGTTGGTAGTTTTTACAGTACCGCGGTAGGCAGCAGAAAGGCACCACAAAAGTTGTTCTACCTGCTTTCTGGGCTGAGATGGGGAACCGCTGAATTTTGGACTCGGCCGGTGAGAAAATGTTCCAAACACACCCCATGCATAACTCCACCGGGGAAGGTGCCAGAAAGGAGTTCTTATGACAGTTTTTACAGTGTCCTGGTAGGCAGCTGAAAGGCACCACAAAAGATGTTCTACCTGCTTTCTGGGCTGAGATGGGGAACTGCAGAATTTTGGACTCGGCTGGTGACAAAATGTTCCAAACACACCCCATTCACAACTCCACCGGGGAAGGTGCCAGAAAGGAGTTCTCTTGGTAGTTTTTACAGTACCCAGGTAGGCAGCTGAAAGGCGCCACAAAACTTGTCCTACCTGCTTTCTGGGCTGAGATGGGGAAGCGCTGAATTTTGGACTCGGCCGGTGAGAAAATGTTCCAAACACACCCCATGCACAACTCCACCGGGGAAGGTGCCAGAAAGGAGTTCTCTTGGTAGTTTTTACAGTACCCCGGTAGGCAGCTGAAAGGCACAAAAAAGTTGTTCTACCTGCTTTCTGGGCTGAGATGGGGAAGCGCTGAATTTTGGACTCGGCTGGTGAGAAAATGTTCCAAACACACCCCATGCACAACTCCACCGGGGAAGGTGCCAGAAAGGAGTTCTCTTGGTAGTTTTTTGCACTGCCCCGGTAGGCAGCTGAAAGGCGCCACAAAACTTGTTCTACCTGCTTTCTGGGCTGAGATGGGGAACCGCTGAATTTTGGACTCGGCTGGTGACAAAATGTTCCAAACACATCCCATGCACAACTCCACCGGGGAAGGTGCCAGAAAGGAGTTCTCTTGGTAGTTTTTACAGTACCCCTGTAGGCAGCTGAAAGGCACTACAAAACTCGTTCTACCTGCTTTCTGGGCTGAGATGGGGAACCGCTGAATTTTGGACTCGGCTGGTGAGAAAATGTTCCAAACACACCCCATGCACAACTCCACCGGGGAAGGTGCCAGAAAGGAGTTCTCTTGGTAGTTTTTACAGTACCCCTGTAGGCAGCTGAAAGGCACTACAAAACTCGTTCTACCTGCTTTCTGGGCTGAGATGGGGAACCGCTGAATTTTGGACTCGGCTGGTGACAAAATGTTCCAAACACACCCCATGCACAACTCCACCGGGGAAGGTGCCAGTAAGGAGTTCTCTTGGTAGTTTTTGCACTGCCCCGGTAGGCAGCTGAAAGGCGCCACAAATGTTGTTCTACCTGCTTTCTGGGCTGAGATGGGGAAGCGCTGAATTTTGGACTCGGCTGGTGAGAAAATGTTCCAAACACACCCCATTCACAACTCCACCGGGGAAGGTGCCAGAATGGAGTTCTTATGGCACTTTTTACAGTACCCAGGTAGGCAGCTGAAAGGCGCCACAAAACTTGTCCTACCTGCTTTCTGGGCTGAGATGGGGAACCGCTGACTTTTGGACTCGGCTGGTGAGAAAATGTTCCAAACACACCCCATGCACAACTCCACCGGGGAAGGTGCCAGAAAGGAGTTCTCTTGGTAGTTTTTACAGTACCCCGGTAGGCAGCTGAAAGGCGCCACAAAACTTGTTCTACCTGCTTTCTGGGCTGAGATGGGGAAGCGCTGAATTTTGGACTCGGCTGGTGACAAAATGTTCCAAACACACCCCATGCACAACTCCACCGGGGAAGGTGCCAGAAAGGAATTCTCTTGGTAGTTTTTACAGTGCCCCGGTAGGCAGCTGAAAGGCGCCACAAAACTTGTTCTACCTGCTTTCTGGGCTGAGATGGGGAAGCGCTGAATTTTGGACTCGGCTGGTGAGAAAATGTTCCAAACACACCCCATGCACAACTCCACCGGGGAAGGTGCCAGAAAGGAGTTCTTATGGCACTTTTTACAGTGCCCCGGTAGGCAGCTGAAAGGCACCACAAAAGTTGTTCTACCTGCTTTCTGGGCTGAGATGGGGAAGCGCTGAATTTTGGACTCAGCTGGTGACAAAATGTTCCAAACACACCCCATGCACAACTCCACCGGGGAAGGTGCCAGAAAGGAGTTCTCTTGGTAGTTTTTACAGTACCCCGGTAGGCAGCTGAAAGGCGCCACAAATGTTGTTCTACCTGCTTTCCGGGCTGAGATGGGGAACCGCTGAATTTTGGACTCGGCTGGTGACAAAATGTTCCAAACACACCCCATGCACAACTCCACCGGGGAAGGTGCCAGAAAGGAGTTCTCTTGGTAGATTTTGCACTACCTCGGTAGGCAGCTGAAAGGCACCAAAATAGTTGTTCTACCTGCTTTCTGGGCTGAGATGGGGAAGCGCAGAATTTTGGACTCGGCTGGTGACAAAATGTTCCAAACACACCCCATGCACAACTCCACCGGGGAAGGTGCCAGAAAGGAGTTCTCTTGGTAGTTTTTACAGTACCCCGGTAGGCAGCTGAAAGGCACCACAAAACTTGTTCTACCTGCTTACTGGGCTGAGATGGGGAAGCGCTGAATTTTGGACTCGGCTGGTGACAAAATGTTCCAAACACACCCCATGCACAACTCCACCGGGGAAGGTGCCAGAATGGAGTTCTTATGACAGTTTTTACAGTGTCCTGGTAGGCAGCTGAAAGGCACCACAAAAGTTGTTCTACCTGCTTTCTGGGCTGAGATGGGGAACTGCAGAATTTTGGACTCGGCTGGTGACAAAATGTTCCAAACACACCCCATGCACAACTCCACCAGGGAAGGAGCCCGAAAGGAGTTCTGTTGGTAGTTTTTACAGTACCGCGGTAGGCAGCTGAAATCCGCCACAAAAGTTGTTCTACCTGCTTTCTGGGCTGAGATGGGGAACCGCTGAATTTTGGACTCGGCTGGTGAGAAAATGTTCCAAACACACCCCATGCACAACTCCACCGGGGAAGGAGCCAGAAAGGAGTTCTCTTGGTAGTTTTTGCACTGCCCCGGTAGGCAGCTGAAAGGCGCCACAAAAGATGTTCTACCTGCTTTCTGTGCTATGATGGGGAAGCGCTGAATTTTGGACTCGGCACGTGACAAAATTGTCCAAACACACCCCATGCACAACTCCACCGGGGAAGGTGCCAGAAAGGAATTCTGTTGGTAGTTTTTACAGTGCCCCGGTAGGCAGCTGAAAGGAGCCACAAAACTTGTTCTACCTGCTTTCTGGGCTGAGATGGGGAACCGCTGGCTTTTGGACTCGGCTGGTGGCAAAATGTTCCAAACACACCCCATGCACAACTCCACCGGGGAAGGTGCCAGAAAGGAGTTCTCTTGGTAGTTCTTACACTGCCCCTGTAGCCTAATGAAAGGAACCACAAAACTTGTTCTACCTGCTTTCTGGGCTGAGATGGGGAACCGCTGACTTTTGGACTCGGCTGGTGAGAAAATGTTCCAAACACACCCCATGCACAACTCCACCGGGGAAGGTGCCAGAAAGGAGTTCTCTTGGTAGTTTTTACAGTACCCCGGTAGGCAGCTGAAAGGCACTACAAAACTCGTTCTACCTGCTTTCTGGGCTGAGATGGGGAAGCGCTGAATTTTGGACTCGGCCGGTGAGAAAATGTTCCAAACACACCCCATGCACAACTCCACCGGGGAAGGTGCCAGAAAGGAGTTCTCTTGGTAGTTTTTACAGTACCCCGGTAGGCAGCTGAAAGGCACCAAAATAGTTGTTCTACCTGCTTTCTGGGCTGAGATGGGGAAGCGCAGAATTTTGGACTCGGCTGGTGACAAAATGTTCCAAACACACCCCATGCACAACTCCACCGGGGAAGGTGCCAGAAAGGAGTTCTCTTGGTAGTTTTTACAGTACCCCGGTAGGCAGCTGAAAGGCACCACAAAACTTGTTCTACCTGCTTTCTGGGCTGAGATGGGGAACCGCTGAATTTTGGACTCGGCTGGTGAGAAAATGTTCCAAACACACCCCATGCACAACTCCACCGGGGAAGGTGCCAGTAAGGAGTTCTCTTGGTAGTTTTTGCACTGCCCCGGTAGGCAGCTGAAAGGGGCCACAAATCTTGTCCTACCTGCTTTCTGTGCTGTGATGGGGAACCGCTGAATTTTGGACTCGGCTGGTGAGAAAATGTTCCAAACACACCCCATTCACAACTCCACCGGGGAAGGTGCCAGAAAGGAGTTCTCTTGGTAGTTTTTACAGTACCCAGGTAGGCAGCTGAAAGGCGCCACAAAACTTGTCCTACCTGCTTTCTGGGCTGAGATGGGGAACCGCTGAATTTTGGACTCGGCCGGTGAGAAAATGTTCCAAAGACACCCCATGCACAACTCCACCGGGGAAGGAGCCAGAAAGGAGTTCTCTTGGTAGTTTTTACAGTACCCCGGTAGGCAGCTGAAAAGCACCACAAATGTTGTTCTACCTGCTTTCTGGGCTGAGATGGGGAAGCGCTGAATTTTGGACTCGGCTGGTGACAAAATGTTCCAAACACATCCCATGCACAACTCCACCGGGGAAGGTGCCAGAATGGAGTTCTTATGGCACTTTTTACAGTGCCCCGGTAGGCAGGTGAAAGGCACCACAAAGGATGTTCTACCTGCTTTCTGGGCTGAGATGGGAACTGCTGACTTTTTGACTCGGCTGGTGAGAAAATGTTCCAAACACACCCCATGCACAACTCCACCGGGGAAGGAGCCAGAAAGGAGTTCTTTTGGTAGATTTTGCACTACCCCGGTAGGCAGCTGAAAGGCACCACAAAAGTTGTTCTACCTGCTTTCTGGGCTGAGATGGGGAACTGCTGAATTTTGGACTCGGCTGGTGACAAAATGTTCCAAACACACCCCATGCACAACTCCACCGGGGAAGGTGCCCGAAAGGAGTTCTCTTGGTAGTTTTTACAGTACCCCGGTAGGCAGCTGAAAGGCGCCACAAAAGTTGTTCTACCTGCTTTCTGGGCTGAGATGGGGAAGCGCTGAATTTTGGACTCGGCTGGTGACAAAATGTTCCAAACACACCCCATGCACAACTCCACCGGGGAAGGTGCCAGAAAGGAGTTCTCTTGGTAGTTTTTACAGTACCCCGGTAGGCAGCTGAAAGGCACCACAAAACTTGTTCTACCTGCTTTCTGGGCTGAGATGGGGAAGCGCTGAATTTTGGACTCGGCTGGTGAGAAAATGTTCCAAACACACCCCATGCACAACTCCACCGGGGAAGGTGCCAGTAAGGAGTTCTCTTGGTAGTTTTTACAGTACCCCGGTAGGCAGCTGAAAGGCGCCACAAAACTTGTCCTACCTGCTTTCTGGGCTGAGATGGGGAAGCGCTGAATTTTGGACTCGGCTGGTGAGAAAATGTTCCAAACACACCCCATGCACAACTCCACCCGGGGAAGGTGCCAGAAAGGAGTTCTCTTGGTGGTTTTTACAGTACCCCGGTAGGCAGCTGAAAGGCGCCACAAAAGATGTTCTACCTGCTTTCTGTGCTATGATGGGGAAGCGCTGAATTTTGGACTCGGCACGTGACAAAATTGTCCAAACACACCCCATGCACAACTCCACCGGGGAAGGTGCCAGAAAGGAATTCTGTTGGTAGTTTTTACAGTGCCCCGGTAGGCAGCTGAAAGGAGCCACAAAACTTGTTCTACCTGCTTTCTGGGCTGAGATGGGGAACCGCTGGCTTTTGGACTCGGCTGATGGCAAAATGTTCCAAACACACCCCATGCACAACTCCACCGGGGAAGGTGCCAGAAAGGAGTTCTCTTGGTAGTTCTTACACTGCCCCTGTAGCCTAATGAAAGGAACCACAAAACTTGTTCTACCTGCTTTCTGGGCTGAGATGGGGAACCGCTGACTTTTGGACTCGGCTGGTGAGAAAATGTTCCAAACACACCCCATGCACAACTCCACCGGGGAAGGTGCCAGAAAGGAGTTCTCTTGGTAGTTTTTACAGTACCCCGGTAGGCAGCTGAAAGGCACTACAAAACTCGTTCTACCTGCTTTCTGGGCTGAGATGGGGAAGCGCTGAATTTTGGACTCGGCCGGTGAGAAAATGTTCCAAACACACCCCATGCACAACTCCACCGGGGAAGGTGCCAGAAAGGAGTTCTCTTGGTAGTTTTTACAGTACCCCGGTAGGCAGCTGAAAGGCACCAAAAAAGTTGTTCTACCTGCTTTCTGGGCTGAGATGGGGAAGCGCTGAATTTTGGACTCGGCTGGTGACAAAATGTTCCAAACACACCCCATGCACAACTCCACCGGGGAAGGTGCCAGAAAAGAGTTCTCTTGGTAGTTTTTACAGTACCCCGGTAGGCAGCTGAAAGGCGCCACAAAACTTGTTCTACCTGCTTTCTGGGCTGAGATGGGGAAGCGCTGAATTTTGGACTCGGCTGGTGACAAAATGTTCCAAACACATCCCATGCACAACTCCACCGGGGAAGGTGCCAGAAAGGAATCTGTTGGTAGTTTTTGCACTGCCCCGGTAGGCAGCTGAAAGGCACCACAAAACTTGTTCTACCTGCTTTCTGGGCTGAGATGGGGAAGCGCTGAATTTTGGACTCGGCTGGTGAGAAAATGTTCCAAACACACCCCATGCACAACTCCACCCGGGGAAGGTGCCAGAAAGGAGTTCTCTTGGTAGTTTTTACAGTACCCCGGTAGGCAGCTGAAAGGCGCCACAAAAGATGTTCTACCTGCTTTCTGTGCTGTGATGGGGAAGCGCTGAATTTTGGACTCGGCACGTGACAAAATTGTCCAAAAACACCCCATGCACAACTCCACCGGGGAAGGTGCCAGAAAGGAATTCTGTTGGTAGTTTTTACAGTGCCCCGGTAGGCAGCTGAAAGGCGCCACAAAACTTGTCCTACCTGCTTTCTGGGCTGAGATGGGGAACCGCTGGCTTTTGGACTCGGCTGGTGGCAAAATGTTCCAAACACACCCCATGCACAACTCCACCGGGGAAGGTGCCAGAAAGGAGTTCTCTTGGTAGTTCTTACACTGCCCCTGTAGCCTAATGAAAGGAACCACAAAAGTTGATCTACCTGCTTTCTGGGCTGAGATGGGGAACCGCTGACTTTTGGACTCGGCTGGTGAGAAAATGTTCCAAACACACCCCATGCACAACTCCACCGGGGAAGGTGCCAGAAAGGAGTTCTCTTGGTAGTTTTTACAGTACCCCGGTAGGCAGCTGAAAGGCACTACAAAACTCGTTCTACCTGCTTTCTGGGCTGAGATGGGGAACCGCTGAATTTTGGACTCGGCTGGTGACAAAATGTTCCAAACACACCCCATGCACAACTCCACCGGGGAAGGTGCCAGAAAGGAATTCTCTTGGTAGTTTTTACAGTGCCCCGGTAGGCAGCTGAAAGGCGCCACAAAACTTGTTCTACCTGCTTTCTGGGCTGAGATGGGGAAGCGCTGAATCTTGGACTCGGCTGGTGAGAAAATGTTCCAAACACACCCCATGCACAACTCCACCGGGGAAGGTGCCAGAAAGGAGTTCTTATGGCACTTTTTACACTGCCCCGGTAGGCAGCTGAAAGGCACCACAAAAGTTGTTCTACCTGCTTTCTGGGCTGAGATGGGGAAGCGCTGAATTTTGGACTCGGCTGGTGACAAAATGTTCCAAACACACCCCATGCACAACTGCACCCGGGGAAGGTGCCAGAATGGAGTTCTTATGGCAGTTTTTACAGTACCCCGGTAGGCAGCTGAAAGGCGCCACAAAACTTGTTCTACCTGCTTTCTGGGCTGAGATGGGGAACTGCAGAATTTTGGACTCGGCTGGTGACAAAATGTTCCAAACACACCCCATGCACAACTCCACCAGGGAAGGAGCCCGAAAGGAGTTCTGTTGGTAGTTTTTACAGTACCGCGGTAGGCAGCTGAAAGGCGCCACAAAACTTGTTCTACCTGCTTTCTGGGCTGAGATGGGGAAGCGCTGAATTTTGGACTCGGCTGGTGACAAAATGTTCCAAACACATCCCATGCACAACTCCACCGGGGAAGGTGCCAGAAAGGAATCTGTTGGTAGTTTTTGCACTGCCCCGGTAGGCAGCTGAAAGGCACCACAAAACTTGTTCTACCTGCTTTCTGGGCTGAGATGGGGAAGCGCTGAATTTTGGACTCGGCTGGTGACAAAATGTTCCAAACACACCCCATGCACAACTCCACCAGGGAAGGAGCCCGAAAGGAGTTCTGTTGGTAGTTTTTACAGTACCGCGGTAGGCAGCTGAAAGGCGCCACAAAAGTTGTTCTACCTGCTTTCTGGGCTGAGATGGGGAAGCGCTGAATTTTGGACTCGGCCGGTGAGAAAATGTTCCAAACACACCCCATGCACAACTCCACCGGGGAAGGTGCCAGAAAGGAGTTCTCTTGGTAGATTTTGCACTACCCCGGTAGGCAGCTGAAAGGCACCAAAAAAGTTGTTCTACCTGCTTTCTGGGCTGAGATGGGGAAGCGCAGAATTTTGGACTCGGCTGGTGACAAAATGTTCCAAACACACCCCATGCACAACTCCACCGGGGAAGGTGCCAGAAAGGAGTTCTCTTGGTAGTTTTTACAGTACCCCGGTAGGCAGCTGAAAGGCACCACAAAACTTGTTCTACCTGCTTACTGGGCTGAGATGGGGAAGCGCTGAATTTTGGACTCGGCTGGTGAGAAAATGTTCCAAACACACCCCATGCACAACTCCACCGGGGAAGGTGCCAGTAAGGAGTTCTCTTGGTAGTTTTTGCACTGCCCCGGTAGGCAGCTGAAAGGGGCCACAAATCTTGTCCTACCTGCTTTCTGTGCTGTGATGGGGAACCGCTGAATTTTGGACTCGGCTGGTGAGAAAATGTTCCAAACACACCCCATTCACAACTCCACCGGGGAAGGTGCCAGAAAGGAGTTCTCTTGGTAGTTTTTACAGTACCCAGGTAGGCAGCTGAAAAGCACCACAAATGTTGTTCTACCTGCTTTCTGGGCTGAGATTGGGAAGCGCTGAATTTTGGACTCGGCTGGTGACAAAATGTTCCAAACACATCCCATGCACAACTCCACCGGGGAAGGTGCCAGAATGGAGTTCTTATGGCACTTTTTACAGTGCCCCGGTAGGCAGGTGAAAGGCACCACAAAAGTTGTTCTACCTGCTTTCTGGGCTGAGATGGGGAACTGCTGAATTTTTGACTCGGCTGGTGAGAAAATGTTCCAAACACACCCCATGCACAACTCCACCGGGGAAGGAGCCAGAAAGGAGTTCTTTTGGTAGATTTTGCACTACCCCGGTAGGCAGCTGAAAGGCACCACAAAAGTTGTTCTACCTGCTTTCTGGGCTGAGATGGGGAACTGCTGAATTTTGGACTCGGCTGGTGACAAAATGTTCCAAACACACCCCATGCACAACTCCACAGGGGAAGGAGCCCGAAAGGAGTTCTGTTGGTAGTTTTTACAGTACCGCGGTAGGCAGCAGAAAGGCGCCACAAAAGTTGTTCTACCTGCTTTCTGGGCTGAGATGGGGAAGCGCTGAATTTTGGACTCGGCTGGTGACAAACTGTTCCAAACACACCCCATGCACAACTCCACCGGGGAAGGTGCCAGAAAGGAGTTCTCTGGGTAGTTTTTACAGTACCCCGGTAGGCAGCTGAAAGGTACCACAAATGTTGTTCTACCTGCTTTCTGGGCTGAGATGGGGAAGCGCTGAATTTTGGACTCGGCTGGTGACAAAATGTTCCAAACACACCCCATGCACAACTCCACCGGGGAAGGTGCCAGAAAGGAGTTCTCTTGGTAGATTTCGCACTACCCCGGTAGGCAGCTTAAAGGCACCAAAAAAGTTGTTCTACCTGCTTTCTGGGCTGAGATGGGGAAGCGCAGAATTTTGGACTCGGCTGGTGACAAAATGTTCCAAACACACCCCATGCACAACTCCACCGGGGAAGGTGCCAGAAAGGAGTTCTCTTGGTAGTTTTTACAGTACCCCCGGTAGGCAGCTGAAAGGCACCACAAAACTTGTTCTACCTGCTTTCTGGGCTGAGATGGGGAACCGCTGAATTTTGGACTCGGCTGGTGAGAAAATGTTCCAAACACATCCCATGCACAACTCCACCGGGGAAGGTGCCAGAAAGGAATCTGTTGGTAGTTTTTGCACTGCCCCGGTAGGCAGCTGAAAGGCGCCACAAAACTTGTTCTACCTGCTTTCTGGGCTGAGATGGGGAAGCGCTGAATTTTGGACTCGGCTGGTGAGAAAATGTTCCAAACACACCCCATGCACAACTCCACCCGGGGAAGGTGCCAGAAAGGAGTTCTCTTGGTAGTTTTTACAGTACCCCGGTAGGCAGCTGAAAGGCGCCACAAAAGATGTTCTACCTGCTTTCTGTGCTGTGATGGGGAAGCGCTGAATTTTGGACTCGGCACGTGACAAAATTGTCCAAAAACACCCCATGCACAACTCCACCGGGGAAGGTGCCAGAAAGGAATTCTCTTGGTAGTTTTTACAGTGCCCCGGTAGGCAGCTGAAAGGCGCCACAAAACTTGTTCTACCTGCTTTCTGGGCTGAGATGGGGAACCGCTGGCTTTTGGACTCGGCTGGTGGCAAAATGTTCCAAACACACCCCATGCACAACTCCACCGGGGAAGGTGCCAGAAAGGAGTTCTCTTGGTAGTTCTTACACTGCCCCTGTAGCCTAATGAAAGGAACCACAAAAGTTGATCTACCTGCTTTCTGGGCTGAGATGGGGAACCGCTGGCTTTTGGACTCGGCTGGTGGCAAAATGTTCCAAACACACCCCATGCACAACTCCACCGGGGAAGGTGCCAGAAAGGAGTTCTCTTGGTAGTTCTTACACTGCCCCTGTAGCCTAATGAAAGGAACCACAAAAGTTGATCTACCTGCTTTCTGGGCTGAGATGGGGAACCGCTGACTTTTGGACTCGGCTGGTGACAAAATGTTCCAAACACACCCCATGCACAACTCCACCAGGGAAGGAGCCCGAAAGGAGTTCTGTTGGTAGTTTTTACAGTACCCGCGGTAGGCAGCTGAAAGGCGCCACAAAACTTGTCCTACCTGCTTTCTGGGCTGAGATGGGGAACCGCTGAATTTTGGACTCGGCTGGTGACAAAATGTTCCAAACACACCCCATTCACAACTCCACCGGGGAAGGTGCCAGAAAGGAGTTCTCTTGGTAGTTTTTACAGTACCCCCGGTAGGCAGCTGAAAGGCGCCACAAAAGATGTTCTACCTGCTTACTGTGCTGTGATGGGGAAGCGCTGAATTTTGGACTCGGCTGGTGAGAAAATGTTCCAAACACACCCCATGCACAACTCCACCGGGGAAGGTGCCAGAAAGGAGTTCTTATGGCACTTTTTACACTGCCCCGGTAGGCAGCTGAAAGGCACCACAAAAGTTGTTCTACCTGCTTTCTGGGCTGAGATGGGGAAGCGCTGAATTTTGGACTCGGCTGGTGACAAAATGTTCCAAACACACCCCATGCACAACTGCACCCGGGGAAGGTGCCAGAATGGAGTTCTTATGGCAGTTTTTACAGTACCCCCGGTAGGCAGCTGAAAGGCGCCACAAAAGTTGTTCTACCTGCTTTCTGGGCTGAGATGGGGAACTGCAGAATTTTGGACTCGGCTGGTGACAAAATGTTCCAAACACACCCCATGCACAACTCCACCAGGGAAGGAGCCCGAAAGGAGTTCTGTTGGTAGTTTTTACAGTACCGCGGTAGGCAGCTGAAAGGCGCCACAAAACTTGTTCTACCTGCTTTCTGGGCTGAGATGGGGAAGCGCTGAATTTTGGACTCGGCTGGTGACAAAATGTTCCAAACACATCCCATGCACAACTCCACCGGGGAAGGTGCCAGAAAGGAATCTGTTGGTAGTTTTTGCACTGCCCCGGTAGGCAGCTGAAAGGCACCACAAAACTTGTTCTACCTGCTTTCTGGGCTGAGATGGGGAAGCGCTGAATTTTGGACTCGGCTGGTGACAAAATGTTCCAAACACACCCCATGCACAACTCCACCAGGGAAGGAGCCCGAAAGGAGTTCTGTTGGTAGTTTTTACAGTACCGCGGTAGGCAGCTGAAAGGCGCCACAAAAGTTGTTCTACCTGCTTTCTGGGCTGAGATGGGGAAGCGCTGAATTTTGGACTCGGCCGGTGAGAAAATGTTCCAAACACACCCCATGCACAACTCCACCGGGGAAGGTGCCAGAAAGGAGTTCTCTTGGTAGATTTTGCACTACCCCGGTAGGCAGCTGAAAGGCACCAAAATAGTTGTTCTACCTGCTTTCTGGGCTGAGATGGGGAAGCGCAGAATTTTGGACTCGGCTGGTGACAAAATGTTCCAAACACACCCCATGCACAACTCCACCGGGGAAGGTGCCAGAAAGGAGTTCTCTTGGTAGTTTTTACAGTACCCCCGGTAGGCAGCTGAAAGGCACCACAAAACTTGTTCTACCTGCTTACTGGGCTGAGATGGGGAAGCGCTGAATTTTGGACTCGGCTGGTGAGAAAATGTTCCAAACACACCCCATGCACAACTCCACCGGGGAAGGTGCCAGTAAGGAGTTCTCTTGGTAGTTTTTGCACTGCCCCGGTAGGCAGCTGAAAGGGGCCACAAATCTTGTCCTACCTGCTTTCTGTGCTGTGATGGGGAACCGCTGAATTTTGGACTCGGCTGGTGAGAAAATGTTCCAAACACACCCCATTCACAACTCCACCGGGGAAGGTGCCAGAAAGGAGTTCTCTTGGTAGTTTTTACAGTACCCAGGTAGGCAGCTGAAAAGCACCACAAATGTTGTTCTACCTGCTTTCTGGGCTGAGATTGGGAAGCGCTGAATTTTGGACTCGGCTGGTGACAAAATGTTCCAAACACATCCCATGCACAACTCCACCGGGGAAGGTGCCAGAATGGAGTTCTTATGGCACTTTTTACAGTGCCCCGGTAGGCAGGTGAAAGGCACCACAAAGGATGTTCTACCTGCTTTCTGGGCTGAGATGGGAACTGCTGACTTTTTGACTCGGCTGGTGAGAAAATGTTCCAAACACACCCCATGCACAACTCCACCGGGGAAGGTGCCAGAAAGGAGTTCTCTTGGTAGATTTCGCACTACCCCGGTAGGCAGCTTAAAGGCACCAAAAAAGTTGTTCTACCTGCTTTCTGGGCTGAGATGGGGAAGCGCAGAATTTTGGACTCGGCTGGTGACAAAATGTTCCAAACACACCCCATGCACAACTCCACCGGGGAAGGTGCCAGAAAGGAGTTCTCTTGGTAGTTTTTACAGTACCCCGGTAGGCAGCTGAAAGGCACCACAAAACTTGTTCTACCTGCTTTCTGGGCTGAGATGGGGAACCGCTGAATTTTGGACTCGGCTGGTGAGAAAATGTTCCAAACACATCCCATGCACAACTCCACCGGGGAAGGTGCCAGAAAGGAATCTGTTGGTAGTTTTTGCACTGCCCCGGTAGGCAGCTGAAAGGCGCCACAAAACTTGTTCTACCTGCTTTCTGGGCTGAGATGGGGAAGCGCTGAATTTTGGACTCGGCTGGTGAGAAAATGTTCCAAACACACCCCATGCACAACTCCACCCGGGGAAGGTGCCAGAAAGGAGTTCTCTTGGTAGTTTTTACAGTACCCCCGGTAGGCAGCTGAAAGGCGCCACAAAAGATGTTCTACCTGCTTTCTGTGCTGTGATGGGGAAGCGCTGAATTTTGGACTCGGCACGTGACAAAATTGTCCAAAAACACCCCATGCACAACTCCACCGGGGAAGGTGCCAGAAAGGAATTCTCTTGGTAGTTTTTACAGTGCCCCGGTAGGCAGCTGAAAGGCGCCACAAAACTTGTTCTACCTGCTTTCTGGGCTGAGATGGGGAACCGCTGGCTTTTGGACTCGGCTGGTGGCAAAATGTTCCAAACACACCCCATGCACAACTCCACCGGGGAAGGTGCCAGAAAGGAGTTCTCTTGGTAGTTCTTACACTGCCCCTGTAGCCTAATGAAAGGAACCACAAAAGTTGATCTACCTGCTTTCTGGGCTGAGATGGGGAACCGCTGACTTTTGGACTCGGCTGGTGAGAAAATGTTCCAAACACACCCCATGCACAACTCCACCGGGGAAGGTGCCAGAAAGGAGTTCTCTTGGTAGTTTTTACAGTACCCCGGTAGGCAGCTGAAAGGCACTACAAAAACTCGTTCTACCTGCTTTCTGGGCTGAGATGGGGAACCGCTGAATTTTGGACTCGGCTGGTGAGAAAATGTTCCAAACACACCCCATGCACAACTCCACCGGGGAAGGTGCCAGAAAGGAATTCTCTTGGTAGTTTTTACAGTGCCCCGGTAGGCAGCTGAAAGGCGCCACAAAACTTGTTCTACCTGCTTTCTGGGCTGAGATGGGGAAGCGCTGAATTTTGGACTCGGCTGGTGAGAAAATGTTCCAAACACACCCCATGCACAACTCCACCGGGGAAGGTGCCAGAAAGGAGTTCTTATGGCACTTTTTACAGTGCCCCGGTAGGCAGCTGAAAGGCACCACAAAAGTTGTTCTACCTGCTTTCTGGGCTGAGATGGGGAAGCGCTGAATTTTGGACTCGGCTGGTGACAAAATGTTCCAAACACACCCCATGCACAACTGCACCCGGGGAAGGTGCCAGAATGGAGTTCTTATGGCAGTTTTTACAGTACCCCGGTAGGCAGCTGAAAGGCGCCACAAAAGTTGTTCTACCTGCTTTCTGGGCTGAGATGGGGAACTGCAGAATTTTGGACTCGGCTGGTGACAAAATGTTCCAAACACACCCCATGCACAACTCCACCAGGGAAGGAGCCCGAAAGGAGTTCTGTTGGTAGTTTTTACAGTACCGCGGTAGGCAGCTGAAAGGCGCCACAAAACTTGTCCTACCTGCTTTCTGGGCTGAGATGGGGAACCGCTGAATTTTGGACTCGGCTGGTGACAAAATGTTCCAAACACACCCCATTCACAACTCCACCGGGGAAGGTGCCAGAAAGGAGTTCTCTTGGTAGTTTTTACAGTACCCCGGTAGGCAGCTGAAAGGCGCCACAAAAGATGTTCTACCTGCTTACTGTGCTGTGATGGGGAAGCGCTGAATTTTGGACTCGGCTGGTGAGAAAATGTTCCAAACACACCCCATGCACAACTCCACCGGGGAAGGTGCCAGTAAGGAGTTCTCTTGGTAGTTTTTGCACTGCCCCGGTAGGCAGCTGAAAGGGGCCACAAATCTTGTCCTACCTGCTTTCTGGGCTGAGATGGGGAAGCGCTGAATTTTGGACTCGGCTGGTGACAAAATGTTCCAAACACATCCCATGCACAACTCCACCGGGGAAGGTGCCAGAAAGGAATTCTCTTGGTAGTTTTTACAGTGCCCCGGTAGGCAGCTGAAAGGCGCCACAAAACTTGTTCTACCTGCTTTCTGGGCTGAGATGGGGAACCGCTGGCTTTTGGACTCGGCTGGTGGCAAAATGCTCCAAACACACCCCATGCACAACTCCACCGGGGAAGGTGCCAGAAAGGAGTTCTCTTGGTAGTTCTTACACTGCCCCTGTAGCCTAATGAAAGGAACCACAAAAGTTGATCTACCTGCTTTCTGGGCTGAGATGGGGAACCGCTGACTTTTGGACTCGGCTGGTGAGAAAATGTTCCAAACACACCCCATGCACAACTCCACCGGGGAAGGTGCCAGAAAGGAGTTCTCTTGGTAGTTTTTACAGTACCCCGGTAGGCAGCTGAAAGGCACTACAAAACTCGTTCTACCTGCTTTCTGGGCTGAGATGGGGAACCGCTGAATTTTGGACTCGGCTGGTGACAAAATGTTCCAAACACACCCCATGCACAACTCCACCGGGGAAGGTGCCAGAAAGGAATTCTCTTGGTAGTTTTTACAGTGCCCCGGTAGGCAGCTGAAAGGCGCCACAAAACTTGTTCTACCTGCTTTCTGGGCTGAGATGGGGAAGCGCTGAATTTTGGACTCGGCTGGTGAGAAAATGTTCCAAACACACCCCATGCACAACTCCACCGGGGAAGGTGCCAGAAAGGAGTTCTTATGGCACTTTTTACAGTGCCCTGGTAGGCAGCTGAAAGGCACCACAAAAGTTGTTCTACCTGCTTTCTGGGCTGAGATGGGGAAGCGCTGAATTTTGGACTCGGCTGGTGACAAAATGTTCCAAACACACCCCATGCACAACTGCACCCGGGGAAGGTGCCAGAATGGAGTTCTTATGGCAGTTTTTACAGTACCTCGGTAGGCAGCTGAAAGGCGCCACAAAAGTTGTTCTACCTGCTTTCTGGGCTGAGATGGGGAACTGCAGAATTTTGGACTCGGCTGGTGACAAAATGTTCCAAACACACCCCATGCACAACTCCACAGGGGAAGGAGCCCGAAAGGAGTTCTGTTGGTAGTTTTTACAGTACCGCGGTAGGCAGCTGAAAGGCGCCACAAAAGTTGTTCTACCTGCTTTCTGGGCTGAGATGGGGAAGCGCTGAATTTTGGACTCGGCTGGTGACAAACTGTTCCAAACACACCCCATGCACAACTCCACCGGGGAAGGTGCCAGAAAGGAGTTCTCTGGGTAGTTTTTACAGTACCCCGGTAGGCAGCTGAAAGGTACCACAAATGTTGTTCTACCTGCTTTCTGGGCTGAGATGGGGAAGCGCTGAATTTTGGACTCGGCCGGTGAGAAAATGTTCCAAACACACCCCATGCACAACTCCACCGGGGAAGGTGCCAGAAAGGAGTTCTCTTGGTAGATTTCGCACTACCCCGGTAGGCAGCTGAAAGGCACCAAAAAAGTTGTTCTACCTGCTTTCTGGGCTGAGATGGGGAAGCGCAGAATTTTGGACTCGGCTGGTGACAAAATGTTCCAAACACACCCCATGCACAACTCCACCGGGGAAGGTGCCAGAAAGGAGTTCTCTTGGTAGTTTTTACAGTACCCCCGGTAGGCAGCTGAAAGGCACCACAAAACTTGTTCTACCTGCTTTCTGGGCTGAGATGGGGAACCGCTGAATTTTGGACTCGGCTGGTGACAAAATGTTCCAAACACACCCCATTCACAACTCCACCGGGGAAGGTGCCAGAAAGGAGTTCTCTTGGTAGTTTTTACAGTACCCCGGTAGGCAGCTGAAAGGCGCCACAAAAGATGTTCTACCTGCTTACTGTGCTGTGATGGGGAAGCGCTGAATTTTGGACTCGGCTGGTGACAAAATGTTCCAAACACACCCCATGCACAACTCCACCGGGGAAGGTGCCAGTAAGGAGTTCTCTTGGTAGTTTTTACAGTACCCCGGTAGGCAGCTGAAAGGCGCCACAAAACTTGTCCTACCTGCTTTCTGGGCTGAGATGGGGAACCGCTGAATTTTGGACTCGGCTGGTGAGAAAATGTTCCAAACACACCCCATTCACAACTCCACCGGGGAAGGTGCCAGAAAGGAGTTCTCTTGGTAGTTTTTACAGTACCCAGGTAGGCAGCTGAAAGGCGCCACAAAACTTGTCCTACCTGCTTTCTGGGCTGAGATGGGGAAGCGCTGAATTTTGGACTCGGCCGGTGAGAAAATGTTCCAAACACACCCCATGCACAACTCCACCGGGGAAGGTGCCAGTAAGGAGTTCTCTTGGTAGTTTTTGCACTGCCCCGGTAGGCAGCTGAAAGGGGCCACAAATCTTGTCCTACCTGCTTTCTGGGCTGAGATGGGGAAGCGCTGAATTTTGGACTCGGCTGGTGACAAAATGTTCCAAACACACCCCATGCACAACTCCACCGGGGAAGGTGCCAGAAAGGAGTTCTCTTGGTAGTTCTTACACTGCCCCTGTAGCCTAATGAAAGGAACCACAAAACTCGTTCTACCTGCTTTCTGGGCTGAGATGGGGAAGCGCTGAATTTTGGACTCGGCTGGTGACAAACTGTTCCAAACACACCCCATGCACAACTCCACCGGGGAAGGTGCCAGAAAGGAGTTCTCTGGGTAGTTTTTACAGTACCCCGGTAGGCAGCTGAAAGGTACCACAAATGTTGTTCTACCTGCTTTCTGGGCTGAGATGGGGAAGCGCTGAATTTTGGACTCGGCCGGTGAGAAAATGTTCCAAACACACCCCATGCACAACTCCACCGGGGAAGGTGCCAGAAAGGAGTTCTCTTGGTAGATTTCGCACTACCCCGGTAGGCAGCTGAAAGGCACCAAAAAAGTTGTTCTACCTGCTTTCTGGGCTGAGATGGGGAAGCGCAGAATTTTGGACTCGGCTGGTGACAAAATGTTCCAAACACACCCCATTCACAACTCCACCGGGGAAGGTGCCAGAAAGGAGTTCTCTTGGTAGTTTTTACAGTACCCCGGTAGGCAGCTGAAAGGCGCCACAAAAGATGTTCTACCTGCTTACTGTGCTGTGATGGGGAAGCGCTGAATTTTGGACTCGGCTGGTGACAAAATGTTCCAAACACACCCCATGCACAACTCCACCGGGGAAGGTGCCAGTAAGGAGTTCTCTTGGTAGTTTTTACAGTACCCCGGTAGGCAGCTGAAAGGCGCCACAAAACTTGTCCTACCTGCTTTCTGGGCTGAGATGGGGAACCGCTGAATTTTGGACTCGGCTGGTGAGAAAATGTTCCAAACACACCCCATTCACAACTCCACCGGGGAAGGTGCCAGAAAGGAGTTCTCTTGGTAGTTTTTACAGTACCCAGGTAGGCAGCTGAAAGGCGCCACAAAACTTGTCCTACCTGCTTTCTGGGCTGAGATGGGGAAGCGCTGAATTTTGGACTCGGCCGGTGAGAAAATGTTCCAAACACACCCCATGCACAACTCCACCGGGGAAGGTGCCAGTAAGGAGTTCTCTTGGTAGTTTTTGCACTGCCCCGGTAGGCAGCTGAAAGGGGCCACAAATCTTGTCCTACCTGCTTTCTGGGCTGAGATGGGGAAGCGCTGAATTTTGGACTCGGCTGGTGACAAAATGTTCCAAACACACCCCATGCACAACTCCACCGGGGAAGGTGCCAGAAAGGAGTTCTCTTGGTAGTTCTTACACTGCCCCTGTAGCCTAATGAAAGGAACCACAAAACTCGTTCTACCTGCTTTCTGGGCTGAGATGGGGAAGCGCTGAATTTTGGACTCGGCTGGTGACAAACTGTTCCAAACACACCCCATGCACAACTCCACCGGGGAAGGTGCCAGAAAGGAGTTCTCTGGGTAGTTTTTACAGTACCCCGGTAGGCAGCTGAAAGGTACCACAAATGTTGTTCTACCTGCTTTCTGGGCTGAGATGGGGAAGCGCTGAATTTTGGACTCGGCCGGTGAGAAAATGTTCCAAACACACCCCATGCACAACTCCACCGGGGAAGGTGCCAGAAAGGAGTTCTCTTGGTAGATTTCGCACTACCCCGGTAGGCAGCTGAAAGGCACCAAAAAAGTTGTTCTACCTGCTTTCTGGGCTGAGATGGGGAAGCGCAGAATTTTGGACTCGGCTGGTGACAAAATGTTCCAAACACACCCCATGCACAACTCCACCGGGGAAGGTGCCAGAAAGGAGTTCTCTTGGTAGTTTTTACAGTACCCCGGTAGGCAGCTGAAAGGCACCACAAAACTTGTTCTACCTGCTTTCTGGGCTGAGATGGGGAACCGCTGAATTTTGGACTCGGCTGGTGACAAAATGTTCCAAACACACCCCATGCACAACTCCACCCGGGGAAGGTGCCAGAATGGAGTTCTTATGGCAGTTTTTACAGTGCCCCGGTAGGCAGCTGAAAGGCGCCACAAAACTTGTCCTACCTGCTTTCTGGGCTGAGATGGGGAACCGCTGAATTTTGGACTCGGCTGGTGACAAAATGTTCCAAACACACCCCATTCACAACTCCACCGGGGAAGGTGCCAGAAAGGAGTTCTCTTGGTAGTTTTTACAGTACCCCGGTAGGCAGCTGAAAGGCGCCACAAAAGATGTTCTACCTGCTTACTGTGCTGTGATGGGGAAGCGCTGAATTTTGGACTCGGCCGGTGAGAAAATGTTCCAAACACACCCCATGCACAACTCCACCGGGGAAGGTGCCAGTAAGGAGTTCTCTTGGTAGTTTTTGCACTGCCCCGGTAGGCAGCTGAAAGGGGCCACAAATCTTGTCCTACCTGCTTTCTGGGCTGAGATGGGGAAGCGCTGAATTTTGGACTCGGCTGGTGACAAAATGTTCCAAACACACCCCATGCACAACTCCACCGGGGAAGGTGCCAGAAAGGAGTTCTCTTGGTAGTTCTTACACTGCCCCTGTAGCCTAATGAAAGGAACCACAAAAGTTGTTCTACCTGCTTTCTGGGCTGAGATGGGGAAGCGCTGAATTTTGGACTCGGCTGGTGACAAAATGTTCCAAACACACCCCATGCACAACTGCACCCGGGGAAGGTGCCAGAATGGAGTTCTTATGGCAGTTTTTACAGTACCCCGGTAGGCAGCTGAAAGGCGCCACAAAAGTTGTTCTACCTGCTTTCTGGGCTGAGATGGGGAACTGCAGAATTTTGGACTCGGCTGGTGACAAAATGTTCCAAACACACCCCATGCACAACTCCACCAGGGAAGGAGCCCGAAAGGAGTTCTGTTGGTAGTTTTTACAGTACCGCGGTAGGCAGCTGAAAGGCGCCACAAAAGTTGTTCTACCTGCTTTCTGGGCTGAGATGGGGAAGCGCTGAATTTTGGACTCGGCCGGTGAGAAAATGTTCCAAACACACCCCATGCACAACTCCACCGGGGAAGGTGCCAGAAAGGAGTTCTCTTGGTAGATTTTGCACTACCCCGGTAGGCAGCTGAAAGGCACCAAAATAGTTGTTCTACCTGCTTTCTGGGCTGAGATGGGGAAGCGCAGAATTTTGGACTCGGCTGGTGACAAAATGTTCCAAACACACCCCATGCACAACTCCACCGGGGAAGGTGCCAGAAAGGAGTTCTCTTGGTAGTTTTTACAGTACCCCGGTAGGCAGCTGAAAGGCACCACAAAACTTGTTCTACCTGCTTACTGGGCTGAGATGGGGAAGCGCTGAATTTTGGACTCGGCTGGTGAGAAAATGTTCCAAACACACCCCATTCACAACTCCACCGGGGAAGGTGCCAGAAAGGAGTTCTCTTGGTAGTTTTTACAGTACCCAGGTAGGCAGCTGAAAAGCACCACAAATGTTGTTCTACCTGCTTTCTGGGCTGAGATTGGGAAGCGCTGAATTTTGGACTCGGCTGGTGACAAAATGTTCCAAACACATCCCATGCACAACTCCACCGGGGAAGGTGCCAGAATGGAGTTCTTATGGCACTTTTTACAGTGCCCCGGTAGGCAGGTGAAAGGCACCACAAAGGATGTTCTACCTGCTTTCTGGGCTGAGATGGGAACTGCTGACTTTTTGACTCGGCTGGTGAGAAAATGTTCCAAACACACCCCATGCACAACTCCACCGGGGAAGGAGCCAGAAAGGAGTTCTTTTGGTAGATTTTGCACTACCCCGGTAGGCAGCTGAAAGGCACCACAAAAGTTGTTCTACCTGCTTTCTGGGCTGAGATGGGGAACTGCTGAATTTTGGACTCGGCTGGTGACAAAATGTTCCAAACACACCCCATGCACAACTCCACAGGGGAAGGAGCCCGAAAGGAGTTCTGTTGGTAGTTTTTACAGTACCCGCGGTAGGCAGCAGAAAGGCGCCACAAAAGTTGTTCTACCTGCTTTCTGGGCTGAGATGGGGAAGCGCTGAATTTTGGACTCGGCTGGTGACAAACTGTTCCAAACACACCCCATGCACAACTCCACCGGGGAAGGTGCCAGAAAGGAGTTCTCTGGGTAGTTTTTACAGTACCCCGGTAGGCAGCTGAAAGGTACCACAAATGTTGTTCTACCTGCTTTCTGGGCTGAGATGGGGAAGCGCTGAATTTTGGACTCGGCTGGTGACAAAATGTTCCAAACACACCCCATGCACAACTCCACCGGGGAAGGTGCCAGAAAGGAGTTCTCTTGGTAGATTTCGCACTACCCCGGTAGGCAGCTTAAAGGCACCAAAAAAGTTGTTCTACCTGCTTTCTGGGCTGAGATGGGGAAGCGCAGAATTTTGGACTCGGCTGGTGACAAAATGTTCCAAACACACCCCATGCACAACTCCACCGGGGAAGGTGCCAGAAAGGAGTTCTCTTGGTAGTTTTTACAGTACCCCCGGTAGGCAGCTGAAAGGCACCACAAAACTTGTTCTACCTGCTTTCTGGGCTGAGATGGGGAACCGCTGAATTTTGGACTCGGCTGGTGAGAAAATGTTCCAAACACATCCCATGCACAACTCCACCGGGGAAGGTGCCAGAAAGGAATCTGTTGGTAGTTTTTGCACTGCCCCGGTAGGCAGCTGAAAGGCGCCACAAAACTTGTTCTACCTGCTTTCTGGGCTGAGATGGGGAAGCGCTGAATTTTGGACTCGGCTGGTGAGAAAATGTTCCAAACACACCCCATGCACAACTCCACCCGGGGAAGGTGCCAGAAAGGAGTTCTCTTGGTAGTTTTTACAGTACCCCCGGTAGGCAGCTGAAAGGCGCCACAAAAGATGTTCTACCTGCTTTCTGTGCTGTGATGGGGAAGCGCTGAATTTTGGACTCGGCACGTGACAAAATTGTCCAAAAACACCCCATGCACAACTCCACCGGGGAAGGTGCCAGAAAGGAGTTCTCTTGGTAGTTTTTACAGTGCCCCGGTAGGCAGCTGAAAGGCGCCACAAAACTTGTTCTACCTGCTTTCTGGGCTGAGATGGGGAACCGCTGGCTTTTGGACTCGGCTGGTGGCAAAATGTTCCAAACACACCCCATGCACAACTCCACCGGGGAAGGTGCCAGAAAGGAGTTCTCTTGGTAGTTCTTACACTGCCCCTGTAGCCTAATGAAAGGAACCACAAAAGTTGATCTACCTGCTTTCTGGGCTGAGATGGGGAACCGCTGACTTTTGGACTCGGCTGGTGAGAAAATGTTCCAAACACACCCCATGCACAACTCCACCGGGGAAGGTGCCAGAAAGGAGTTCTCTTGGTAGTTTTTACAGTACCCCCGGTAGGCAGCTGAAAGGCACTACAAAACTCGTTCTACCTGCTTTCTGGGCTGAGATGGGGAACCGCTGAATTTTGGACTCGGCTGGTGAGAAAATGTTCCAAACACACCCCATGCACAACTCCACCGGGGAAGGTGCCAGAAAGGAATTCTCTTGGTAGTTTTTACAGTGCCCCGGTAGGCAGCTGAAAGGCGCCACAAAACTTGTTCTACCTGCTTTCTGGGCTGAGATGGGGAAGCGCTGAATTTTGGACTCGGCTGGTGAGAAAATGTTCCAAACACACCCCATGCACAACTCCACCGGGGAAGGTGCCAGAAAGGAGTTCTTATGGCACTTTTTACAGTGCCCCGGTAGGCAGCTGAAAGGCACCACAAAAGTTGTTCTACCTGCTTTCTGGGCTGAGATGGGGAAGCGCTGAATTTTGGACTCGGCTGGTGACAAAATGTTCCAAACACACCCCATGCACAACTGCACCCGGGGAAGGTGCCAGAATGGAGTTCTTATGGCAGTTTTTACAGTACCCCCGGTAGGCAGCTGAAAGGCGCCACAAAAGTTGTTCTACCTGCTTTCTGGGCTGAGATGGGGAACTGCAGAATTTTGGACTCGGCTGGTGACAAAATGTTCCAAACACACCCCATGCACAACTCCACCAGGGAAGGAGCCCGAAAGGAGTTCTGTTGGTAGTTTTTACAGTACCGCGGTAGGCAGCTGAAAGGCGCCACAAAACTTGTCCTACCTGCTTTCTGGGCTGAGATGGGGAACCGCTGAATTTTGGACTCGGCTGGTGACAAAATGTTCCAAACACACCCCATTCACAACTCCACCGGGGAAGGTGCCAGAAAGGAGTTCTCTTGGTAGTTTTTACAGTACCCCGGTAGGCAGCTGAAAGGCGCCACAAAAGATGTTCTACCTGCTTACTGTGCTGTGATGGGGAAGCGCTGAATTTTGGACTCGGCTGGTGAGAAAATGTTCCAAACACACCCCATGCACAACTCCACCGGGGAAGGTGCCAGTAAGGAGTTCTCTTGGTAGTTTTTACAGTACCCCGGTAGGCAGCTGAAAGGCGCCACAAAACTTGTCCTACCTGCTTTCTGGGCTGAGATGGGGAACCGCTGAATTTTGGACTCGGCTGGTGAGAAAATGTTCCAAACACACCCCATTCACAACTCCACCGGGGAAGGTGCCAGAAAGGAGTTCTCTTGGTAGTTTTTACAGTACCCAGGTAGGCAGCTGAAAGGCGCCACAAAACTTGTCCTACCTGCTTTCTGGGCTGAGATGGGGAAGCGCTGAATTTTGGACTCGGCCGGTGAGAAAATGTTCCAAACACACCCCATGCACAACTCCACCGGGGAAGGTGCCAGTAAGGAGTTCTCTTGGTAGTTTTTGCACTGCCCCGGTAGGCAGCTGAAAGGCGCCACAAAACTTGTTCTACCTGCTTTCTGGGCTGAGATGGGGAACCGCTGGCTTTTGGACTCGGCTGGTGGCAAAATGCTCCAAACACACCCCATGCACAACTCCACCGGGGAAGGTGCCAGAAAGGAGTTCTCTTGGTAGTTCTTACACTGCCCCTGTAGCCTAATGAAAGGAACCACAAAAGTTGATCTACCTGCTTTCTGGGCTGAGATGGGGAACCGCTGACTTTTGGACTCGGCTGGTGAGAAAATGTTCCAAACACACCCCATGCACAACTCCACCGGGGAAGGTGCCAGAAAGGAGTTCTCTTGGTAGTTTTTACAGTACCCCGGTAGGCAGCTGAAAGGCACTACAAAACTCGTTCTACCTGCTTTCTGGGCTGAGATGGGGAACCGCTGAATTTTGGACTCGGCACGTGACAAAATGTTCCAAACACACCCCATGCACAACTCCACCGGGGAAGGTGCCAGAAAGGAATTCTCTTGGTAGTTTTTACAGTGCCCCGGTAGGCAGCTGAAAGGCGCCACAAAACTTGTTCTACCTGCTTTCTGGGCTGAGATGGGGAAGCGCTGAATTTTGGACTCGGCTGGTGAGAAAATGTTCCAAACACACCCCATGCACAACTCCACCGGGGAAGGTGCCAGAAAGGAGTTCTTATGGCACTTTTTACAGTGCCCCGGTAGGCAGCTGAAAGGCACCACAAAAGTTGTTCTACCTGCTTTCTGGGCTGAGATGGGGAAGCGCTGAATTTTGGACTCGGCTGGTGACAAAATGTTCCAAACACACCCCATGCACAACTGCACCCGGGGAAGTTGCCAGAATGGAGTTCTTATGGCAGTTTTTACAGTACCCCGGTAGGCAGCTGAAAGGCGCCACAAAAGTTGTTCTACCTGCTTTCTGGGCTGAGATGGGGAACTGCAGAATTTTGGACTCGGCTGGTGACAAAATGTTCCAAACACACCCCATGCACAACTCCACAGGGGAAGGAGCCCGAAAGGAGTTCTGTTGGTAGTTTTTACAGTACCGCGGTAGGCAGCTGAAAGGCGCCACAAAAGTTGTTCTACCTGCTTTCTGGGCTGAGATGGGGAAGCGCTGAATTTTGGACTCGGCTGGTGACAAACTGTTCCAAACACACCCCATGCACAACTCCACCGGGGAAGGTGCCAGAAAGGAGTTCTCTGGGTAGTTTTTACAGTACCCCGGTAGGCAGCTGAAAGGTACCACAAATGTTGTTCTACCTGCTTTCTGGGCTGAGATGGGGAAGCGCTGAATTTTGGACTCGGCCGGTGAGAAAATGTTCCAAACACACCCCATGCACAACTCCACCGGGGAAGGTGCCAGAAAGGAGTTCTCTTGGTAGATTTCGCACTACCCCGGTAGGCAGCTGAAAGGCACCAAAAAAGTTGTTCTACCTGCTTTCTGGGCTGAGATGGGGAAGCGCAGAATTTTGGACTCGGCTGGTGACAAAATGTTCCAAACACACCCCATGCACAACTCCACCGGGGAAGGTGCCAGAAAGGAGTTCTCTTGGTAGTTTTTACAGTACCACCGGTAGGCAGCTGAAAGGCACCACAAAACTTGTTCTACCTGCTTTCTGGGCTGAGATGGGGAACCGCTGAATTTTGGACTCGGCTGGTGACAAAATGTTCCAAACACACCCCATGCACAACTCCACCCGGGGAAGGTGCCAGAAAGGAGTTCTCTTGGTAGTTTTTACAGTACCCAGGTAGGCAGCTGAAAGGCGCCACAAAACTTGTCCTACCTGCTTTCTGGGCTGAGATGGGGAACCGCTGAATTTTGGACTCGGCTGGTGACAAAATGTTCCAAACACACCCCATTCACAACTCCACCGGGGAAGGTGCCAGAAAGGAGTTCTCTTGGTAGTTTTTACAGTACCCCGGTAGGCAGCTGAAAGGCGCCACAAAAGATGTTCTACCTGCTTACTGTGCTGTGATGGGGAAGCGCTGAATTTTGGACTCGGCTGGTGACAAAATGTTCCAAACACACCCCATGCACAACTCCACCGGGGAAGGTGCCAGTAAGGAGTTCTCTTGGTAGTTTTTACAGTACCCCGGTAGGCAGCTGAAAGGCGCCACAAAACTTGTCCTACCTGCTTTCTGGGCTGAGATGGGGAACCGCTGAATTTTGGACTCGGCTGGTGAGAAAATGTTCCAAACACACCCCATTCACAACTCCACCGGGGAAGGTGCCAGAAAGGAGTTCTCTTGGTAGTTTTTACAGTACCCAGGTAGGCAGCTGAAAGGCGCCACAAAACTTGTCCTACCTGCTTTCTGGGCTGAGATGGGGAAGCGCTGAATTTTGGACTCGGCCGGTGAGAAAATGTTCCAAACACACCCCATGCACAACTCCACCGGGGAAGGTGCCAGTAAGGAGTTCTCTTGGTAGTTTTTGCACTGCCCCGGTAGGCAGCTGAAAGGGGCCACAAATCTTGTCCTACCTGCTTTCTGGGCTGAGATGGGGAAGCGCTGAATTTTGGACTCGGCTGGTGACAAAATGTTCCAAACACACCCCATGCACAACTCCACCGGGGAAGGTGCCAGAAAGGAGTTCTCTTGGTAGTTCTTACACTGCCCCTGTAGCCTAATGAAAGGAACCACAAAAGTTGATCTACCTGCTTTCTGGGCTGAGATGGGGAAGAGCTGAATTTTGGACTCGGCTGGTGACAAACTGTTCCAAACACACCCCATGCACAACTCCACCGGGGAAGGTGCCAGTAAGGAGTTCTCTTGGTAGTTTTTGCACTGCCCCGGTAGGCAGCTGAAAGGCGCCACAAAAGATGTTCTACCTGCTTTCTGTGCTGTGATGGGGAAGAGCTGAATTTTGGACTCGGCTGGTGAGAAAATGTTCCAAACACACCCCATGCACAACTCCACCGGGGAAGGTGCCAGTAAGGAGTTCTCTTGGTAGTTTTTACAGTACCCCGGTAGGCAGCTGAAAGGCGCCACAAAACTTGTCCTACCTGCTTTCTGGGCTGAGATGGGGAACCGCTGAATTTTGGACTCGGCTGGTGACAAAATGTTCCAAACACACCCCATGCACAACTCCACCGGGGAAGGTGCCAGTAAGGAGTTCTCTTGGTAGTTTTTGCACTGCCCCGGTAGGCAGCTGAAAGGCGCCACAAAAGATGTTCTACCTGCTTTCTGTGCTGTGATGGGGAAGCGCTGAATTTTGGACTCGGCTGGTGAGAAAATGTTCCAAACACACCCCATGCACAACTCCACCGGGGAAGGTGCCAGTAAGGAGTTCTCTTGGTAGTTTTTACAGTACCCCGGTAGGCAGCTGAAAGGCGCCACAAAACTTGTCCTACCTGCTTTCTGGGCTGAGATGGGGAACCGCTGGCTTTTGGACTCGGCTGGTGGCAAAATGTTCCAAACACACCCCATGCACAACTCCACCGGGGAAGGTGCCAGAAAGGAGTTCTCTTGGTAGTTCTTACACTGCCCCTGTAGCCTAATGAAAGGAACCACAAAAGTTGATCTACCTGCTTTCTGGGCTGAGATGGGGAACCGCTGACTTTTGGACTCGGCTGGTGAGAAAATGTTCCAAACACACCCCATGCACAACTCCACCGGGGAAGGTGCCAGAAAGGAGTTCTGTTGGTAGTTTTTACAGTACCCCGGTAGGCAGCTGAAAGGCACTACAAAACTCGTTCTACCTGCTTTCTGGGCTGAGATGGGGAACCGCTGAATTTTGGACTCGGCTGGTGACAAAATGTTCCAAACACACCCCATGCACAACTCCACCGGGGAAGGTGCCAGAAAGGAATTCTGTTGGTAGTTTTTACAGTGCCCCGGTAGGCAGCTGAAAGGCGCCACAAAACTTGTCCTACCTGCTTTCTGGGCTGAGATGGGGAACCGCTGGCTTTTGGACTCGGCTGGTGGCAAAATGTTCCAAACACACCCCATGCACAACTCCACCGGGGAAGGTGCCAGAAAGGAGTTCTCTTGGTAGTTCTTACACTGCCCCTGTAGCCTAATGAAAGGAACCACAAAAGTTGATCTACCTGCTTTCTGGGCTGAGATGGGGAACCGCTGACTTTTGGACTCGGCTGGTGAGAAAATGTTCCAAACACACCCCATGCACAACTCCACCGGGGAAGGTGCCAGAAAGGAGTTCTCTTGGTAGTTTTTACAGTACCCCGGTAGGCAGCTGAAAGGCACTACAAAACTCGTTCTACCTGCTTTCTGGGCTGAGATGGGGAACCGCTGAATTTTGGACTCGGCTGGTGACAAAATGTTCCAAACACACCCCATGCACAACTCCACCGGGGAAGGTGCCAGAAAGGAATTCTCTTGGTAGTTTTTACAGTGCCCCGGTAGGCAGCTGAAAGGCGCCACAAAACTTGTTCTACCTGCTTTCTGGGCTGAGATGGGGAAGCGCTGAATCTTGGACTCGGCTGGTGAGAAAATGTTCCAAACACACCCCATGCACAACTCCACCGGGGAAGGTGCCAGAAAGGAGTTCTTATGGCACTTTTTACAGTGCCCCGGTAGGCAGCTGAAAGGCACCACAAAAGTTGTTCTACCTGCTTTCTGGGCTGAGATGGGGAAGCGCTGAATTTTGGACTCTGCTGGTGACAAAATGTTCCAAACACACCCCATGCACAACTGCACCCGGGGAAGGTGCCAGAATGGAGTTCTTATGGCAGTTTTTACAGTACCCCCGGTAGGCAGCTGAAAGGCGCCACAAAAGTTGTTCTACCTGCTTTCTGGGCTGAGATGGGGAACTGCAGAATTTTGGACTCGGCTGGTGACAAAATGTTCCAAACACACCCCATGCACAACTCCACCAGGGAAGGAGCCCGAAAGGAGTTCTGTTGGTAGTTTTTACAGTACCGCGGTAGGCAGCTGAAAGGCGCCACAAAAGTTGTTCTACCTGCTTTCTGGGCTGAGATGGGGAAGCGCTGAATTTTGGACTCGGCCGGTGAGAAAATGTTCCAAACACACCCCATGCACAACTCCACCGGGGAAGGTGCCAGAAAGGAGTTCTCTTGGTAGATTTTGCACTACCCCGGTAGGCAGCTGAAAGGCACCAAAATAGTTGTTCTACCTGCTTTCTGGGCTGAGATGGGGAAGCGCAGAATTTTGGACTCGGCTGGTGACAAAATGTTCCAAACACACCCCATGCACAACTCCACCGGGGAAGGTGCCAGAAAGGAGTTCTCTTGGTAGTTTTTACAGTACCCCGGTAGGCAGCTGAAAGGCACCACAAAACTTGTTCTACCTGCTTACTGGGCTGAGATGGGGAAGCGCTGAATTTTGGACTCGGCTGGTGAGAAAATGTTCCAAACACACCCCATGCACAACTCCACCGGGGAAGGTGCCAGTAAGGAGTTCTCTTGGTAGTTTTTGCACTGCCCCGGTAGGCAGCTGAAAGGGGCCACAAATCTTGTCCTACCTGCTTTCTGTGCTGTGATGGGGAACCGCTGAATTTTGGACTCGGCTGGTGAGAAAATGTTCCAAACACACCCCATTCACAACTCCACCGGGGAAGGTGCCAGAAAGGAGTTCTCTTGGTAGTTTTTACAGTACCCAGGTAGGCAGCTGAAAAGCACCACAAATGTTGTTCTACCTGCTTTCTGGGCTGAGATTGGGAAGCGCTGAATTTTGGACTCGGCTGGTGACAAAATGTTCCAAACACATCCCATGCACAACTCCACCGGGGAAGGTGCCAGAATGGAGTTCTTATGGCACTTTTTACAGTGCCCCGGTAGGCAGGTGAAAGGCACCACAAAGGATGTTCTACCTGCTTTCTGGGCTGAGATGGGAACTGCTGACTTTTTGACTCGGCTGGTGAGAAAATGTTCCAAACACACCCCATGCACAACTCCACCGGGGAAGGAGCCAGAAAGGAGTTCTTTTGGTAGATTTTGCACTACCCCGGTAGGCAGCTGAAAGGCACCACAAAAGTTGTTCTACCTGCTTTCTGGGCTGAGATGGGGAACTGCTGAATTTTGGACTCGGCTGGTGACAAAATGTTCCAAACACACCCCATGCACAACTCCACAGGGGAAGGAGCCCGAAAGGAGTTCTGTTGGTAGTTTTTACAGTACCGCGGTAGGCAGCTGAAAGGCGCCACAAAAGTTGTTCTACCTGCTTTCTGGGCTGAGATGGGGAAGCGCTGAATTTTGGACTCGGCTGGTGACAAACTGTTCCAAACACACCCCATGCACAACTCCACCGGGGAAGGTGCCAGAAAGGAGTTCTCTGGGTAGTTTTTACAGTACCCCGGTAGGCAGCTGAAAGGTACCACAAATGTTGTTCTACCTGCTTTCTGGGCTGAGATGGGGAAGCGCTGAATTTTGGACTCGGCTGGTGACAAAATGTTCCAAACACACCCCATGCACAACTCCACCGGGGAAGGTGCCAGAAAGGAGTTCTCTTGGTAGATTTCGCACTACCCCGGTAGGCAGCTGAAAGGCACCACAAAAGTTGTTCTACCTGCTTTCTGGGCTGAGATGGGGAAGCGCTGAATTTTGGACTCGGCTGGTGACAAAATGTTCCAAACACACCCCATGCACAACTCCACCGGGGAAGGTGCCAGAAAGGAGTTCTCTTGGTAGTTTTTACAGTACCCCCGGTAGGCAGCTGAAAGGCACCACAAAACTTGTTCTACCTGCTTTCTGGGCTGAGATGGGGAACCGCTGAATTTTGGACTCGGCTGGTGAGAAAATGTTCCAAACACATCCCATGCACAACTCCACCGGGGAAGGTGCCAGAAAGGAATCTGTTGGTAGTTTTTGCACTGCCCCGGTAGGCAGCTGAAAGGCGCCACAAAACTTGTTCTACCTGCTTTCTGGGCTGAGATGGGGAAGCGCTGAATTTTGGACTCGGCTGGTGAGAAAATGTTCCAAACACACCCCATGCACAACTCCACCCGGGGAAGGTGCCAGAAAGGAGTTCTCTTGGTAGTTTTTTACAGTACCCCGGTAGGCAGCTGAAAGGCGCCACAAAAGATGTTCTACCTGCTTTCTGTGCTGTGATGGGGAAGCGCTGAATTTTGGACTCGGCACGTGACAAAATTGTCCAAAAACACCCCATGCACAACTCCACCGGGGAAGGTGCCAGAAAGGAATTCTCTTGGTAGTTTTTACAGTGCCCCGGTAGGCAGCTGAAAGGCGCCACAAAACTTGTTCTACCTGCTTTCTGGGCTGAGATGGGGAACCGCTGGCTTTTGGACTCGGCTGGTGGCAAAATGTTCCAAACACACCCCATGCACAACTCCACCGGGGAAGGTGCCAGAAAGGAGTTCTCTTGGTAGTTCTTACACTGCCCCTGTAGCCTAATGAAAGGAACCACAAAAGTTGATCTACCTGCTTTCTGGGCTGAGATGGGGAACCGCTGACTTTTGGACTCGGCTGGTGAGAAAATGTTCCAAACACACCCCATGCACAACTCCACCGGGGAAGGTGCCAGAAAGGAGTTCTCTTGGTAGTTTTTACAGTACCCCGGTAGGCAGCTGAAAGGCACTACAAAACTCGTTCTACCTGCTTTCTGGGCTGAGATGGGGAACCGCTGAATTTTGGACTCGGCTGGTGAGAAAATGTTCCAAACACACCCCATGCACAACTCCACCGGGGAAGGTGCCAGAAAGGAATTCTCTTGGTAGTTTTTACAGTGCCCCGGTAGGCAGCTGAAAGGCGCCACAAAACTTGTTCTACCTGCTTTCTGGGCTGAGATGGGGAAGCGCTGAATTTTGGACTCGGCTGGTGAGAAAATGTTCCAAACACACCCCATGCACAACTCCACCGGGGAAGGTGCCAGAAAGGAGTTCTTATGGCACTTTTTACAGTGCCCCGGTAGGCAGCTGAAAGGCACCACAAAAGTTGTTCTACCTGCTTTCTGGGCTGAGATGGGGAAGCGCTGAATTTTGGACTCGGCTGGTGACAAAATGTTCCAAACACACCCCATGCACAACTGCACCCGGGGAAGGTGCCAGAATGGAGTTCTTATGGCAGTTTTTACAGTACCCCGGTAGGCAGCTGAAAGGCGCCACAAAAGTTGTTCTACCTGCTTTCTGGGCTGAGATGGGGAACTGCAGAATTTTGGACTCGGCTGGTGACAAAATGTTCCAAACACACCCCATGCACAACTCCACCAGGGAAGGAGCCCGAAAGGAGTTCTGTTGGTAGTTTTTACAGTACCGCGGTAGGCAGCTGAAAGGCGCCACAAAACTTGTCCTACCTGCTTTCTGGGCTGAGATGGGGAACCGCTGAATTTTGGACTCGGCTGGTGAGAAAATGTTCCAAACACACCCCATTCACAACTCCACCGGGGAAGGTGCCAGAAAGGAGTTCTCTTGGTAGTTTTTACAGTACCCCGGTAGGCAGCTGAAAGGCGCCACAAAAGATGTTCTACCTGCTTACTGTGCTGTGATGGGGAAGCGCTGAATTTTGGACTCGGCTGGTGAGAAAATGTTCCAAACACACCCCATGCACAACTCCACCGGGGAAGGTGCCAGTAAGGAGTTCTCTTGGTAGTTTTTACAGTACCCCGGTAGGCAGCTGAAAGGCGCCACAAAAGTTGTTCTACCTGCTTTCTGGGCTGAGATGGGGAACCGCTGAATTTTGGACTCGGCTGGTGAGAAAATGTTCCAAACACACCCCATTCACAACTCCACCGGGGAAGGTGCCAGAAAGGAGTTCTCTTGGTAGTTTTTACAGTACCCAGGTAGGCAGCTGAAAGGCGCCACAAAACTTGTCCTACCTGCTTTCTGGGCTGAGATGGGGAACCGCTGAATTTTGGACTCGGCTGGTGACAAAATGTTCCAAACACACCCCATTCACAACTCCACCGGGGAAGGTGCCAGAAAGGAGTTCTCTTGGTAGTTTTTACAGTACCCCGGTAGGCAGCTGAAAGGCGCCACAAAAGATGTTCTACCTGCTTACTGTGCTGTGATGGGGAAGCGCTGAATTTTGGACTCGGCTGGTGAGAAAATGTTCCAAACACACCCCATGCACAACTCCACCGGGGAAGGTGCCAGTAAGGAGTTCTCTTGGTAGTTTTTACAGTACCCCGGTAGGCAGCTGAAAGGCACTACAAAACTCGTTCTACCTGCTTTCTGGGCTGAGATGGGGAACCGCTGAATTTTGGACTCGGCTGGTGACAAAATGTTCCAAACACACCCCATGCACAACTCCACCGGGGAAGGTGCCAGAAAGGAATTCTCTTGGTAGTTTTTACAGTGCCCCGGTAGGCAGCTGAAAGGCGCCACAAAACTTGTTCTACCTGCTTTCTGGGCTGAGATGGGGAAGCGCTGAATCTTGGACTCGGCTGGTGAGAAAATGTTCCAAACACACCCCATGCACAACTCCACCGGGGAAGGTGCCAGAAAGGAGTTCTTATGGCACTTTTTACAGTGCCCCGGTAGGCAGCTGAAAGGCACCACAAAAGTTGTTCTACCTGCTTTCTGGGCTGAGATGGGGAAGCGCTGAATTTTGGACTCGGCTGGTGACAAAATGTTCCAAACACACCCCATGCACAACTGCACCCGGGGAAGGTGCCAGAATGGAGTTCTTATGGCAGTTTTTACAGTACCCCGGTAGGCAGCTGAAAGGCGCCACAAAAGTTGTTCTACCTGCTTTCTGGGCTGAGATGGGGAACTGCAGAATTTTGGACTCGGCTGGTGACAAAATGTTCCAAAACACACCCCATGCACAACTCCACCAGGGAAGGAGCCCGAAAGGAGTTCTGTTGGTAGTTTTTACAGTACCGCGGTAGGCAGCTGAAAGGCGCCACAAAAGTTGTTCTACCTGCTTTCTGGGCTGAGATGGGGAAGCGCTGAATTTTGGACTCGGCCGGTGAGAAAATGTTCCAAACACACCCCATGCACAACTCCACCGGGGAAGGTGCCAGAAAGGAGTTCTCTTGGTAGATTTTGCACTACCCCGGTAGGCAGCTGAAAGGCACACCAAAATAGTTGTTCTACCTGCTTTCTGGGCTGAGATGGGGAAGCGCAGAATTTTGGACTCGGCTGGTGACAAAATGTTCCAAACACACCCCATGCACAACTCCACCGGGGAAGGTGCCAGAAAGGAGTTCTCTTGGTAGTTTTTACAGTACCCCGGTAGGCAGCTGAAAGGCACCACAAAACTTGTTCTACCTGCTTACTGGGCTGAGATGGGGAAGCGCTGAATTTTGGACTCGGCTGGTGAGAAAATGTTCCAAACACACCCCATGCACAACTCCACCGGGGAAGGTGCCAGTAAGGAGTTCTCTTGGTAGTTTTTGCACTGCCCCGGTAGGCAGCTGAAAGGGGCCACAAATCTTGTCCTACCTGCTTTCTGTGCTGTGATGGGGAACCGCTGAATTTTGGACTCGGCTGGTGAGAAAATGTTCCAAACACACCCCATTCACAACTCCACCGGGGAAGGTGCCAGAAAGGAGTTCTCTTGGTAGTTTTTACAGTACCCAGGTAGGCAGCTGAAAAGCACCACAAATGTTGTTCTACCTGCTTTCTGGGCTGAGATTGGGAAGCGCTGAATTTTGGACTCGGCTGGTGACAAAATGTTCCAAACACATCCCATGCACAACTCCACCGGGGAAGGTGCCAGAATGGAGTTCTTATGGCACTTTTTACAGTGCCCCGGTAGGCAGGTGAAAGGCACCACAAAGGATGTTCTACCTGCTTTCTGGGCTGAGATGGGAACTGCTGACTTTTTGACTCGGCTGGTGAGAAAATGTTCCAAACACACCCCATGCACAACTCCACCGGGGAAGGAGCCAGAAAGGAGTTCTTTTGGTAGATTTTACACTACCCCGGTAGGCAGCTGAAAGGCACCACAAAAGTTGTTCTACCTGCTTTCTGGGCTGAGATGGGGAAGCGCTGAATTTTGGACTCGGCACGTGACAAAATTGTCCAAAAACACCCCATGCACAACTCCACCGGGGAAGGTGCCAGAAAAGAGTTCTTATGGCAGTTTTTACAGTACCCCGGTAGGCAGCTGAAAGGCGCCACAAAAGTTGTTCTACCTGCTTTCTGGGCTGAGATGGGGAAGCGCTGAATTTTGGACTCGGCTGGTGACAAAATGTTCCAAGGCACACCCCATGCACAACTCCACCGGGGAAGGAGCCAGAAAGGAGTTCTGTTGGTAGTTTTTACAGTACCGCGGTAGGCAGCTGAAAGGCGCCACAAAAGTTGTTCTACCTGCTTTCTGGGCTGAGATGGGGGAAGCGCTGAATTTTGGACTCGGCTGGTGACAAACTGTTCCAAACACACCCCATGCACAACTCCACCGGGGAAGGTGCCAGAAAGGAGTTCTCTGGGTAGTTTTTACAGTACCGCGGTAGGCAGCTGAAAGGTACCACAAATGTTGTTCTACCTGCTTTCTGGGCTGAGATGGGGAAGCGCTGAATTTTGGACTCGGCTGGTGACAAAATGTTCCAAACACACCCCATGCACAACTCCACCGGGGAAGGTGCCAGAAAGGAGTTCTCTTGGTAGATTTCGCACTACCCGGTAGGCAGCTGAAAGGCACCAAAAAAGTTGTTCTACCTGCTTTCTGGGCTGAGATGGGGAAGCGCTGAATTTTGGACTCGGCTGGTGACAAAATGTTCCAAACACACCCCATGCACAACTCCACCGGGGAAGGTGCCAGAAAGGAGTTCTCTTGGTAGTTTTTACAGTACCCCGGTAGGCAGCTGAAAGGCACCACAAAACTTGTTCTACCTGCTTTCTGGGCTGAGATGGGGAACCGCTGAATTTTGGACTCGGCTGGTGAGAAAATGTTCCAAACACATCCCATGCACAACTCCACCGGGGAAGGTGCCAGAAAGGAATCTGTTGGTAGTTTTTGCACTGCCCCGGTAGGCAGCTGAAAGGCGCCACAAAACTTGTTCTACCTGCTTTCTGGGCTGAGATGGGGAAGCGCTGAATTTTGGACTCGGCTGGTGAGAAAATGTTCCAAACACACCCCATGCACAACTCCACCCGGGGAAGGTGCCAGAAAGGAGTTCTCTTGGTAGTTTTTACAGTACCCCGGTAGGCAGCTGAAAGGCGCCACAAAAGATGTTCTACCTGCTTTCTGTGCTGTGATGGGGAAGCGCTGAATTTTGGACTCGGCACGTGACAAAATTGTCCAAAAACACCCCATGCACAACTCCACCGGGGAAGGTGCCAGAAAGGAATTCTCTTGGTAGTTTTTACAGTGCCCCGGTAGGCAGCTGAAAGGCGCCACAAAACTTGTTCTACCTGCTTTCTGGGCTGAGATGGGGAACCGCTGGCTTTTGGACTCGGCTGGTGGCAAAATGTTCCAAACACACCCCATGCACAACTCCACCGGGGAAGGTGCCAGAAAGGAGTTCTCTTGGTAGTTCTTACACTGCCCCTGTAGCCTAATGAAAGGAACCACAAAAGTTGATCTACCTGCTTTCTGGGCTGAGATGGGGAACCGCTGACTTTTGGACTCGGCTGGTGAGAAAATGTTCCAAACACACCCCATGCACAACTCCACCGGGGAAGGTGCCAGAAAGGAGTTCTCTTGGTAGTTTTTACAGTACCCCGGTAGGCAGCTGAAAGGCACTACAAAACTCGTTCTACCTGCTTTCTGGGCTGAGATGGGGAACCGCTGAATTTTGGACTCGGCTGGTGAGAAAATGTTCCAAACACACCCCATGCACAACTCCACCGGGGAAGGTGCCAGAAAGGAATTCTCTTGGTAGTTTTTACAGTGCCCCGGTAGGCAGCTGAAAGGCGCCACAAAACTTGTTCTACCTGCTTTCTGGGCTGAGATGGGGAAGCGCTGAATTTTGGACTCGGCTGGTGAGAAAATGTTCCAAACACACCCCATGCACAACTCCACCGGGGAAGGTGCCAGAAAGGAGTTCTTATGGCACTTTTTACAGTGCCCCGGTAGGCAGCTGAAAGGCACCACAAAAGTTGTTCTACCTGCTTTCTGGGCTGAGATGGGGAAGCGCTGAATTTTGGACTCGGCTGGTGACAAAATGTTCCAAACACACCCCATGCACAACTGCACCCGGGGAAGGTGCCAGAATGGAGTTCTTATGGCAGTTTTTACAGTACCCCGGTAGGCAGCTGAAAGGCGCCACAAAAGTTGTTCTACCTGCTTTCTGGGCTGAGATGGGGAACTGCAGAATTTTGGACTCGGCTGGTGACAAAATGTTCCAAACACACCCCATGCACAACTCCACCAGGGAAGGAGCCCGAAAGGAGTTCTGTTGGTAGTTTTTACAGTACCGCGGTAGGCAGCTGAAAGGCGCCACAAAACTTGTCCTACCTGCTTTCTGGGCTGAGATGGGGAACCGCTGAATTTTGGACTCGGCTGGTGACAAAATGTTCCAAACACACCCCATTCACAACTCCACCGGGGAAGGTGCCAGAAAGGAGTTCTCTTGGTAGTTTTTACAGTACCCCGGTAGGCAGCTGAAAGGCGCCACAAAAGATGTTCTACCTGCTTACTGTGCTGTGATGGGGAAGCGCTGAATTTTGGACTCGGCTGGTGAGAAAATGTTCCAAACACACCCCATGCACAACTCCACCGGGGAAGGTGCCAGTAAGGAGTTCTCTTGGTAGTTTTTACAGTACCCCGGTAGGCAGCTGAAAGGCGCCACAAAACTTGTCCTACCTGCTTTCTGGGCTGAGATGGGGAACCGCTGAATTTTGGACTCGGCTGGTGAGAAAATGTTCCAAACACACCCCATTCACAACTCCACCGGGGAAGGTGCCAGAAAGGAGTTCTCTTGGTAGTTTTTACAGTACCCAGGTAGGCAGCTGAAAGGCGCCACAAAACTTGTCCTACCTGCTTTCTGGGCTGAGATGGGGAAGCGCTGAATTTTGGACTCGGCCGGTGAGAAAATGTTCCAAACACACCCCATGCACAACTCCACCGGGGAAGGTGCCAGTAAGGAGTTCTCTTGGTAGTTTTTGCACTGCCCCGGTAGGCAGCTGAAAGGGGCCACAAATCTTGTCCTACCTGCTTTCTGGGCTGAGATGGGGAAGCGCTGAATTTTGGACTCGGCTGGTGAGAAAATGTTCCAAAAACATCCCATGCACAACTCCACCGGGGAAGGTGCCAGAAAGGAATTCTCTTGGTAGTTTTTACAGTGCCCCGGTAGGCAGCTGAAAGGCGCCACAAAACTTGTTCTACCTGCTTTCTGGGCTGAGATGGGGAACCGCTGGCTTTTGGACTCGGCTGGTGGCAAAATGCTCCAAACACACCCCATGCACAACTCCACCGGGGAAGGTGCCAGAAAGGAGTTCTCTTGGTAGTTCTTACACTGCCCCTGTAGCCTAATGAAAGGAACCACAAAAGTTGATCTACCTGCTTTCTGGGCTGAGATGGGGAACCGCTGACTTTTGGACTCGGCTGGTGAGAAAATGTTCCAAACACACCCCATGCACAACTCCACCGGGGAAGGTGCCAGAAAGGAGTTCTCTTGGTAGTTTTTACAGTACCCCGGTAGGCAGCTGAAAGGCACTACAAAACTCGTTCTACCTGCTTTCTGGGCTGAGATGGGGAACCGCTGAATTTTGGACTCGGCTGGTGACAAAATGTTCCAAACACACCCCATGCACAACTCCACCGGGGAAGGTGCCAGAAAGGAATTCTCTTGGTAGTTTTTACAGTGCCCCGGTAGGCAGCTGAAAGGCGCCACAAAACTTGTTCTACCTGCTTTCTGGGCTGAGATGGGGAAGCGCTGAATTTTGGACTCGGCTGGTGACAAAATGTTCCAAACACACCCCATGCACAACTCCACCGGGGAAGGTGCCAGAAAGGAGTTCTTATGGCACTTTTTACAGTGCCCCGGTAGGCAGCTGAAAGGCACCACAAAAGTTGTTCTACCTGCTTTCTGGGCTGAGATGGGGAAGCGCTGAATTTTGGACTCGGCTGGTGACAAAATGTTCCAAACACACCCCATGCACAACTGCACCCGGGGAAGGTGCCAGAATGGAGTTCTTATGGCAGTTTTTACAGTACCCCGGTAGGCAGCTGAAAGGCGCCACAAAAGTTGTTCTACCTGCTTTCTGGGCTGAGATGGGGAACTGCAGAATTTTGGACTCGGCTGGTGACAAAATGTTCCAAACACACCCCATGCACAACTCCACAGGGGAAGGAGCCCGAAAGGAGTTCTGTTGGTAGTTTTTACAGTACCGCGGTAGGCAGCTGAAAGGCGCCACAAAAGTTGTTCTACCTGCTTTCTGGGCTGAGATGGGGAAGCGCTGAATTTTGGACTCGGCTGGTGACAAACTGTTCCAAACACACCCCATGCACAACTCCACCGGGGAAGGTGCCAGAAAGGAGTTCTCTTGGTAGTTTTTACAGTACCCCCGGTAGGCAGCTGAAAGGTACCACAAATGTTGTTCTACCTGCTTTCTGGGCTGAGATGGGGAAGCGCTGAATTTTGGACTCGGCCGGTGAGAAAATGTTCCAAACACACCCCATGCACAACTCCACCGGGGAAGATGCCAGAAAGGAGTTCTCTTGGTAGTTTTTACAGTACCCCGGTAGGCAGCTGAAAGGCACCACAAAACTTGTTCTACCTGCTTTCTGGGCTGAGATGGGGAACCGCTGAATTTTGGACTCGGCTGGTGACAAAATGTTCCAAACACACCCCATGCACAACTCCACCCGGGGAAGGTGCCAGAATGGAGTTCTTATGGCAGTTTTTACAGTGCCCCGGTAGGCAGCTGAAAGGCGCCACAAAACTTGTCCTACCTGCTTTCTGGGCTGAGATGGGGAACCGCTGAATTTTGGACTCGGCTGGTGACAAAATGTTCCAAACACACCCCATTCACAACTCCACCGGGGAAGGTGCCAGAAAGGAGTTCTCTTGGTAGTTTTTACAGTACCCCGGTAGGCAGCTGAAAGGCGCCACAAAAGATGTTCTACCTGCTTACTGTGCTGTGATGGGGAAGCGCTGAATTTTGGACTCGGCTGGTGAGAAAATGTTCCAAACACACCCCATGCACAACTCCACCGGGGAAGGTGCCAGTAAGGAGTTCTCTTGGTAGTTTTTACAGTACCCCGGTAGGCAGCTGAAAGGCGCCACAAAACTTGTCCTACCTGCTTTCTGGGCTGAGATGGGGAACCGCTGAATTTTGGACTCGGCTGGTGAGAAAATGTTCCAAACACACCCCATTCACAACTCCACCGGGGAAGGTGCCAGAAAGGAGTTCTCTTGGTAGTTTTTACAGTACCCAGGTAGGCAGCTGAAAGGCGCCACAAAACTTGTCCTACCTGCTTTCTGGCTGAGATGGGGAAGCGCTGAATTTTGGACTCGGCCGGTGAGAAAATGTTCCAAACACACCCCATGCACAACTCCACCGGGGAAGGTGCCAGTAAGGAGTTCTCTTGGTAGTTTTTGCACTGCCCCGGTAGGCAGCTGAAAGGCGCCACAAAAGATGTTCTACCTGCTTTCTGTGCTGTGATGGGGAAGAGCTGAATTTTGGACTCGGCTGGTGAGAAAATGTTCCAAACACACCCCATGCACAACTCCACCGGGGAAGGTGCCAGTAAGGAGTTCTCTTGGTAGTTTTTACAGTACCCCGGTAGGCAGCTGAAAGGCACCACAAAAGTTGTCCTACCTGCTTTCTGGGCTGAGATGGGGAACCGCTGGCTTTTGGACTCGGCTGGTGGCAAAATATTCCAAACACACCCCATGCACAACTCCACCGGGGAAGGTGCCAGAAAGGAGTTCTCTTGGTAGTTCTTACACTGCCCCTGTAGCCTAATGAAAGGAACCACAAAAGTTGATCTACCTGCTTTCTGGGCTGAGATGGGGAACCGCTGACTTTTGGACTCGGCTGGTGAGAAAATGTTCCAAACACACCCCATGCACAACTCCACCGGGGAAGGTGCCAGAAAGGATTTCTGTTGGTAGTTTTTACAGTACCCCGGTAGGCAGCTGAAAGGCACTACAAAACTCGTTCTACCTGCTTTCTGGGCTGAGATGGGGAACCGCTGAATTTTGGACTCGGCTGGTGACAAAATGTTCCAAACACACCCCATGCACAACTCCACCGGGGAAGGTGCCAGAAAGGAATTCTCTTGGTAGTTTTTACAGTGCCCCGGTAGGCAGTTGAAAGGCGCCACAAAACTTGTTCTACCTGCTTTCTGGGCTGAGATGGGGAAGCGCTGAATTTTGGACTCGGCTGGTGAGAAAATGTTCCAAACACACCCCATGCACAACTCCACCGGGGAAGGTGCCAGAAAGGAGTTCTTATGGCACTTTTTTACAGTGCCCCGGTAGGCAGCTGAAAGGCACCACAAAAGTTGTTCTACCTGCTTTCTGGGCTGAGATGGGGAAGCGCTGAATTTTGGACTCGGCTGGTGACAAAATGTTCCAAACACACCCCATGCACAACTGCACCCGGGGAAGGTGCCAGAATGGAGTTCTTATGGCAGTTTTTACAGTACCCCCGGTAGGCAGCTGAAAGGGCGCCACAAAAGTTGTTCTACCTGCTTTCTGGGCTGAGATGGGGAACTGCAGAATTTTGGACTCGGCTGGTGACAAAATGTTCCAAACACACCCCATGCACAACTCCACCGGGGAAGGTGACAGTAAGGAGTTTCTCTTGGTAGTTTTTGCACTGCCCCGGTAGGCAGCTGAAAGGCGCCACAAAAGATGTTCTACCTGCTTTCTGTGCTGTGATGGGGAAGCGCTGAATTTTGGACTCGGCTGGTGAGAAAATGTTCCAAACACACCCCATGCACAACTCCACCGGGGAAGGTGCCAGTAAGGAGTTCTCTTGGTAGTTTTTTACAGTACCCCGGTAGGCAGCTGAAAGGCGCCACAAAACTTGTCCTACCTGCTTTCTGGGCTGAGATGGGGAACCGCTGAATTTTGGACTCGGCTGGTGACAAAATGTTCCAAACACACCCCATGCACAACTCCCACCGGGGAAGGTGCCAGTAAGGAGTTCTCTTGGTAGTTTTTGCACTGCCCCGGTAGGCAGCTGAAAGGCGCCACAAAAGATGTTCTACCTGCTTTCTGGGCTGAGATGGGGAAGCGCTGAATTTTGGACTCGGCTGGTGACAAAATGTTCCAAACACACCCCATGCACAACTCCACCGGGGAAGGTGCCAGTAAGGAGTTCTCTTGGTAGTTTTTGCACTGCCCCGGTAGGCAGCTGAAAGGCGCCACAAAACTTGTCCTACCTGCTTTCTGGGCTGAGATGGGGAACCGCTGAATTTTGGACTCGGCTGGTGACAAAATGTTCCAAACACACCCCATGCACAACTCCACCCGGGGAAGGTGCCAGAATGGAGTTCTTATGGCAGTTTTTACAGTGCCCCGGTAGGCAGCTGAAAGGCGCCACAAAACTTGTCCTACCTGCTTTCTGGGCTGAGATGGGGAACCGCTGAATTTTGGACTCGGCTGCTGGTGACAAAATGTTCAAACACACCCCATTCACAACTCCACCGGGGAAGGTGCCAGAAAGGAGTTCTCTTGGTAGTTTTTACAGTACCCCGGTAGGCAGCTGAAAGGCGCCACAAAAGATGTTCTACCTGCTTACTGTGCTGTGATGGGGAAGCGCTGAATTTTGGACTCGGCTGGTGAGAAAATGTTCCAAACACACCCCATGCACAACTCCACCGGGGAAGGTGCCAGTAAGGAGTTCTCTTGGTAGTTTTTACAGTACCCCGGTAGGCAGCTGAAAGGCGCCACAAAACTTGTCCTACCTGCTTTCTGGGCTGAGATGGGGAACCGCTGAATTTTGGACTCGGCTGGTGACAAAATGTTCCAAACACACCCCATTCACAACTCCACCGGGGAAGGTGCCAGAAAGGAGTTCTCTTGGTAGTTTTTACAGTACCCAGGTAGGCAGCTGAAAGGCGCCACAAAACTTGTCCTACCTGCTTTCTGGGCTGAGATGGGGAAGCGCTGAATTTTGGACTCGGCCGGTGAGAAAATGTTCCAAACACACCCCATGCACAACTCCACCGGGGAAGGTGCCAGTAAGGAGTTCTCTTGGTAGTTTTTGCACTGCCCCGGTAGGCAGCTGAAAGGGGCCACAAATCTTGTCCTACCTGCTTTCTGGGCTGAGATGGGGAAGCGCTGAATTTTGGACTCGGCTGGTGACAAAATGTTCCAAACACATCCCATGCACAACTCCACCGGGGAAGGTGCCAGAATGGAGTTCTTATGGCACTTTTTACAGTGCCCCGGTAGGCAGGTGAAAGGCACCACAAAGGATGTTCTACCTGCTTTCTGGGCTGAGATGGGAACTGCTGACTTTTTGACTCGGCTGGTGAGAAAATGTTCCAAACACACCCCATGCACAACTCCACCGGGGAAGGAGCCAGAAAGGAGTTCTTTTGGTAGATTTTGCACTACCCCGGTAGGCAGCTGAAAGGCACCACAAAAGTTGTTCTACCTGCTTTCTGGGCTGAGATGGGGAAGCGCTGAATTTTGGACTCGGCTGGTGACAAAATGTTCCAAACACACCCCATGCACAACTCCACAGGGGAAGGAGCGCGAAAGGAGTTCTGTTGGTAGTTTTTACAGTACCGCGGTAGGCAGCAGAAAGGCGCCACAAAAGTTGTTCTACCTGCTTTCTGGGCTGAGATGGGGAACCGCTGAATTTTGGACTCGGCTAGTGACAAAATGTTCCAAACACACCCCATGCATAACTCCACCGGGGAAGGTGCCAGAAAGGAGTTCTTATGACAGTTTTTACAGTGTCCTGGTAGGCAGCTGAAAGGAACCACAAAAGATGTTCTACCTGCTTTCTGGGCTGAGATGGGGAACTGCAGAATTTTGGACTCGGCTGGTGACAAAATGTTCCAAACACACCCCATGCACAACTCCACCAGGGAAGGAGCCCGAAAGGAGTTCTGTTGGTAGTTTTTACAGTATCGCGGTAGGCAGCTGAAAGGCGCCACAAAAGTTGTTCTACCTCCTTTCTGGGCTGAGATGGGAAGCGCTGAATTTTGGACTCGGCTGGTGACAAAATGTTCCAAACACACCCCATGCACAACTCCAACAGGGAAGGAGCCCGAAAGGAGTTCTCTTGGTAGTTTTTACAGTACCCCGGTAGGCAGCTGAAAGGTACCACAAATGTTGTTCTAACTGCTTTCTGGGCTGAGATGGGGAACCGCTGAATTTTGGACTCGGCTGGTGACAAAATGTTCCAAACACACCCCATGCACAACTCCACCGGGAAGGTGCCAGTAAGGAGTTCTCTTGGTAGTTTTTGCACTGCCCCGGTAGGCAGCTGAAAGGCGCCACAAAAGATGTTCTACCTGCTTTCTGGGCTGTGATGGGGAAGCGCTGAATTTTGGACTCGGCACGTGACAAAATTGTCCAAAAACACCCCATGCACAACTCCACCGGGGAAGGTGCCAGAAAAGAGTTCTTATGGCAGTTTTTACAGTACCCCGGTAGGCAGCTGAAAGGCGCCACAAAAGTTGTTCTACCTGCTTTCTGGGCTGAGATGGGGAAGCGCTGAATTTTGGACTCGGCTGGTGACAAAATGTTCCAAGGCACACCCCATGCACAACTCCACCGGGGAAGGAGCCAGAAAGGAGTTCTCTTGGTATTTTTTACAGTGCCCCGGTAGGCAGCTGAAAGGCGCCACAAAACTTGTTCTACCTGCTTTCTGGGCTGAGATGGGGAACCGCTGAATTTTGGACTCGGCTGGTGACAAACTGTTCCAAACACACCCCATGCACAACTCCACCGGGGAAGGTGCCAGAAAGGAGTTCTCTTGGTAGTTCTTACACTGCCCCTGTAGCCTAATGAAAGGAACCACAAAAGTTGATCTACCTGCTTTCTGGGCTGAGATGGGGAACCGCTGACTTTTGGACTCGGCTGGTGAGAAAATGTTCCAAACACACCCCATGCACAACTCCACCGGGGAAGGTGCCAGAAAGGAATTCTCTTGGTAGTTTTTGCACTGCCCCGGTAGGCAGCTGAAAGGCGCCACAAAAGATGTTCTACCTGCTTTCTGTGCTGTGATGGGGAAGCGCTGAATTTTGGACTCGGCCGGTGAGAAAATGTTCCAAACACACCCCATGCACAACTCCACCGGGGAAGGTGCCAGTAAGGAGTTCTCTTGGTAGATTTTGCACTACCCCGGTAGGCAGCTGAAAGGCGCCACAAAACTTGTCCTACCTGCTTTCTGGGCTGAGATGGGGAACCGCTGAATTTTGGACTCGGCTGGTGACAAAATGTTCCAAACACACCCCATGCACAACTCCACCGGGGAAGGTGCCAGAAAGGAGTTCTCTTGGTAGTTTTTGCACTGCCCCGGTAGGCAGCTGAAAGGCGCCACAAAAGATGTTCTACCTGCTTTCTGGGCTGTGATGGGGAAGCGCTGAATTTTGGACTCGGCACGTGACAAAATTGTCCAAAAACACCCCATGCACAACTCCACCGGGGAAGGTGCCAGAAAAGAGTTCTTATGGCAGTTTTTACAGTACCCCGGTAGGCAGCTGAAAGGCGCCACAAAAGTTGTTCTACCTGCTTTCTGGGCTGAGATGGGGAAGCGCTGAATTTTGGACTCGGCTGGTGACAAAATGTTCCAAGGCACACCCCATGCACAACTCCACCGGGGAAGGAGCCAGAAAGGAGTTCTCTTGGTAGTTTTTACAGTGCCCCGGTAGGCAGCTGAAAGGCGCCACAAAACTTGTTCTACCTGCTTTCTGGGCTGAGATGGGGAACCGCTGAATTTTGGACTCGGCTGGTGACAAACTGTTCCAAACACACCCCATGCACAACTCCACCGGGGAAGGTGCCAGAAAGGAGTTCTCTTGGTAGTTCTTACACTGCCCCTGTAGCCTAATGAAAGGAACCACAAAAGTTGATCTACCTGCTTTCTGGGCTGAGATGGGGAAGCGCTGAATTTTGGACTCGGCTGGTGACAAAATGTTCCAAACACACCCCATGCACAACTCCACCGGGGAAGGTGCCAGAAAGGAGTTCTCTTGGTAGTTTTTGCACTGCCCCGGTAGGCAGCTGAAAGGCGCCACAAAAGATGTTCTACCTGCTTTCTGGGCTGTGATGGGGAAGCGCTGAATTTTGGACTCGGCACGTGACAAAATTGTCCAAAAACACCCCATGCACAACTCCACCGGGGAAGGTGCCAGAAAAGAGTTCTTATGGCAGTTTTTACAGTACCCCGGTAGGCAGCTGAAAGGCGCCACAAAAGTTGTTCTACCTCCTTTCTGGGCTGAGATGGGGAAGCGCTGAATTTTGGACTCGGCTGGTGACAAAATGTTCCTAGGCACACCCCATGCACAACTCCACCGGGGAAGGAGCCAGAAAGGAGTTCTCTTGGTAGTTTTTACAGTGCCCCGGTAGGCAGCTGAAAGGCACAAAAAAGTTGTTCTACCTGCTTTCTGGGCTGAGATGGGGAACCGCTGAATTTTGGACTCGGCTGGTGACAAACTGTTCCAAACACACCCCATGCACAACTCCACCGGGGAAGGTGCCAGAAAGGAGTTCTCTTGGTAGTTTTTACAGTACCCCGGTAGGCAGCTGAAAGGCGCCACAAAACTTGTTCTACCTGCTTTCTGGGCTGAGATGGGGAACCGCTGAATTTTGGACTCGGCTGGTGACAAAATGTTCCAAACACATCCCATGCACAACTCCACCGGGGAAGGTGCCAGAAAGGAATCTGTTGGTAGTTTTTGCACTGCCCCGGTAGGCAGCTGAAAGGCACCACAAAACTTGTTCTACCTGCTTTCTGGGCTGAGATGGGGAACCGCTGAATTTTGGACTCGGCTGGTGACAAAATGTTCCAAACACACCCCATGCACAACTCCACCCGGGGAAGGTGCCAGAATGGAGTTCTTATGGCAGTTTTTACAGTGCCCCGGTAGGCAGCTGAAAGGCACCACAAAACTTGTCCTACCTGCTTTCTGGGCTGAGATGGGGAACCGCTGAATTTTGGACTCGGCTGGTGAGAAAATGTTCCAAACACACCCCATTCACAACTCCACCGGGGAAGGTGCCAGAAAGGAGTTCTCTTGGTAGTTTTTACAGTACCCCGGTAGGCAGCTGAAAGGCACACAAAACTTGTTCTACCTGCTTACTGGGCTGAGATGGGGAAGCGCTGAATTTTGGACTCGGCTGGTGAGAAAATGTTCAAAACACACCCCATGCACAACTCCACCGGGGAAGGTGCCAGTAAGGAGTTCTCTTGGTAGTTTTTGCACTGCCCCGGTAGGCAGCTGAAAGGGGCCACAAATCTTGTCCTACCTGCTTTCTGTGCTGTGATGGGGAACCGCTGAATTTTGGACTCGGCTGGTGAGAAAATGTTCCAAACACACCCCATGCACAACTCCACCGGGGAAGGAGCCAGAAAGGAGTTCTCTTGGTAGTTTTTACAGTACCCCGGTAGGCAGCTGAAAAGCACCACAAATGTTGTTCTACCTGCTTTCTGGGCTGAGATGGGGAAGCGCTGAATTTTGGACTCGGCTGGTGACAAAATGTTCCAAACACATCCCATGCACAACTCCACCGGGGAAGGTGCCAGAAAGGAGTTCTTATGGCACTTTTTACAGTGCCCCGGTAGGCAGGTGAAAGGCACCACAAAGGATGTTCTACCTGCTTTCTGGGCTGAGATGGGAACTGCTGACTTTTTGACTCGGCTGGTGAGAAAATGTTCCAAACACACCCCATGCACAACTCCACCGGGGAAGGAGCCAGAAAGGAGTTCTTTTGGTAGATTTTGCACTACCCCGGTAGGCAGCTGAAAGGCACCACAAAAGTTGTTCTACCTGCTTTCTGGGCTGAGATGGGGAACTGCTGAATTTTGGACTCGGCTGGTGACAAAATGTTCCAAACACACCCCATGCACAACTCCACCGGGGAAGGAGCCCGAAAGGAGTTCTGTTGGTAGTTTTTACAGTACCGCAGTAGGCAGCAGAAAGGCGCCACAAAAGTTGTTCTACCTGCTTTCTGGGCTGAGATGGGGAACCGCTGAATTTTGGACTCGGCTAGTGACAAAATGTTCCAAACACACCCCATGCATAACTCCACCGGGGAAGGTGCCAGAAAGGAGTTCTTATGACAGTTTTTACAGTGTCCTGGTAGGCAGCTGAAAGGCACCACAAAAGATGTTCTACCTGCTTTCTGGGCTGAGATGGGGAACTGCAGAATTTTGGACTCGGCTGGTGACAAAATGTTCCAAACACACCCCATTCACAACTCCACCAGGGAAGGAGCCCGAAAGGAGTTCTGTTGGTAGTTTTTACAGTACCGCGGTAGGCAGCTGAAAGGCGCCACAAAAGTTGTTCTACCTGCTTTCTGGGCTGAGATGGGGAAGCGCTGAATTTTGGACTCGGCTGGTGACAAAATGTTCCAAACACACCCCATGCACAACTCCACCAGGGAAGGAGCCCGAAAGGAGTTCTCTTGGTAGTTTTTACAGTACCCCGGTAGGCAGCTGAAAGGTACCACAAATGTTGTTCTAACTGCTTTCTGGGCTGAGATGGGGAACCGCTGAATTTTGGACTCGGCTGGTGACAAAATGTTCCAAACACACCCCATGCACAACTCCACCGGGGAAGGTGCCAGTAAGGAGTTCTCTTGGTAGTTTTTGCACTGCCCCAGTAGGCAGCTGAAAGGCGCCACAAAAGATGTTCTACCTGCTTTCTGGGCTGTGATGGGGAAGCGCTGAATTTTGGACTCGGCACGTGACAAAATTGTCCAAAAACACCCCATGCACAACTCCACCGGGGAAGGTGCCAGAAAAGAGTTCTTATGGCAGTTTTTACAGTACCCCCGGTAGGCAGCTGAAAGGCGCCACAAAAGTTGTTCTACCTGCTTTCTGGGCTGAGATGGGGAAGCGCTGAATTTTGGACTCGGCTGGTGACAAAATGTTCCAAGGCACACCCCATGCACAACTCCACCGGGGAAGGAGCCAGAAAGGAGTTCTCTTGGTAGTTTTTACAGTGCCCCGGTAGGCAGCTGAAAGGCGCCACAAAACTTGTTCTACCTGCTTTCTGGGCTGAGATGGGGAACCGCTGAATTTTGGACTCGGCTGGTGACAAACTGTTCCAAACACACCCCATGCACAACTCCACCGGGGAAGGTGCCAGAAAGGAGTTCTCTTGGTAGTTCTTACACTGCCCCTGTAGCCTAATGAAAGGAACCACAAAAGTTGATCTACCTGCTTTCTGGGCTGAGATGGGGAAGCGCTGAATTTTGGACTCGGCTGGTGACAAAATGTTCCAAACACACCCCATGCACAACTCCACCGGGGAAGGTGCCAGAAAGGAGTTCTCTTGGTAGTTTTTGCACTGCCCCGGTAGGCAGCTGAAAGGCGCCACAAAAGATGTTCTACCTGCTTTCTGGGCTGTGATGGGGAAGCGCTGAATTTTGGACTCGGCACGTGACAAAATTGTCCAAAAACACCCCATGCACAACTCCACCGGGGAAGGTGCCAGAAAAGAGTTCTTATGGCAGTTTTTACAGTACCCCGGTAGGCAGCTGAAAGGCGCCACAAAAGTTGTTCTACCTCCTTTCTGGGCTGAGATGGGGAAGCGCTGAATTTTGGACTCGGCTGGTGACAAAATGTTCCTAGGCACACCCCATGCACAACTCCACCGGGGAAGGAGCCAGAAAGGAGTTCTCTTGGTAGTTTTTACAGTGCCCCGGTAGGCAGCTGAAAGGCACAAAAAAGTTGTTCTACCTGCTTTCTGGGCTGAGATGGGGAACCGCTGAATTTTGGACTCGGCTGGTGACAAACTGTTCCAAACACACCCCATGCACAACTCCACCGGGGAAGGTGCCAGAAAGGAGTTCTCTTGGTAGTTTTTACAGTACCCCGGTAGGCAGCTGAAAGGCGCCACAAAACTTGTTCTACCTGCTTTCTGGGCTGAGATGGGGAACCGCTGAATTTTGGACTCGGCTGGTGACAAAATGTTCCAAACACACCCCATGCACAACTCCACCGGGGAAGGTGCCAGAAAGGAGTTCTCTTGGTAGTTCTTACACTGCCCCTGTAGCCTAATGAAAGGAACCACAAAAGTTGATCTACCTGCTTTCTGGGCTGAGATGGGGAAGCGCTGAATTTTGGACTCGGCTGGTGACAAAATGTTCCAAACACACCCCATGCACAACTCCACCGGGGAAGGTGCCAGAAAGGAGTTCTCTTGGTAGTTTTTGCACTGCCCCGGTAGGCAGCTGAAAGGCGCCACAAAAGATGTTCTACCTGCTTTCTGGGCTGTGATGGGGAAGCGCTGAATTTTGGACTCGGCACGTGACAAAATTGTCCAAAAACACCCCATGCACAACTCCACCGGGGAAGGTGCCAGAAAAGAGTTCTTATGGCAGTTTTTACAGTACCCCGGTAGGCAGCTGAAAGGCGCCACAAAAGTTGTTCTACCTCCTTTCTGGGCTGAGATGGGGAAGCGCTGAATTTTGGACTCGGCTGGTGACAAAATGTTCCTAGGCACACCCCATGCACAACTCCACCGGGGAAGGAGCCAGAAAGGAGTTCTCTTGGTAGTTTTTACAGTGCCCCGGTAGGCAGCTGAAAGGCACAAAAAAGTTGTTCTACCTGCTTTCTGGGCTGAGATGGGGAACCGCTGAATTTTGGACTCGGCTGGTGACAAACTGTTCCAAACACACCCCATGCACAACTCCACCGGGGAAGGTGCCAGAAAGGAGTTCTCTTGGTAGTTTTTACAGTACCCCGGTAGGCAGCTGAAAGGCGCCACAAAACTTGTTCTACCTGCTTTCTGGGCTGAGATGGGGAACCGCTGAATTTTGGACTCGGCTGGTGACAAAATGTTCCAAACACATCCCATGCACAACTCCACCGGGGAAGGTGCCAGAAAGGAATCTGTTGGTAGTTTTTGCACTGCCCCGGTAGGTAGCTGAAAGGCACCCCAAAACTTGTTCTACCTGCTTTCTGGGCTGAGATGGGGAACCGCTGAATTTTGGACTCGGCTGGTGACAAAATGTTCCAAACACACCCCATGCACAACTCCACCGGGGAAGGTGCCAGAATGGAGTTCTTATGGCAGTTTTTACAGTGCCCCGGTAGGCAGCTGAAAGGCACCACAAAACTTGTCCTACCTGCTTTCTGGGCTGAGATGGGGAAGCGCTGAATTTTGGACTCGGCTGGTGAGAAAATGTTCCAAAGACACCCCATGCACAACTCCACCGGGGAAGGTGCCAGTAAGGAGTTCTCTTGGTAGTTTTTGCACTGCCCCGGTAGGCAGCTGAAAGGGGCCACAAATCTTGTCCTACCTGCTTTCTGTGCTGTGATGGGGAACCGCTGAATTTTGGACTCGGCTGGTGAGAAAATGTTCCAAACACACCCCATGCACAACTCCACCGGGGAAGGAGCCAGAAAGGAGTTCTCTTGGTAGTTTTTACAGTACCCCCGGTAGGCAGCTGAAAAGCACCACAAATGTTGTTCTACCTGCTTTCTGGGCTGAGATGGGGAAGCGCTGAATTTTGGACTCGGCTGGTGACAAAATGTTCCAAACACATCCCATGCACAACTCCACCGGGGAAGGTGCCAGAAAGGAGTTCTTATGGCACTTTTTACAGTGCCCCGGTAGGCAGGTGAAAGGCACCACAAAGGATGTTCTACCTGCTTTCTGGGCTGAGATGGGAACTGCTGACTTTTTGACTCGGCTGGTGAGAAAATGTTCCAAACACACCCCATGCACAACTCCACCGGGGAAGGAGCCAGAAAGGAGTTCTTTTGGTAGATTTTGCACTACCCCGGTAGGCAGCTGAAAGGCACCACAAAAGTTGTTCTACCTGCTTTCTGGGCTGAGATGGGGAACTGCTGAATTTTGGACTCGGCTGGTGACAAAATGTTCCAAACACACCCCATGCACAACTCCACCGGGGAAGGAGCCCGAAAGGAGTTCTGTTGGTAGTTTTTACAGTACCGCGGTAGGCAGCAGAAAGGCGCCACAAAAGTTGTTCTACCTGCTTTCTGGGCTGAGATGGGGAACCGCTGAATTTTGGACTCGGCTAGTGACAAAATGTTCCAAACACACCCCATGCATAACTCCACCGGGGAAGGTGCCAGAAAGGAGTTCTTATGACAGTTTTTACAGTGTCCTGGTAGGCAGCTGAAAGGCACCACAAAAGATGTTCTACCTGCTTTCTGGGCTGAGATGGGGAACTGCAGAATTTTGGACTCGGCTGGTGACAAAATGTTCCAAACACACCCCATTCACAACTCCACCAGGGAAGGAGCCCGAAAGGAGTTCTGTTGGTAGTTTTTACAGTACCGCGGTAGGCAGCTGAAAGGCGCCACAAAAGTTGTTCTACCTGCTTTCTGGGCTGAGATGGGGAAGCGCTGAATTTTGGACTCGGCTGGTGACAAAATGTTCCAAACACACCCCATGCACAACTCCACCAGGGAAGGAGCCCGAAAGGAGTTCTCTTGGTAGTTTTTACAGTACCCCGGTAGGCAGCTGAAAGGTACCACAAATGTTGTTCTAACTGCTTTCTGGGCTGAGATGGGGAACCGCTGAATTTTGGACTCGGCTGGTGACAAAATGTTCCAAACACACCCCATGCACAACTCCACCGGGGAAGGTGCCAGTAAGGAGTTCTCTTGGTAGTTTTTGCACTGCCCCGGTAGGCAGCTGAAAGGCGCCACAAAAGATGTTCTACCTGCTTTCTGGGCTGAGATGGGAACTGCTGACTTTTTGACTCGGCTGGTGAGAAAATGTTCCAAACACACCCCATGCACAACTCCACCGGGGAAGGAGCCAGAAAGGAGTTCTTTTGGTAGATTTTGCACTACCCCGGTAGGCAGCTGAAAGGCGCCACAAAAGTTGTTCTACCTGCTTTCTGGGCTGAGATGGGGAACCGCTGAATTTTGGACTCGGCTAGTGACAAAATGTTCCAAACACACCCCATGCATAACTCCACCGGGGAAGGTGCCAGAAAGGAGTTCTTATGACAGTTTTTACAGTGTCCTGGTAGGCAGCTGAAAGGCACCACAAAAGATGTTCTACCTGCTTTCTGGGCTGAGATGGGGAACTGCAGAATTTTGGACTCGGCTGGTGACAAAATGTTCCAAACACACCCCATTCACAACTCCACCAGGGAAGGAGCCCGAAAGGAGTTCTGTTGGTAGTTTTTACAGTACCGCGGTAGGCAGCTGAAAGGCGCCACAAAAGTTGTTCTACCTGCTTTCTGGGCTGAGATGGGGAAGCGCTGAATTTTGGACTCGGCTGGTGGCAAAATGTTCCAAACACACCCCATGCACAACTCCACCGGGGAAGGTGCCAGAAAGGAGTTCTCTTGGTAGTTCTTACACTGCCCCTGTAGCCTAATGAAAGGAACCACAAAAGTTGATCTACCTGCTTTCTGGGCTGAGATGGGGAAGCGCTGAATTTTGGACTCGGCTGGTGACAAAATGTTCCAAACACACCCCATGCACAACTCCACCGGGGAAGGTGCCAGAAAGGAGTTCTCTTGGTAGTTTTTGCACTGCCCCGGTAGGCAGCTGAAAGGCGCCACAAAAGATGTTCTACCTGCTTTCTGGGCTGTGATGGGGAAGCGCTGAATTTTGGACTCGGCACGTGACAAAATTGTCCAAAAACACCCCATGCACAACTCCACCGGGGAAGGTGCCAGAAAAGAGTTCTTATGGCAGTTTTTACAGTACCCCGGTAGGCAGCTGAAAGGCGCCACAAAAGTTGTTCTACCTGCTTTCTGGGCTGAGATGGGGAAGCGCTGAATTTTGGACTCGGCTGGTGACAAAATGTTCCAAGGCACACCCCATGCACAACTCCACCGGGGAAGGAGCCAGAAAGGAGTTCTCTTGGTAGTTTTTACAGTGCCCCGGTAGGCAGCTGAAAGGCGCCACAAAACTTGTTCTACCTGCTTTCTGGGCTGAGATGGGGAACCGCTGAATTTTGGACTCGGCTGGTGACAAACTGTTCCAAACACACCCCATGCACAACTCCACCGGGGAAGGTGCCAGAAAGGAGTTCTCTTGGTAGTTCTTACACTGCCCCTGTAGCCTAATGAAAGGAACCACAAAAGTTGATCTACCTGCTTTCTGGGCTGAGATGGGGAACCGCTGAATTTTGGACTCGGCTGGTGACAAAATGTTCCAAACACACCCCATGCACAACTCCACCCGGGGAAGGTGCCAGAATGGAGTTCTTATGGCAGTTTTTACAGTGCCCCGGTAGGCAGCTGAAAGGCACCACAAAACTTGTCCTACCTGCTTTCTGGGCTGAGATGGGGAACCGCTGAATTTTGGACTCGGCTGGTGAGAAAATGTTCCAAACACACCCCATGCACAACTCCACCGGGGAAGGTGCCAGAAAGGAGTTCTCTTGGTAGTTTTTACAGTACCCCGGTAGGCAGCTGAAAGGCACCACAAAACTTGTTCTACCTGCTTACTGGGCTGAGATGGGGAAGCGCTGAATTTTGGACTCGGCTGGTGAGAAAATGTTCCAAACACACCCCATGCACAACTCCACCAGGGAAGGTGCCAGTAAGGAGTTCTCTTGGTAGTTTTTGCACTGCCCCGGTAGGCAGCTGAAAGGGGCCACAAATCTTGTCCTACCTGCTTTCTGTGCTGTGATGGGGAACCGCTGAATTTTGGACTCGGCTGGTGAGAAAATGTTCCAAACACACCCCATGCACAACTCCACCGGGGAAGGAGCCAGAAAGGAGTTCTCTTGGTAGTTTTTACAGTACCCCGGTAGGCAGCTGAAAAGCACCACAAATGTTGTTCTACCTGCTTTCTGGGCTGAGATGGGGAACCGCTGAATTTTGGACTCGGCTGGTGACAAAATGTTCCAAACACATCCCATGCACAACTCCACCGGGGAAGGTGCCAGAAAGGAGTTCTTATGGCACTTTTTACAGTGCCCCGGTAGGCAGCTGAAAGGTACCACAAATGTTGTTCTACCTGCTTTCTGGGCTGAGATGGGAACTGCTGACTTTTTGACTCGGCTGGTGAGAAAATGTTCCAAACACACCCCATGCACAACTCCACCGGGGAAGGAGCCAGAAAGGAGTTCTTTTGGTAGATTTTGCACTACCCCGGTAGGCAGCTGAAAGGCACCACAAAAGTTGTTCTACCTGCTTTCTGGGCTGAGATGGGGAACTGCTGAATTTTGGACTCGGCTGGTGACAAAATGTTCCAAACACACCCCATGCACAACTCCACCGGGGAAGGAGCCCGAAAGGAGTTCTGTTGGTAGTTTTTACAGTACCGCGGTAGGCAGCAGAAAGGCGCCACAAAAGTTGTTCTACCTGCTTTCTGGGCTGAGATGGGGAACCGCTGAATTTTGGACTCGGCTAGTGACAAAATGTTCCAAACACACCCCATGCATAACTCCACCGGGGAAGGTGCCAGAAAGGAGTTCTTATGACAGTTTTTACAGTGTCCTGGTAGGCAGCTGAAAGGCACCACAAAAGATGTTCTACCTGCTTTCTGGGCTGAGATGGGGAACTGCAGAATTTTGGACTCGGCTGGTGACAAAATGTTCCAAACACACCCCATTCACAACTCCACCAGGGAAGGAGCCCGAAAGGAGTTCTGTTGGTAGTTTTTACAGTACCGCGGTAGGCAGCTGAAAGGCGCCACAAAAGTTGTTCTACCTGCTTTCTGGGCTGAGATGGGGAAGCGCTGAATTTTGGACTCGGCTGGTGACAAAATGTTCCAAACACACCCCATGCACAACTCCACCAGGGAAGGAGCCCGAAAGGAGTTCTCTTGGTAGTTTTTACAGTACCCCGGTAGGCAGCTGAAAGGTACCACAAATGTTGTTCTAACTGCTTTCTGGGCTGAGATGGGGAACCGCTGAATTTTGGACTCGGCTGGTGACAAAATGTTCCAAACACACCCCATGCACAACTCCACCGGGGAAGGTGCCAGTAAGGAGTTCTCTTGGTAGTTTTTGCACTGCCCCGGTAGGCAGCTGAAAGGCGCCACAAAAGATGTTCTACCTGCTTTCTGGGCTGAGATGGGAACTGCTGACTTTTTGACTCGGCTGGTGAGAAAATGTTCCAAACACACCCCATGCACAACTCCACCGGGGAAGGTGCCAGAAAGGAGTTCTCTTGGTAGTTTTTGCACTGCCCCGGTAGGCAGCTGAAAGGCGCCACAAAAGATGTTCTACCTGCTTTCTGGGCTGTGATGGGGAAGCGCTGAATTTTGGACTCGGCACGTGACAAAATTGTCCAAAAACACCCCATGCACAACTCCACCGGGGAAGGTGCCAGAAAAGAGTTCTTATGGCAGTTTTTACAGTACCCCGGTAGGCAGCTGAAAGGCGCCACAAAAGTTGTTCTACCTCCTTTCTGGGCTGAGATGGGGAAGCGCTGAATTTTGGACTCGGCTGGTGACAAAATGTTCCTAGGCACACCCCATGCACAACTCCACCGGGGAAGGAGCCAGAAAGGAGTTCTCTTGGTAGTTTTTACAGTGCCCCGGTAGGCAGCTGAAAGGCACAAAAAAGTTGTTCTACCTGCTTTCTGGGCTGAGATGGGGAACTGCTGAATTTTGGACTCGGCTGGTGACAAACTGTTCCAAACACACCCCATGCACAACTCCACCGGGGAAGGTGCCAGAAAGGAGTTCTCTTGGTAGTTTTTACAGTACCCCGGTAGGCAGCTGAAAGGCGCCACAAAACTTGTTCTACCTGCTTTCTGGGCTGAGATGGGGAACCGCTGAATTTTGGACTCGGCTGGTGACAAAATGTTCCAAACACATCCCATGCACAACTCCACCGGGGAAGGTGCCAGAAAGGAATCTGTTGGTAGTTTTTGCACTGCCCCGGTAGGTAGCTGAAAGGCACCCCAAAACTTGTTCTACCTGCTTTCTGGGCTGAGATGGGGAACCGCTGAATTTTGGACTCGGCTGGTGACAAAATGTTCCAAACACACCCCATGCACAACTCCACCCGGGGAAGGTGCCAGAATGGAGTTCTTATGGCAGTTTTTACAGTGCCCCGGTAGGCAGCTGAAAGGCACCACAAAACTTGTCCTACCTGCTTTCTGGGCTGAGATGGGGAACCGCTGAATTTTGGACTCGGCTGGTGAGAAAATGTTCCAAACACACCCCATGCACAACTCCACCGGGGAAGGTGCCAGAAAGGAGTTCTCTTGGTAGTTTTTACAGTACCCCGGTAGGCAGCTGAAAGGCACCACAAAACTTGTTCTACCTGCTTACTGGGCTGAGATGGGGAAGCGCTGAATTTTGGACTCGGCTGGTGAGAAAATGTTCCAAACACACCCCATGCACAACTCCACCGGGGAAGGTGCCAGTAAGGAGTTCTCTTGGTAGTTTTTGCACTGCCCCGGTAGGCAGCTGAAAGGGGCCACAAATCTTGTCCTACCTGCTTTCTGTGCTGTGATGGGGAACCGCTGAATTTTGGACTCGGCTGGTGAGAAAATGTTCCAAACACACCCCATGCACAACTCCACCGGGGAAGGAGCCAGAAAGGAGTTCTCTTGGTAGTTTTTACAGTACCCCGGTAGGCAGCTGAAAAGCACCACAAATGTTGTTCTACCTGCTTTCTGGGCTGAGATGGGGAAGCGCTGAATTTTGGACTCGGCTGGTGACAAAATGTTCCAAACACATCCCATGCACAACTCCACCGGGGAAGGTGCCAGAAAGGAGTTCTTATGGCACTTTTTACAGTGCCCCGGTAGGCAGGTGAAAGGCACCACAAAGGATGTTCTACCTGCTTTCTGGGCTGAGATGGGAACTGCTGACTTTTTGACTCGGCTGGTGACAAAATGTTCCAAACACACCCCATGCACAACTCCACAGGGGAAGGAGCGCGAAAGGAGTTCTGTTGGTAGTTTTTACAGTACCGCGGTAGGCAGCAGAAAGGCGCCACAAAAGTTGTTCTACCTGCTTTCTGGGCTGAGATGGGGAACCGCTGAATTTTGGACTCGGCTAGTGACAAAATGTTCCAAACACACCCCATGCATAACTCCACCGGGGAAGGTGCCAGAAAGGAGTTCTTATGACAGTTTTTACAGTGTCCTGGTAGGCAGCTGAAAGGAACCACAAAAGATGTTCTACCTGCTTTCTGGGCTGAGATGGGGAACTGCAGAATTTTGGACTCGGCTGGTGACAAAATGTTCCAAACACACCCCATGCACAACTCCACCAGGGAAGGAGCCCGAAAGGAGTTCTGTTGGTAGTTTTTACAGTATCGCGGTAGGCAGCTGAAAGGCGCCACAAAAGTTGTTCTACCTCCTTTCTGGGCTGAGATGGGGAAGCGCTGAATTTTGGACTCGGCTGGTGACAAAATGTTCCAAACACACCCCATGCACAACTCCAACAGGGAAGGAGCCCGAAAGGAGTTCTCTTGGTAGTTTTTACAGTACCCCGGTAGGCAGCTGAAAGGTACCACAAATGTTGTTCTAACTGCTTTCTGGGCTGAGATGGGGAACCGCTGAATTTTGGACTCGGCTGGTGACAAAATGTTCCAAACACACCCCATGCACAACTCCACCGGGGAAGGTGCCAGTAAGGAGTTCTCTTGGTAGTTTTTGCACTGCCCCGGTAGGCAGCTGAAAGGCGCCACAAAAGATGTTCTACCTGCTTTCTGGGCTGTGATGGGGAAGCGCTGAATTTTGGACTCGGCACGTGACAAAATTGTCCAAAAACACCCCATGCACAACTCCACCGGGGAAGGTGCCAGAAAAGAGTTCTTATGGCAGTTTTTACAGTACCCCGGTAGGCAGCTGAAAGGCGCCACAAAAGTTGTTCTACCTGCTTTCTGGGCTGAGATGGGGAAGCGCTGAATTTTGGACTCGGCTGGTGACAAAATGTTCCAAGGCACACCCCATGCACAACTCCACCGGGGAAGGAGCCAGAAAGGAGTTCTCTTGGTATTTTTTACAGTGCCCCGGTAGGCAGCTGAAAGGCGCCACAAAACTTGTTCTACCTGCTTTCTGGGCTGAGATGGGGAACCGCTGAATTTTGGACTCGGCTGGTGACAAACTGTTCCAAACACACCCCATGCACAACTCCACCGGGGAAGGTGCCAGAAAGGAGTTCTCTTGGTAGTTCTTACACTGCCCCTGTAGCCTAATGAAAGGAACCACAAAAGTTGATCTACCTGCTTTCTGGGCTGAGATGGGGAACCGCTGACTTTTGGACTCGGCTGGTGAGAAAATGTTCCAAACACACCCCATGCACAACTCCACCGGGGAAGGTGCCAGAAAGGAATTCTCTTGGTAGTTTTTGCACTGCCCCGGTAGGCAGCTGAAAGGCGCCACAAAAGATGTTCTACCTGCTTTCTGTGCTGTGATGGGGAAGCGCTGAATTTTGGACTCGGCTGGTGACAAAATGTTCCAAACACACCCCATGCACAACTCCACCGAGGAAGGTGCCAGAAAGGAGTTCTCTGGGTAGTTTTTACAGTACCCCGGTAGGCAGCTGAAAGGTACCACAAATGTTGTTCTACCTGCTTTCTGGGCTGAGATGGGGAAGCGCTGAATTTTGGACTCGGCCGGTGAGAAAATGTTCCAAACACACCCCATGCACAACTCCACCGGGGAAGGTGCCAGTAAGGAGTTCTCTTGGTAGATTTTGCACTACCCCGGTAGGCAGCTGAAAGGCGCCACAAAACTTGTCCTACCTGCTTTCTGGGCTGAGATGGGGAAGCGCTGAATTTTGGACTCGGCTGGTGACAAAATGTTCCAAACACACCCCATGCACAACTCCACCGGGGAAGGTGCCAGAAAGGAGTTCTCTTGGTAGTTTTTGCACTGCCCCGGTAGGCAGCTGAAAGGCGCCACAAAAGATGTTCTACCTGCTTTCTGGGCTGTGATGGGGAAGCGCTGAATTTTGGACTCGGCACGTGACAAAATTGTCCAAAAACACCCCATGCACAACTCCACCGGGGAAGGTGCCAGAAAAGAGTTCTTATGGCAGTTTTTACAGTACCCCGGTAGGCAGCTGAAAGGCGCCACAAAAGTTGTTCTACCTGCTTTCTGGGCTGAGATGGGGAAGCGCTGAATTTTGGACTCGGCTGGTGACAAAATGTTCCAAGGCACACCCCATGCACAACTCCACCGGGGAAGGAGCCAGAAAGGAGTTCTCTTGGTAGTTTTTACAGTGCCCCGGTAGGCAGCTGAAAGGCGCCACAAAACTTGTTCTACCTGCTTTCTGGGCTGAGATGGGGAAGCGCTGAATTTTGGACTCGGCTGGTGACAAACTGTTCCAAACACACCCCATGCACAACTCCACCGGGGAAGGTGCCAGAAAGGAGTTCTCTTGGTAGTTCTTACACTGCCCCTGTAGCCTAATGAAAGGAACCACAAAAGTTGATCTACCTGCTTTCTGGGCTGAGATGGGGAAGCGCTGAATTTTGGACTCGGCTGGTGACAAAATGTTCCAAACACACCCCATGCACAACTCCACCGGGGAAGGTGCCAGAAAGGAGTTCTCTTGGTAGTTTTTGCACTGCCCCGGTAGGCAGCTGAAAGGCGCCACAAAAGATGTTCTACCTGCTTTCTGGGCTGTGATGGGGAAGCGCTGAATTTTGGACTCGGCACGTGACAAAATTGTCCAAACACACCCCATGCACAACTCCACCGGGGAAGGTGCCAGAAAAGAGTTCTTATGGCAGTTTTTACAGTACCCCGGTAGGCAGCTGAAAGGCGCCACAAAAGTTGTTCTACCTCCTTTCTGGGCTGAGATGGGGAAGCGCTGAATTTTGGACTCGGCTGGTGACAAAATGTTCCTAGGCACACCCCATGCACAACTCCACCGGGGAAGGAGCCAGAAAGGAGTTCTCTTGGTAGTTTTTACAGTGCCCCGGTAGGCAGCTGAAAGGCACAAAAAAGTTGTTCTACCTGCTTTCTGGGCTGAGATGGGGAACCGCTGAATTTTGGACTCGGCTGGTGACAAACTGTTCCAAACACACCCCATGCACAACTCCACCGGGGAAGGTGCCAGAAAGGAGTTCTCTTGGTAGTTTTTACAGTACCCCGGTAGGCAGCTGAAAGGCGCCACAAAACTTGTTCTACCTGCTTTCTGGGCTGAGATGGGGAACCGCTGAATTTTGGACTCGGCTGGTGACAAAATGTTCCAAACACATCCCATGCACAACTCCACCGGGGAAGGTGCCAGAAAGGAATCTGTTGGTAGTTTTTGCACTGCCCCGGTAGGCAGCTGAAAGGCACCACAAAACTTGTTCTACCTGCTTTCTGGGCTGAGATGGGGAACCGCTGAATTTTGGACTCGGCTGGTGACAAAATGTTCCAAACACACCCCATGCACAACTCCACCCGGGGAAGGTGCCAGAATGGAGTTCTTATGGCAGTTTTTACAGTGCCCCGGTAGGCAGCTGAAAGGCACCACAAAACTTGTCCTACCTGCTTTCTGGGCTGAGATGGGGAACCGCTGAATTTTGGACTCGGCTGGTGAGAAAATGTTCCAAACACACCCCATTCACAACTCCACCGGGGAAGGTGCCAGAAAGGAGTTCTCTTGGTAGTTTTTACAGTACCCCGGTAGGCAGCTGAAAGGCACACAAAACTTGTTCTACCTGCTTACTGGGCTGAGATGGGGAAGCGCTGAATTTTGGACTCGGCTGGTGAGAAAATGTTCCAAACACACCCCATGCACAACTCCACCGGGGAAGGTGCCAGTAAGGAGTTCTCTTGGTAGTTTTTGCACTGCCCCGGTAGGCAGCTGAAAGGGGCCACAAATCTTGTCCTACCTGCTTTCTGTGCTGTGATGGGGAACCGCTGAATTTTGGACTCGGCTGGTGAGAAAATGTTCCAAACACACCCCATGCACAACTCCACCGGGGAAGGAGCCAGAAAGGAGTTCTCTTGGTAGTTTTTACAGTACCCCGGTAGGCAGCTGAAAAGCACCACAAATGTTGTTCTACCTGCTTTCTGGGCTGAGATGGGGAAGCGCTGAATTTTGGACTCGGCTGGTGACAAAATGTTCCAAACACATCCCATGCACAACTCCACCGGGGAAGGTGCCAGAAAGGAGTTCTTATGGCACTTTTTACAGTGCCCCGGTAGGCAGGTGAAAGGCACCACAAAGGATGTTCTACCTGCTTTCTGGGCTGAGATGGGAACTGCTGACTTTTTGACTCGGCTGGTGAGAAAATGTTCCAAACACACCCCATGCACAACTCCACCGGGGAAGGAGCCAGAAAGGAGTTCTTTTGGTAGATTTTGCACTACCCCGGTAGGCAGCTGAAAGGCACCACAAAAGTTGTTCTACCTGCTTTCTGGGCTGAGATGGGGAACTGCTGAATTTTGGACTCGGCTGGTGACAAAATGTTCCAAACACACCCCATGCACAACTCCACCGGGGAAGGAGCCCGAAAGGAGTTCTGTTGGTAGTTTTTACAGTACCGCGGTAGGCAGCAGAAAGGCGCCACAAAAGTTGTTCTACCTGCTTTCTGGGCTGAGATGGGGAACCGCTGAATTTTGGACTCGGCTAGTGACAAAATGTTCCAAACACACCCCATGCATAACTCCACCGGGGAAGGTGCCAGAAAGGAGTTCTTATGACAGTTTTTACAGTGTCCTGGTAGGCAGCTGAAAGGCACCACAAAAGATGTTCTACCTGCTTTCTGGGCTGAGATGGGGAACTGCAGAATTTTGGACTCGGCTGGTGACAAAATGTTCCAAACACACCCCATTCACAACTCCACCAGGGAAGGAGCCCGAAAGGAGTTCTGTTGGTAGTTTTTACAGTACCGCGGTAGGCAGCTGAAAGGCGCCACAAAAGTTGTTCTACCTGCTTTCTGGGCTGAGATGGGGAAGCGCTGAATTTTGGACTCGGCTGGTGACAAAATGTTCCAAACACACCCCATGCACAACTCCACCAGGGAAGGAGCCCGAAAGGAGTTCTCTTGGTAGTTTTTACAGTACCCCGGTAGGCAGCTGAAAGGTACCACAAATGTTGTTCTAACTGCTTTCTGGGCTGAGATGGGGAACCGCTGAATTTTGGACTCGGCTGGTGACAAAATGTTCCAAACACACCCCATGCACAACTCCACCGGGGAAGGTGCCAGTAAGGAGTTCTCTTGGTAGTTTTTGCACTGCCCCGGTAGGCAGCTGAAAGGCGCCACAAAAGATGTTCTACCTGCTTTCTGGGCTGTGATGGGGAAGCGCTGAATTTTGGACTCGGCACGTGACAAAATTGTCCAAAAACACCCCATGCACAACTCCACCGGGGAAGGTGCCAGAAAAGAGTTCTTATGGCAGTTTTTACAGTACCCCGGTAGGCAGCTGAAAGGCGCCACAAAAGTTGTTCTACCTGCTTTCTGGGCTGAGATGGGGAAGCGCTGAATTTTGGACTCGGCTGGTGACAAAATGTTCCAAGGCACACCCCATGCACAACTCCACCGGGGAAGGAGCCAGAAAGGAGTTCTCTTGGTAGTTTTTACAGTGCCCCGGTAGGCAGCTGAAAGGCGCCACAAAACTTGTTCTACCTGCTTTCTGGGCTGAGATGGGGAACCGCTGAATTTTGGACTCGGCTGGTGACAAACTGTTCCAAACACACCCCATGCACAACTCCACCGGGGAAGGTGCCAGAAAGGAGTTCTCTTGGTAGTTCTTACACTGCCCCTGTAGCCTAATGAAAGGAACCACAAAAGTTGATCTACCTGCTTTCTGGGCTGAGATGGGGAAGCGCTGAATTTTGGACTCGGCTGGTGACAAAATGTTCCAAACACACCCCATGCACAACTCCACCGGGGAAGGTGCCAGAAAGGAGTTCTCTTGGTAGTTTTTGCACTGCCCCGGTAGGCAGCTGAAAGGCGCCACAAAAGATGTTCTACCTGCTTTCTGGGCTGTGATGGGGAAGCGCTGAATTTTGGACTCGGCACGTGACAAAATTGTCCAAAAACACCCCATGCACAACTCCACCGGGGAAGGTGCCAGAAAAGAGTTCTTATGGCAGTTTTTACAGTACCCCGGTAGGCAGCTGAAAGGCGCCACAAAAGTTGTTCTACCTCCTTTCTGGGCTGAGATGGGGAAGCGCTGAATTTTGGACTCGGCTGGTGACAAAATGTTCCTAGGCACACCCCATGCACAACTCCACCGGGGAAGGAGCCAGAAAGGAGTTCTCTTGGTAGTTTTTACAGTGCCCCGGTAGGCAGCTGAAAGGCACAAAAAAGTTGTTCTACCTGCTTTCTGGGCTGAGATGGGGAAGCGCTGAATTTTGGACTCGGCTGGTGACAAACTGTTCCAAACACACCCCATGCACAACTCCACCGGGGAAGGTGCCAGAAAGGAGTTCTCTTGGTAGTTTTTACAGTACCCCGGTAGGCAGCTGAAAGGCGCCACAAAACTTGTTCTACCTGCTTTCTGGGCTGAGATGGGGAACCGCTGAATTTTGGACTCGGCTGGTGACAAAATGTTCCAAACACATCCCATGCACAACTCCACCGGGGAAGGTGCCAGAAAGGAATCTGTTGGTAGTTTTTGCACTGCCCCGGTAGGTAGCTGAAAGGCACCCCAAAACTTGTTCTACCTGCTTTCTGGGCTGAGATGGGGAACCGCTGAATTTTGGACTCGGCTGGTGACAAAATGTTCCAAACACATCCCATGCACAACTCCACCGGGGAAGGTGCCAGAAAGGAGTTCTTATGGCACTTTTTACAGTGCCCCGGTAGGCAGGTGAAAGGCACCACAAAGGATGTTCTACCTGCTTTCTGGGCTGAGATGGGAACTGCTGACTTTTTGACTCGGCTGGTGAGAAAATGTTCCAAACACACCCCATGCACAACTCCACCGGGGAAGGAGCCAGAAAGGAGTTCTTTTGGTAGATTTTGCACTACCCCGGTAGGCAGCTGAAAGGCACCACAAAAGTTGTTCTACCTGCTTTCTGGGCTGAGATGGGGAACTGCTGAATTTTGGACTCGGCTGGTGACAAAATGTTCCAAACACACCCCATGCACAACTCCACCGGGGAAGGAGCCCGAAAGGAGTTCTGTTGGTAGTTTTTACAGTACCGCGGTAGGCAGCAGAAAGGCGCCACAAAAGTTGTTCTACCTGCTTTCTGGGCTGAGATGGGGAACCGCTGAATTTTGGACTCGGCTAGTGACAAAATGTTCCAAACACACCCCATGCATAACTCCACCGGGGAAGGTGCCAGAAAGGAGTTCTTATGACAGTTTTTACAGTGTCCTGGTAGGCAGCTGAAAGGCACCACAAAAGATGTTCTACCTGCTTTCTGGGCTGAGATGGGGAACTGCAGAATTTTGGACTCGGCTGGTGACAAAATGTTCCAAACACACCCCATTCACAACTCCACCAGGGAAGGAGCCCGAAAGGAGTTCTGTTGGTAGTTTTTACAGTACCGCGGTAGGCAGCTGAAAGGCGCCACAAAAGTTGTTCTACCTGCTTTCTGGGCTGAGATGGGGAAGCGCTGAATTTTGGACTCGGCTGGTGACAAAATGTTCCAAACACACCCCATGCACAACTCCACCAGGGAAGGAGCCCGAAAGGAGTTATCTTGGTAGTTTTTACAGTACCCCGGTAGGCAGCTGAAAGGTACCACAAATGTTGTTCTAACTGCTTTCTGGGCTGAGATGGGGAACCGCTGAATTTTGGACTCGGCTGGTGACAAAATTTTCCAAACACACCCCATGCACAACTCCACCGGGGAAGGTGCCAGAAAGGAGTTCTCTTGGTAGTTTTTGCACTGCCCCGGTAGGCAGCTGAAAGGCGCCACAAAAGATGTTCTACCTGCTTTCTGGGCTGTGATGGGGAAGCGCTGAATTTTGGACTCGGCACGTGACAAAATTGTCCAAAAACACCCCATGCACAACTCCACCGGGGAAGGTGCCAGAAAAGAGTTCTTATGGCAGTTTTTACAGTACCCCGGTAGGCAGCTGAAAGGCGCCACAAAAGTTGTTCTACCTGCTTTCTGGGCTGAGATGGGGAAGCGCTGAATTTTGGACTCGGCTGGTGACAAAATGTTCCAAGGCACACCCCATGCACAACTCCACCGGGGAAGGAGCCAGAAAGGAGTTCTCTTGGTAGTTTTTACAGTGCCCCGGTAGGCAGCTGAAAGGCGCCACAAAACTTGTTCTACCTGCTTTCTGGGCTGAGATGGGGAACCGCTGAATTTTGGACTCGGCTGGTGACAAACTGTTCCAAACACACCCCATGCACAACTCCACCGGGGAAGGTGCCAGAAAGGAGTTCTCTTGGTAGTTCTTACACTGCCCCTGTAGCCTAATGAAAGGAACCACAAAAGTTGATCTACCTGCTTTCTGGGCTGAGATGGGGAAGCGCTGAATTTTGGACTCGGCTGGTGACAAAATGTTCCAAACACACCCCATGCACAACTCCACCGGGGAAGGTGCCAGAAAGGAGTTCTCTTGGTAGTTTTTGCACTGCCCCGGTAGGCAGCTGAAAGGCGCCACAAAAGATGTTCTACCTGCTTTCTGGGCTGTGATGGGGAAGCGCTGAATTTTGGACTCGGCACGTGACAAAATTGTCCAAAAACACCCCATGCACAACTCCACCGGGGAAGGTGCCAGAAAAGAGTTCTTATGGCAGTTTTTACAGTACCCCGGTAGGCAGCTGAAAGGCGCCACAAAAGTTGTTCTACCTCCTTTCTGGGCTGAGATGGGGAAGCGCTGAATTTTGGACTCGGCTGGTGACAAAATGTTCCTAGGCACACCCCATGCACAACTCCACCGGGGAAGGAGCCAGAAAGGAGTTCTCTTGGTAGTTTTTACAGTGCCCCGGTAGGCAGCTGAAAGGCACAAAAAAGTTGTTCTACCTGCTTTCTGGGCTGAGATGGGGAACTGCTGAATTTTGGACTCGGCTGGTGACAAACTGTTCCAAACACACCCCATGCACAACTCCACCGGGGAAGGTGCCAGAAAGGAGTTCTCTTGGTAGTTTTTACAGTACCCCGGTAGGCAGCTGAAAGGCGCCACAAAACTTGTTCTACCTGCTTTCTGGGCTGAGATGGGGAACCGCTGAATTTTGGACTCGGCTGGTGACAAAATGTTCCAAACACACCCCATGCACAACTCCACCCGGGGAAGGTGCCAGAATGGAGTTCTTATGGCAGTTTTTACAGTGCCCCGGTAGGCAGCTGAAAGGCACCACAAAACTTGTCCTACCTGCTTTCTGGGCTGAGATGGGGAACCGCTGAATTTTGGACTCGGCTGGTGAGAAAATGTTCCAAACACACCCCATGCACAACTCCACCGGGGAAGGTGCCAGAAAGGAGTTCTCTTGGTAGTTTTTACAGTACCCCGGTAGGCAGCTGAAAGGCACCACAAAACTTGTTCTACCTGCTTACTGGGCTGAGATGGGGAAGCGCTGAATTTTGGACTCGGCTGGTGAGAAAATGTTCCAAACACACCCCATGCACAACTCCACCGGGGAAGGTGCCAGTAAGGAGTTCTCTTGGTAGTTTTTGCACTGCCCCGGTAGGCAGCTGAAAGGGGCCACAAATCTTGTCCTACCTGCTTTCTGTGCTGTGATGGGGAACCGCTGAATTTTGGACTCGGCTGGTGAGAAAATGTTCCAAACACACCCCATGCACAACTCCACCGGGGAAGGAGCCAGAAAGGAGTTCTCTTGGTAGTTTTTACAGTACCCCGGTAGGCAGCTGAAAAGCACCACAAATGTTGTTCTACCTGCTTTCTGGGCTGAGATGGGGAAGCGCTGAATTTTGGACTCGGCTGGTGACAAAATGTTCCAAACACATCCCATGCACAACTCCACCGGGGAAGGTGCCAGAAAGGAGTTCTTATGGCACTTTTTACAGTGCCCCGGTAGGCAGGTGAAAGGCACCACAAAGGATGTTCTACCTGCTTTCTGGGCTGAGATGGGAACTGCTGACTTTTTGACTCGGCTGGTGAGAAAATGTTCCAAACACACCCCATGCACAACTCCACCGGGGAAGGAGCCAGAAAGGAGTTCTTTTGGTAGATTTTGCACTACCCCGGTAGGCAGCTGAAAGGCACCACAAAAGTTGTTCTACCTGCTTTCTGGGCTGAGATGGGGAACTGCTGAATTTTGGACTCGGCTGGTGACAAAATGTTCCAAACACACCCCATGCACAACTCCACCGGGGAAGGAGCCCGAAAGGAGTTCTGTTGGTAGTTTTTACAGTACCGCGGTAGGCAGCAGAAAGGCGCCACAAAAGTTGTTCTACCTGCTTTCTGGGCTGAGATGGGGAACCGCTGAATTTTGGACTCGGCTAGTGACAAAATGTTCCAAACACACCCCATGCATAACTCCACCGGGGAAGGTGCCAGAAAGGAGTTCTTATGACAGTTTTTACAGTGTCCTGGTAGGCAGCTGAAAGGCACCACAAAAGATGTTCTACCTGCTTTCTGGGCTGAGATGGGGAACTGCAGAATTTTGGACTCGGCTGGTGACAAAATGTTCCAAACACACCCCATTCACAACTCCACCAGGGAAGGAGCCCGAAAGGAGTTCTGTTGGTAGTTTTTACAGTACCGCGGTAGGCAGCTGAAAGGCGCCACAAAAGTTGTTCTACCTGCTTTCTGGGCTGAGATGGGGAAGCGCTGAATTTTGGACTCGGCTGGTGACAAAATGTTCCAAACACACCCCATGCACAACTCCACCAGGGAAGGAGCCCGAAAGGAGTTCTCTTGGTAGTTTTTACAGTACCCCGGTAGGCAGCTGAAAGGTACCACAAATGTTGTTCTAACTGCTTTCTGGGCTGAGATGGGGAACCGCTGAATTTTGGACTCGGCTGGTGACAAAATGTTCCAAACACACCCCATGCACAACTCCACCGGGGAAGGTGCCAGTAAGGAGTTCTCTTGGTAGTTTTTGCACTGCCCCGGTAGGCAGCTGAAAGGCGCCACAAAAGATGTTCTACCTGCTTTCTGGGCTGAGATGGGAACTGCTGACTTTTTGACTCGGCTGGTGAGAAAATGTTCCAAACACACCCCATGCACAACTCCACCGGGGAAGGTGCCAGAAAGGAGTTCTCTTGGTAGTTTTTGCACTGCCCCGGTAGGCAGCTGAAAGGCGCCACAAAAGATGTTCTACCTGCTTTCTGGGCTGTGATGGGGAAGCGCTGAATTTTGGACTCGGCACGTGACAAAATTGTCCAAAAACACCCCATGCACAACTCCACCGGGGAAGGTGCCAGAAAAGAGTTCTTATGGCAGTTTTTACAGTACCCCGGTAGGCAGCTGAAAGGCGCCACAAAAGTTGTTCTACCTCCTTTCTGGGCTGAGATGGGGAAGCGCTGAATTTTGGACTCGGCTGGTGACAAAATGTTCCTAGGCACACCCCATGCACAACTCCACCGGGGAAGGAGCCAGAAAGGAGTTCTCTTGGTAGTTTTTACAGTGCCCCGGTAGGCAGCTGAAAGGCACAAAAAAGTTGTTCTACCTGCTTTCTGGGCTGAGATGGGGAACTGCTGAATTTTGGACTCGGCTGGTGACAAAATGTTCCAAACACATCCCATGCACAACTCCACCGGGGAAGGTGCCAGAAAGGAGTTCTCTTGGTAGTTTTTACAGTACCCCGGTAGGCAGCTGAAAGGCGCCACAAAACTTGTTCTACCTGCTTTCTGGGCTGAGATGGGGAACCGCTGAATTTTGGACTCGGCTGGTGACAAAATGTTCCAAACACATCCCATGCACAACTCCACCGGGGAAGGTGCCAGAAAGGAATCTGTTGGTAGTTTTTGCACTGCCCCGGTAGGTAGCTGAAAGGCACCCCAAAACTTGTTCTACCTGCTTTCTGGGCTGAGATGGGGAACCGCTGAATTTTGGACTCGGCTGGTGACAAAATGTTCCAAACACACCCCATGCACAACTCCACCCGGGGAAGGTGCCAGAATGGAGTTCTTATGGCAGTTTTTACAGTGCCCCGGTAGGCAGCTGAAAGGCACCACAAAACTTGTCCTACCTGCTTTCTGGGCTGAGATGGGGAACCGCTGAATTTTGGACTCGGCTGGTGAGAAAATGTTCCAAACACACCCCATGCACAACTCCACCGGGGAAGGTGCCAGAAAGGAGTTCTCTTGGTAGTTTTTACAGTACCCCGGTAGGCAGCTGAAAGGCACCACAAAACTTGTTCTACCTGCTTACTGGGCTGAGATGGGGAAGCGCTGAATTTTGGACTCGGCTGGTGAGAAAATGTTCCAAACACACCCCATGCACAACTCCACCGGGGAAGGTGCCAGTAAGGAGTTCTCTTGGTAGTTTTTGCACTGCCCCGGTAGGCAGCTGAAAGGGGCCACAAATCTTGTCCTACCTGCTTTCTGTGCTGTGATGGGGAACCGCTGAATTTTGGACTCGGCTGGTGAGAAAATGTTCCAAACACACCCCATGCACAACTCCACCGGGGAAGGAGCCAGAAAGGAGTTCTCTTGGTAGTTTTTACAGTACCCCGGTAGGCAGCTGAAAAGCACCACAAATGTTGTTCTACCTGCTTTCTGGGCTGAGATGGGGAAGCGCTGAATTTTGGACTCGGCTGGTGACAAAATGTTCCAAACACATCCCATGCACAACTCCACCGGGGAAGGTGCCAGAAAGGAGTTCTTATGGCACTTTTTACAGTGCCCCGGTAGGCAGGTGAAAGGCACCACAAAGGATGTTCTACCTGCTTTCTGGGCTGAGATGGGAACTGCTGACTTTTTGACTCGGCTGGTGAGAAAATGTTCCAAACACACCCCATGCACAACTCCACCGGGGAAGGAGCCAGAAAGGAGTTCTTTTGGTAGATTTTGCACTACCCCGGTAGGCAGCTGAAAGGCACCACAAAAGTTGTTCTACCTGCTTTCTGGGCTGAGATGGGGAACTGCTGAATTTTGGACTCGGCTGGTGACAAAATGTTCCAAACACACCCCATGCACAACTCCACCGGGGAAGGAGCCCGAAAGGAGTTCTGTTGGTAGTTTTTACAGTACCGCGGTAGGCAGCAGAAAGGCGCCACAAAAGTTGTTCTACCTGCTTTCTGGGCTGAGATGGGGAACCGCTGAATTTTGGACTCGGCTAGTGACAAAATGTTCCAAACACACCCCATGCATAACTCCACCGGGGAAGGTGCCAGAAAGGAGTTCTTATGACAGTTTTTACAGTGTCCTGGTAGGCAGCTGAAAGGCACCACAAAAGATGTTCTACCTGCTTTCTGGGCTGAGATGGGGAACTGCAGAATTTTGGACTCGGCTGGTGACAAAATGTTCCAAACACACCCCATTCACAACTCCACCAGGGAAGGAGCCCGAAAGGAGTTCTGTTGGTAGTTTTTACAGTACCGCGGTAGGCAGCTGAAAGGCGCCACAAAAGTTGTTCTACCTGCTTTCTGGGCTGAGATGGGGAAGCGCTGAATTTTGGACTCGGCTGGTGACAAAATGTTCCAAACACACCCCATGCACAACTCCACCAGGGAAGGAGCCCGAAAGGAGTTCTCTTGGTAGTTTTTACAGTACCCCGGTAGGCAGCTGAAAGGTACCACAAATGTTGTTCTAACTGCTTTCTGGGCTGAGATGGGGAACCGCTGAATTTTGGACTCGGCTGGTGACAAAATGTTCCAAACACACCCCATGCACAACTCCACCGGGGAAGGTGCCAGTAAGGAGTTCTCTTGGTAGTTTTTGCACTGCCCCGGTAGGCAGCTGAAAGGCGCCACAAAAGATGTTCTACCTGCTTTCTGGGCTGAGATGGGAACTGCTGACTTTTTGACTCGGCTGGTGAGAAAATGTTCCAAACACACCCCATGCACAACTCCACCGGGGAAGGAGCCAGAAAGGAGTTCTTTTGGTAGATTTTGCACTACCCCGGTAGGCAGCTGAAAGGCACCACAAAAGTTGTTCTACCTGCTTTCTGGGCTGAGATGGGGAACTGCTGACTTTTGGACTCGGCTGGTGACAAAATGTTCCAAACACACCCCATGCACAACTCCACCGGGGAAGGAGCCCGAAAGGAGTTCTGTTGGTAGTTTTTACAGTACCGCGGTAGGCAGCAGAAAGGCGCCACAAAAGTTGTTCTACCTGCTTTCTGGGCTGAGATGGGGAACCGCTGAATTTTGGACTCGGCTAGTGACAAAATGTTCCAAACACACCCCATGCATAACTCCACCGGGGAAGGTGCCAGAAAGGAGTTCTTATGACAGTTTTTACAGTGTCCTGGTAGGCAGCTGAAAGGCACCACAAAAGATGTTCTACCTGCTTTCTGGGCTGAGATGGGGAACTGCAGAATTTTGGACTCGGCTGGTGACAAAATGTTCCAAACACACCCCATTCACAACTCCACCAGGGAAGGAGCCCGAAAGGAGTTCTGTTGGTAGTTTTTACAGTACCGCGGTAGGCAGCTGAAAGGCGCCACAAAAGTTGTTCTACCTGCTTTCTGGGCTGAGATGGGGAAGCGCTGAATTTTGGACTCGGCTGGTGGCAAAATGTTCCAAACACACCCCATGCACAACTCCACCGGGGAAGGTGCCAGAAAGGAGTTCTCTTGGTAGTTCTTACACTGCCCCTGTAGCCTAATGAAAGGAACCACAAAAGTTGATCTACCTGCTTTCTGGGCTGAGATGGGGAAGCGCTGAATTTTGGACTCGGCTGGTGACAAAATGTTCCAATCACACCCCATGCACAACTCCACCGGGGAAGGTGCCAGAAAGGAGTTCTCTTGGTAGTTTTTGCACTGCCCCGGTAGGCAGCTGAAAGGCGCCACAAAAGATGTTCTACCTGCTTTCTGGGCTGTGATGGGGAAGCGCTGAATTTTGGACTCGGCACGTGACAAAATTGTCCAAAAACACCCCATGCACAACTCCACCGGGGAAGGTGCCAGAAAAGAGTTCTTATGGCAGTTTTTACAGTACCCCGGTAGGCAGCTGAAAGGCGCCACAAAAGTTGTTCTACCTCCTTTCTGGGCTGAGATGGGGAAGCGCTGAATTTTGGACTCGGCTGGTGACAAAATGTTCCTAGGCACACCCCATGCACAACTCCACCGGGGAAGGAGCCAGAAAGGAGTTCTTTTGGTAGATTTTGCACTACCCCGGTAGGCAGCTGAAAGGCACCACAAAAGTTGTTCTACCTGCTTTCTGGGCTGAGATGGGGAACTGCTGAATTTTGGACTCGGCTGGTGACAAAATGTTCCAAACACACCCCATGCACAACTCCACCGGGGAAGGAGCCCGAAAGGAGTTCTGTTGGTAGTTTTTACAGTACCGCGGTAGGCAGCAGAAAGGCGCCACAAAAGTTGTTCTACCTGCTTTCTGGGCTGAGATGGGGAACCGCTGAATTTTGGACTCGGCTAGTGACAAAATGTTCCAAACACACCCCATGCATAACTCCACCGGGGAAGGTGCCAGAAAGGAGTTCTTATGACAGTTTTTACAGTGTCCTGGTAGGCAGCTGAAAGGCACCACAAAAGATGTTCTACCTGCTTTCTGGGCTGAGATGGGGAACTGCAGAATTTTGGACTCGGCTGGTGACAAAATGTTCCAAACACACCCCATTCACAACTCCACCAGGGAAGGAGCCCGAAAGGAGTTCTGTTGGTAGTTTTTACAGTACCGCGGTAGGCAGCTGAAAGGCGCCACAAAAGTTGTTCTACCTGCTTTCTGGGCTGAGATGGGGAAGCGCTGAATTTTGGACTCGGCTGGTGACAAAATGTTCCAAACACACCCCATGCACAACTCCACCAGGGAAGGAGCCCGAAAGGAGTTCTCTTGGTAGTTTTTACAGTACCCCGGTAGGCAGCTGAAAGGTACCACAAATGTTGTTCTAACTGCTTTCTGGGCTGAGATGGGGAACCGCTGAATTTTGGACTCGGCTGGTGACAAAATGTTCCAAACACACCCCATGCACAACTCCACCGGGGAAGGTGCCAGTAAGGAGTTCTCTTGGTAGTTTTTGCACTGCCCCGGTAGGCAGCTGAAAGGCGCCACAAAAGATGTTCTACCTGCTTTCTGGGCTGAGATGGGAACTGCTGACTTTTTGACTCGGCTGGTGAGAAAATGTTCCAAACACACCCCATGCACAACTCCACCGGGGAAGGAGCCAGAAAGGAGTTCTTTTGGTAGATTTTGCACTACCCCGGTAGGCAGCTGAAAGGCACCACAAAAGTTGTTCTACCTGCTTTCTGGGCTGAGATGGGGAACTGCTGACTTTTGGACTCGGCTGGTGACAAAATGTTCCAAACACACCCCATGCACAACTCCACCGGGGAAGGAGCCCGAAAGGAGTTCTGTTGGTAGTTTTTACAGTACCGCGGTAGGCAGCAGAAAGGCGCCACAAAAGTTGTTCTACCTGCTTTCTGGGCTGAGATGGGGAACCGCTGAATTTTGGACTCGGCTAGTGACAAAATGTTCCAAACACACCCCATGCATAACTCCACCGGGGAAGGTGCCAGAAAGGAGTTCTTATGACAGTTTTTACAGTGTCCTGGTAGGCAGCTGAAAGGCACCACAAAAGATGTTCTACCTGCTTTCTGGGCTGAGATGGGGAACTGCAGAATTTTGGACTCGGCTGGTGACAAAATGTTCCAAACACACCCCATTCACAACTCCACCAGGGAAGGAGCCCGAAAGGAGTTCTGTTGGTAGTTTTTACAGTACCGCGGTAGGCAGCTGAAAGGCGCCACAAAAGTTGTTCTACCTGCTTTCTGGGCTGAGATGGGGAAGCGCTGAATTTTGGACTCGGCTGGTGACAAAATGTTCCAAACACACCCCATGCACAACTCCACCAGGGAAGGAGCCCGAAAGGAGTTCTCTTGGTAGTTTTTACAGTACCCCGGTAGGCAGCTGAAAGGTACCACAAATGTTGTTCTAACTGCTTTCTGGGCTGAGATGGGGAACCGCTGAATTTTGGACTCGGCTGGTGACAAAATGTTCCAAACACACCCCATGCACAACTCCACCGGGGAAGGTGCCAGTAAGGAGTTCTCTTGGTAGTTTTTGCACTGCCCCGGTAGGCAGCTGAAAGGCGCCACAAAAGATGTTCTACCTGCTTTCTGGGCTGTGATGGGGAAGCGCTGAATTTTGGACTCGGCACGTGACAAAATTGTCCAAAAACACCCCATGCACAACTCCACCGGGGAAGGTGCCAGAAAAGAGTTCTTATGGCAGTTTTTACAGTACCCCGGTAGGCAGCTGAAAGGCGCCACAAAAGTTGTTCTACCTGCTTTCTGGGCTGAGATGGGGAAGCGCTGAATTTTGGACTCGGCTGGTGACAAAATGTTCCAAGGCACACCCCATGCACAACTCCACCGGGGAAGGAGCCAGAAAGGAGTTCTCTTGGTAGTTTTTACAGTGCCCCGGTAGGCAGCTGAAAGGCGCCACAAAACTTGTTCTACCTGCTTTCTGGGCTGAGATGGGGAACCGCTGAATTTTGGACTCGGCTGGTGACAAACTGTTCCAAACACACCCCATGCACAACTCCACCGGGGAAGGTGCCAGAAAGGAGTTCTCTTGGTAGTTCTTACACTGCCCCTGTAGCCTAATGAAAGGAACCACAAAAGTTGATCTACCTGCTTTCTGGGCTGAGATGGGGAACCGCTGACTTTTGGACTCGGCTGGTGAGAAAATGTTCCAAACACACCCCATGCACAACTCCACCGGGGAAGGTGCCAGAAAGGAGTTCTCTTGGTAGTTTTTACAGTACCCAGGTAGGCAGCTGAAAGGCGCCACAAAACTTGTCCTACCTGCTTTCTGGGCTGAGATGGGGAACCGCTGAATTTTGGACTCGGCCGGTGAGAAAATGTTCCAAAGACACCCCATGCACAACTCCACCGGGGAAGGAGCCAGAAAGGAGTTCTGTTGGTAGTTTTTACAGTACCCCGGTAGGCAGCTGAAAGGCACCACAAATGTTGTTCTACCTGCTTTCTGGGCTGAGATGGGGAAGCGCTGAATTTTGGACTCGGCCGGTGAGAAAATGTTCCAAACACACTCCATGCACAACTCCACCGGGGAAGGTGCCAGAAAGGAGTTCTCTTGGTAGTTTTTGCACTGCCCCGGTAGGCAGCTGAAAGGCACCAAAAAAGTTGTTCTACCTGCTTTCTGGGCTGAGATGGGGAAGCGCTGAATTTTGGACTCGGCTGGTGACAAAATGTTGCAAACACACCCCATTCACAACTCCACCGGGGAAGGTGCCAGAAAGGAGTTCTCTTGGCAGTTTTTACAGTACCCAGGTAGGCAGCTGAAAGGCGCCACAAAACTTGTTCTACCTGCTTTCTGGGCTGAGATGGGGAACCGCTGAATTTTGGACTCGGCTGGTGACAAAATGTTCCAAACACATCCCATGCACAACTCCACCGGGGAAGGTGCCAGAAAGGAATCTGTTGGTAGTTTTTGCACTGCCCCGGTAGGTAGCTGAAAGGCACCCCAAAACTTGTTCTACCTGCTTTCTGGGCTGAGATGGGGAACCGCTGAATTTTGGACTCGGCTGGTGACAAAATGTTCCAAACACACCCCATGCACAACTCCACCCGGGGAAGGTGCCAGAATGGAGTTCTTATGGCAGTTTTTACAGTGCCCCGGTAGGCAGCTGAAAGGCACCACAAAACTTGTCCTACCTGCTTTCTGGGCTGAGATGGGGAACCGCTGAATTTTGGACTCGGCTGGTGAGAAACTGTTCCAAACACACCCCATGCACAACTCCACCGAGGAAGGTGCCAGAAAGGAGTTCTCTGGGTAGTTTTTACAGTACCCCGGTAGGCAGCTGAAAGGTACCACAAATGTTGTTCTACCTGCTTTCTGGGCTGAGATGGGGAAGCGCTGAATTTTGGACTCGGCCGGTGAGAAAATGTTCCAAACACACCCCATGCACAACTCCACCGGGGAAGGTGCCAGAAAGGAGTTCTCTTGGTAGATTTTGCACTACCCCGGTAGGCAGCTGAAAGGCACCAAAAAAGTTGTTCTACCTGCTTTCTGGGCTGAGATGGGGAAGCGCAGAATTTTGGACTCGGCTGGTGACAAAATGTTCCAAACACACCCCATGCACAACTCCACCGGGGAAGGTGCCAGAAAGGAGTTCTCTTGGTAGTTTTTACAGTACCCCGGTAGGCAGCTGAAAGGCACCACAAAACTTGTTCTACCTGCTTTCTGGGCTGAGATGGGGAAGCGCTGAATTTTGGACTCGGCTGGTGAGAAAATGTTCCAAACACACCCCATGCACAACTCCACCGGGGAAGGTGCCAGTAAGGAGTTCTCTTGGTAGTTTTTGCACTGCCCCGGTAGGCAGCTGAAAGGCGCCACAAATCTTGTCCTACCTGCTTTCTGTGCTGTGATGGGGAACCGCTGAATTTTGGACTCGGCTGGTGAGAAAATGTTCCAAACACACCCCATTCACAACTCCACCGGGGAAGGTGCCAGAAAGGAGTATTCTTGGTAGTTTTTACAATACCCAGGTAGGCAGCTGAAAGGCGCCACAAAACTTGTCCTACCTGCTTTCTGGGCTGAGATGGGGAACCGCTGAATTTTGGACTCGGCCGGTGAGAAAATGTTCCAAAGACACCCCATGCACAACTCCACCGGGGAAGGAGCCAGAAAGGAGTTCTGTTGGTAGTTTTTACAGTACCCCGGTAGGCAGCTGAAAGGCACCACAAATGTTGTTCTACCTGCTTTCTGGGCTGAGATGGGGAAGCGCTGAATTTTGGACTCGGCCGGTGAGAAAATGTTCCAAACACACTCCATGCACAACTCCACCGGGGAAGGTGCCAGAAAGGAGTTCTCTTGGTAGTTTTTGCACTGCCCCGGTAGGCAGCTGAAAGGCACCAAAAAAGTTGTTCTACCTGCTTTCTGGGCTGAGATGGGGAAGCGCTGAATTTTGGACTCGGCTGGTGACAAAATGTTGCAAACACACCCCATTCACAACTCCACCGGGGAAGGTGCCAGAAAGGAGTTCTCTTGGCAGTTTTTACAGTACCCAGGTAGGCAGCTGAAAGGCGCCACAAAACTTGTTCTACCTGCTTTCTGGGCTGAGATGGGGAACCGCTGAATTTTGGACTCGGCTGGTGACAAAATGTTCCAAACACATCCCATGCACAACTCCACCGGGGAAGGTGCCAGAAAGGAATCTGTTGGTAGTTTTTGCACTGCCCCGGTAGGTAGCTGAAAGGCACCCCAAAACTTGTTCTACCTGCTTTCTGGGCTGAGATGGGGAACCGCTGAATTTTGGACTCGGCTGGTGACAAAATGTTCCAAACACACCCCATGCACAACTCCACCCGGGGAAGGTGCCAGAATGGAGTTCTTATGGCAGTTTTTACAGTGCCCCGGTAGGCAGCTGAAAGGCACCACAAAACTTGTCCTACCTGCTTTCTGGGCTGAGATGGGGAACCGCTGAATTTTGGACTCGGCTGGTGAGAAAATGTTCCAAACACACCCCATTCACAACTCCACCGGGGAAGGTGCCAGAAAGGAGTTCTCTTGGTAGTTTTTACAGTACCCCGGTAGGCAGCTGAAAGGCACCACAAAACTTGTTCTACCTGCTTACTGGGCTGAGATGGGGAAGCGCTGAATTTTGGACTCGGCTGGTGAGAAAATGTTCCAAACACACCCCATGCACAACTCCACCGGGGAAGGTGCCAGTAAGGAGTTCTCTTGGTAGTTTTTGCACTGCCCCGGTAGGCAGCTGAAAGGGGCCACAAATCTTGTCCTACCTGCTTTCTGTGCTGTGATGGGGAACCGCTGAATTTTGGACTCGGCTGGTGAGAAAATGTTCCAAACACACCCCATGCACAACTCCACCGGGGAAGGAGCCAGAAAGGAGTTCTCTTGGTAGTTTTTACAGTACCCCGGTAGGCAGCTGAAAAGCACCACAAATGTTGTTCTACCTGCTTTCTGGGCTGAGATGGGGAAGCGCTGAATTTTGGACTCGGCTGGTGACAAAATGTTCCAAACACATCCCATGCACAACTCCACCGGGGAAGGTGCCAGAAAGGAGTTCTTATGGCACTTTTTACAGTGCCCCGGTAGGCAGGTGAAAGGCACCACAAAGGATGTTCTACCTGCTTTCTGGGCTGAGATGGGAACTGCTGAATTTTTGACTCGGCTGGTGAGAAAATGTTCCAAACACACCCCATGCACAACTCCACCGGGGAAGGAGCCAGAAAGGAGTTCTTTTGGTAGATTTTGCACTACCCCGGTAGGCAGCTGAAAGGCACCACAAAAGTTGTTCTACCTGCTTTCTGGGCTGAGATGGGGAACTGCTGAATTTTGGACTCGGCTGGTGACAAAATGTTCCAAACACACCCCATGCACAACTCCACCGGGGAAGGAGCCCGAAAGGAGTTCTGTTGGTAGTTTTTACAGTACCGCGGTAGGCAGCAGAAAGGCGCCACAAAAGTTGTTCTACCTGCTTTCTGGGCTGAGATGGGGAACCGCTGAATTTTGGACTCGGCTAGTGACAAAATGTTCCAAACACACCCCATGCATAACTCCACCGGGGAAGGTGCCAGAAAGGAGTTCTTATGACAGTTTTTACAGTGTCCTGGTAGGCAGCTGAAAGGCACCACAAAAGATGTTCTACCTGCTTTCTGGGCTGAGATGGGGAACTGCAGAATTTTGGACTCGGCTGGTGACAAAATGTTCCAAACACACCCCATTCACAACTCCACCAGGGAAGGAGCCCGAAAGGAGTTCTGTTGGTAGTTTTTACAGTACCGCGGTAGGCAGCTGAAAGGCGCCACAAAAGTTGTTCTACCTGCTTTCTGGGCTGAGATGGGGAAGCGCTGAATTTTGGACTCGGCTGGTGAGAAAATGTTCCAAACACACCCCATGCACAACTCCACCAGGGAAGGAGCCCGAAAGGAGTTCTCTTGGTAGTTTTTACAGTACCCCGGTAGGCAGCTGAAAGGTACCACAAATATTGTTCTAACTGCTTTCTGGGCTGAGATGGGGAACCGCTGAATTTTGGACTCGGCTGGTGAGAAAATGTTCCAAACACACCCCATGCACAACTCCACCGGGGAAGGTGCCAGTAAGGAGTTCTCTTGGTAGTTTTTGCACTGCCCCGGTAGGCAGCTGAAAGGCGCCACAAAAGATGTTCTACCTGCTTTCTGGGCTGAGATGGGAACTGCTGACTTTTTGACTCGGCTGGTGAGAAAATGTTCCAAACACACCCCATGCACAACTCCACCGGGGAAGGAGCCAGAAAGGAGTTCTTTTGGTAGATTTTGCACTACCCCGGTAGGCAGCTGAAAGGCACCACAAAAGTTGTTCTACCTGCTTTCTGGGCTGAGATGGGGAACTGCTGACTTTTGGACTCGGCTGGTGACAAAATGTTCCAAACACACCCCATGCACAACTCCACCGGGGAAGGAGCCCGAAAGGAGTTCTGTTGGTAGTTTTTACAGTACCGCGGTAGGCAGCAGAAAGGCGCCACAAAAGTTGTTCTACCTGCTTTCTGGGCTGAGATGGGGAACCGCTGAATTTTGGACTCGGCTAGTGACAAAATGTTCCAAACACACCCCATGCATAACTCCACCGGGGAAGGTGCCAGAAAGGAGTTCTTATGACAGTTTTTACAGTGTCCTGGTAGGCAGCTGAAAGGCACCACAAAAGATGTTCTACCTGCTTTCTGGGCTGAGATGGGGAACTGCAGAATTTTGGACTCGGCTGGTGACAAAATGTTCCAAACACACCCCATTCACAACTCCACCAGGGAAGGAGCCCGAAAGGAGTTCTGTTGGTAGTTTTTACAGTACCGCGGTAGGCAGCTGAAAGGCGCCACAAAAGTTGTTCTACCTGCTTTCTGGGCTGAGATGGGGAACCGCTGAATTTTTGACTCGGCTGGTGACAAAATGTTCCAAACACACCCCATGCACAACTCCACCGGGGAAGGTGCCAGTAAGGAGTTCTCTTGGTAGTTTTTGCACTGCCCCGGTAGGCAGCTGAAAGGCGCCACAAAAGATGTTCTACCTGCTTTCTGGGCTGTGATGGGGAAGCGCTGAATTTTGGACTCGGCACGTGACAAAATTGTCCAAAAACACCCCATGCACAACTCCACCGGGGAAGGTGCCAGAAAAGAGTTCTTATGGCAGTTTTTACAGTACCCCGGTAGGCAGCTGAAAGGCGCCACAAAAGTTGTTCTACCTGCTTTCTGGGCTGAGATGGGGAAGCGCTGAATTTTGGACTCGGCTGGTGACAAAATGTTCCAAGGCACACCCCATGCACAACTCCACCGGGGAAGGAGCCAGAAAGGAGTTCTCTTGGTAGTTTTTACAGTGCCCCGGTAGGCAGCTGAAAGGCGCCACAAAACTTGTTCTACCTGCTTTCTGGGCTGAGATGGGGAACCGCTGAATTTTGGACTCGGCTGGTGACAAACTGTTCCAAACACACCCCATGCACAACTCCACCGGGGAAGGTGCCAGAAAGGAGTTCTCTTGGTAGTTCTTACACTGCCCCTGTAGCCTAATGAAAGGAACCACAAAAGTTGATCTACCTGCTTTCTGGGCTGAGATGGGGAACCGCTGACTTTTGGACTCGGCTGGTGAGAAAATGTTCCAAACACACCCCATGCACAACTCCACCGGGGAAGGTGCCAGAAAGGAATTCTCTTGGTAGTTTTTGCACTGCCCCGGTAGGCAGCTGAAAGGCGCCACAAAAGATGTTCTACCTGCTTTCTGTGCTGTGATGGGGAAGCGCTGAATTTTGGACTCGGCTGGTGACAAAATGTTCCAAACACACCCCATGCACAACTCCACCGAGGAAGGTGCCAGAAAGGAGTTCTCTGGGTAGTTTTTACAGTACCCCGGTAGGCAGCTGAAAGGTACCACAAATGTTGTTCTACCTGCTTTCTGGGCTGAGATGGGGAAGCGCTGAATTTTGGACTCGGCCGGTGAGAAAATGTTCCAAACACACCCCATGCACAACTCCACCGGGGAAGGTGCCAGAAAGGAGTTCTCTTGGTAGATTTTGCACTACCCCGGTAGGCAGCTGAAAGGCACCAAAAAAGTTGTTCTACCTGCTTTCTGGGCTGAGATGGGGAAGCGCAGAATTTTGGACTCGGCTGGTGACAAAATGTTCCAAACACACCCCATGCACAACTCCACCGGGGAAGGTGCCAGAAAGGAGTTCTCTTGGTAGTTTTTACAGTACCCCGGTAGGCAGCTGAAAGGCACCACAAAACTTGTTCTACCTGCTTTCTGGGCTGAGATGGGGAAGCGCTGAATTTTGGACTCGGCTGGTGAGAAAATGTTCCAAACACACCCCATGCACAACTCCACCGGGGAAGGTGCCAGTAAGGAGTTCTCTTGGTAGTTTTTGCACTGCCCCGGTAGGCAGCTGAAAGGCACCACAAAACTTGTTCTACCTGCTTTCTGTGCTGTGATGGGGAACCGCTGAATTTTGGACTCGGCTGGTGAGAAAATGTTCCAAACACACCCCATTCACAACTCCACCGGGGAAGGTGCCAGAAAGGAGTTCTCTTGGTAGTTTTTACAGTACCCAGGTAGGCAGCTGAAAGGCGCCACAAAACTTGTCCTACCTGCTTTCTGGGCTGAGATGGGGAACCGCTGAATTTTGGACTCGGCCGGTGAGAAAATGTTCCAAAGACACCCCATGCACAACTCCACCGGGGAAGGAGCCAGAAAGGAGTTCTGTTGGTAGTTTTTACAGTACCCCGGTAGGCAGCTGAAAGGCACCACAAATGTTGTTCTACCTGCTTTCTGGGCTGAGATGGGGAAGCGCTGAATTTTGGACTCGGCTGGTGAGAAAATGTTCCAAACACACTCCATGCACAACTCCACCGGGGAAGGTGCCAGAAAGGAGTTCTCTTGGTAGTTTTTGCACTGCCCCGGTAGGCAGCTGAAAGGCACCAAAAAATTGTTCTACCTGCTTTCTGGGCTGAGATGGGGAAGCGCTGAATTTTGGACTCGGCTGGTGACAAAATGTTGCAAACACACCCCATTCACAACTCCACCGGGGAAGGTGCCAGAAAGGAGTTCTCTTGGTAGTTTTTACAGTACCCAGGTAGGCAGCTGAAAGGCGCCACAAAACTTGTCCTACCTGCTTTCTGGGCTGAGATGGGGAACCGCTGAATTTTGGACTCGGCCGGTGAGAAAATGTTCCAAAGACACCCCATGCACAACTCCACCGGGGAAGGTGCCAGAAAAGAGTTCTTATGGCAGTTTTTACAGTACCCCGGTAGGCAGCTGAAAGGCGCCACAAAAGTTGTTCTACCTGCTTTCTGGGCTGAGATGGGGAAGCGCTGAATTTTGGACTCGGCTGGTGACAAAATGTTCCAAGGCACACCCCATGCACAACTCCACCGGGGAAGGAGCCAGAAAGGAGTTCTCTTGGTAGTTTTTACAGTGCCCCGGTAGGCAGCTGAAAGGCGCCACAAAACTTGTTCTACCTGCTTTCTGGGCTGAGATGGGGAACCGCTGAATTTTGGACTCGGCTGGTGACAAACTGTTCCAAACACACCCCATGCACAACTCCACCGGGGAAGGTGCCAGAAAGGAGTTCTCTTGGTAGTTCTTACACTGCCCCTGTAGCCTAATGAAAGGAACCACAAAAGTTGATCTACCTGCTTTCTGGGCTGAGATGGGGAACCGCTGACTTTTGGACTCGGCTGGTGAGAAAATGTTCCAAACACACCCCATGCACAACTCCACCGGGGAAGGGCCAGAAAGGAATTCTCTTGGTAGTTTTTGCACTGCCCCGGTAGGCAGCTGAAAGGCGCCACAAAAGATGTTCTACCTGCTTTCTGTGCTGTGATGGGGAAGCGCTGAATTTTGGACTCGGCTGGTGACAAAATGTTCCAAACACACCCCATGCACATCTCCACCGAGGAAGGTGCCAGAAAGGAGTTCTCTGGGTAGTTTTTACAGTACCCCGGTAGGCAGCTGAAAGGTACCACAAATGTTGTTCTACCTGCTTTCTGGGCTGAGATGGGGAAGCGCTGAATTTTGGACTCGGCCGGTGAGAAAATGTTCCAAACACACCCCATGCACAACTCCACCGGGGAAGGTGCCAGAAAGGAGTTCTCTTGGTAGATTTTGCACTACCCCGGTAGGCAGCTGAAAGGCACCAAAAAAGTTGTTCTACCTGCTTTCTGGGCTGAGATGGGGAAGCGCAGAATTTTGGACTCGGCTGGTGACAAAATGTTCCAAAGACACCCCATGCACAACTCCACCGGGGAAGGTGCCAGAAAGGAGTTCTCTTGGTAGTTTTTACAGTACCCCGGTAGGCAGCTGAAAGGCACCACAAAACTTGTTCTACCTGCTTTCTGGGCTGAGATGGGGAAGCGCTGAATTTTGGACTCGGCTGGTGAGAAAATGTTCCAAACACACCCCATGCACAACTCCACCGGGGAAGGTGCCAGTAAGGAGTTCTCTTGGTAGTTTTTGCACTGCCCCGGTAGGCAGCTGAAAGGCGCCACAAATCTTGTCCTACCTGCTTTCTGTGCTGTGATGGGGAACCGCTGAATTTTGGACTCGGCTGGTGAGAAAATGTTCCAAACACACCCCATTCACAACTCCACCGGGGAAGGAGCCAGAAAGGAGTTCTGTTGGTAGTTTTTACAGTACCCCGGTAGGCAGCTGAAAGGCACCACAAATGTTGTTCTACCTGCTTTCTGGGCTGAGATGGGGAAGCGCTGAATTTTGGACTCGGCTGGTGACAAAATGTTCCAAACACACTCCATGCACAACTCCACCGGGGAAGGTGCCAGAAAGGAGTTCTCTTGGTAGTTTTTGCACTGCCCCGGTAGGCAGCTGAAAGGCACCAAAAAAGTTGTTCTACCTGCTTTCTGGGCTGAGATGGGGAAGCGCTGAATTTTGGACTCGGCTGGTGACAAAATGTTGCAAACACACCCCATTCACAACTCCACCGGGGAAGGTGCCAGAAAGGAGTTCTCTTGGTAGTTTTTACAGTACCCAGGTAGGCAGCTGAAAGGCGCCACAAAACTTGTCCTACCTGCTTTCTGGGCTGAGATGGGGAACCGCTGAATTTTGGACTCGGCTGGTGAGAAAATGTTCCAAAGACACCCCATGCACAACTCCACCGGGGAAGGTGCCAGAAAAGAGTTCTTATGGCAGTTTTTACAGTACCCCGGTAGGCAGCTGAAAGGCGCCACAAAACTTGTTCTACCTGCTTTCTGGGCTGAGATGGGGAAGCGCTGAATTTTGGACTCGGCTGGTGACAAAATGTTCCAAGGCACACCCCATGCACAACTCCACCGGGGAAGGAGCCAGAAAGGAGTTCTCTTGGTAGTTTTTACAGTGCCCCGGTAGGCAGCTGAAAGGCGCCACAAAACTTGTTCTACCTGCTTTCTGGGCTGAGATGGGGAACCGCTGAATTTTGGACTCGGCTGGTGACAAACTGTTCCAAACACACCCCATGCACAACTCCACCGGGGAAGGTGCCAGAAAGGAGTTCTCTTGGTAGTTCTTACACTGCCCCTGTAGCCTAATGAAAGGAACCACAAAAGTTGATCTACCTGCTTTCTGGGCTGAGATGGGGAACCGCTGACTTTTGGACTCGGCTGGTGAGAAAATGTTCCAAACACACCCCATGCACAACTCCACCGGGGAAGGTGCCAGAAAGGAATTCTCTTGGTAGTTTTTGCACTGCCCCGGTAGGCAGCTGAAAGGCGCCACAAAAGATGTTCTACCTGCTTTCTGTGCTGTGATGGGGAACCGCTGAATTTTGGACTCGGCTGGTGACAAAATGTTCCAAACACACCCCATGCACAACTCCACCGAGGAAGGTGCCAGAAAGGAGTTCTCTGGTAGTTTTTACAGTACCCCGGTAGGCAGCTGAAAGGTACCACAAATGTTGTTCTACCTGCTTTCTGGGCTGAGATGGGGAAGCGCTGAATTTTGGACTCGGCCGGTGAGAAAATGTTCCAAACACACCCCATGCACAACTCCACCGGGGAAGGTGCCAGAAAGGAGTTCTCTTGGTAGATTTTGCACTACCCCGGTAGGCAGCTGAAAGGCACCAAAAAAGTTGTTCTACCTGCTTTCTGGGCTGAGATGGGGAAGCGCAGAATTTTGGACTCGGCTGGTGACAAAATGTTCCAAACACACCCCATGCACAACTCCACCGGGGAAGGTGCCAGAAAGGAGTTCTCTTGGTAGTTTTTACAGTACCCCGGTAGGCAGCTGAAAGGCACCACAAAAGTTGTTCTACCTGCTTTCTGGGCTGAGATGGGGAAGCGCTGAATTTTGGACTCGGCTGGTGAGAAAATGTTCCAAACACACCCCATGCACAACTCCACCGGGGAAGGTGCCAGTAAGGAGTTCTCTTGGTAGTTTTTGCACTGCCCCGGTAGGCAGCTGAAAGGCGCCACAAATCTTGTCCTACCTGCTTTCTGTGCTGTGATGGGGAACCGCTGAATTTTGGACTCGGCTGGTGAGAAAATGTTCCAAACACACCCCATTCACAACTCCACCGGGGAAGGTGCCAGAAAGGAGTTCTCTTGGTAGTTTTTACAGTACCCCGGTAGGCAGCTGAAAGGCGCCACAAAACTTGTCCTACCTGCTTTCTGGGCTGAGATGGGGAACCGCTGAATTTTGGACTCGGCCGGTGAGAAAATGTTCCAAAGACACCCCATGCACAACTCCACCGGGGAAGGTGCCAGAAAAGAGTTCTTATGGCAGTTTTTACAGTACCCCGGTAGGCAGCTGAAAGGCGCCACAAAAGTTGTTCTACCTGCTTTCTGGGCTGAGATGGGGAAGCGCTGAATTTTGGACTCGGCTGGTGAGAAAATGTTCCAAACACACCCCATGCACAACTCCACCGGGGAAGGAGCCAGAAAGGAGTTCTCTTGGTAGTTTTTACAGTGCCCCGGTAGGCAGCTGAAAGGCGCCACAAAACTTGTTCTACCTGCTTTCTGGGCTGAGATGGGGAACCGCTGAATTTTGGACTCGGCTGGTGACAAACTGTTCCAAACACACCCCATGCACAACTCCACCGGGGAAGGTGCCAGAAAGGAGTTCTCTTGGTAGTTCTTACACTGCCCCTGTAGCCTAATGAAAGGAACCACAAAAGTTGATCTACCTGCTTTCTGGGCTGAGATGGGGAACCGCTGACTTTTGGACTCGGCTGGTGAGAAAATGTTCCAAACACACCCCATGCACAACTCCACCGGGGAAGGTGCCAGAAAGGAATTCTCTTGGTAGTTTTTGCACTGCCCCGGTAGGCAGCTGAAAGGCGCCACAAAAGATGTTCTACCTGCTTTCTGTGCTGTGATGGGGAAGCGCTGAATTTTGGACTCGGCTGGTGACAAAATGTTCCAAACACACCCCATGCACAACTCCACCGAGGAAGGTGCCAGAAAGGAGTTCTCTGGGTAGTTTTTACAGTACCCCGGTAGGCAGCTGAAAGGTACCACAAATGTTGTTCTACCTGCTTTCTGGGCTGAGATGGGGAAGCGCTGAATTTTGGACTCGGCCGGTGAGAAAATGTTCCAAACACACCCCATGCACAACTCCACCGGGGAAGGTGCCAGTAAGGAGTTCTCTTGGTAGATTTTGCACTACCCCGGTAGGCAGCTGAAAGGCGCCACAAAACTTGTCCTACCTGCTTTCTGGGCTGAGATGGGGAACAGCTGAATTTTGGACTCGGCTGGTGACAAAATGTTCCAAACACACCCCATGCACAACTCCACCGGGGAAGGTGCCAGAAAGGAGTTCTCTTGGTAGTTTTTGCACTGCCCCGGTAGGCAGCTGAAAGGCGCCACAAAAGATGTTCTACCTGCTTTCTGTGCTGTGATGGGGAAGCGCTGAATTTTGGACTCGGCTGGTGACAAAATGTTCCAAACACACCCCATGCACAACTCCACCGGGGAAGGTGCCAGTAAGGAGTTCTCTTGGTAGTTTTTGCACTGCCCCGGTAGGCAGCTGAAAGGCGCCACAAAACTTGTCCTACCTGCTTTCTGGGCTGAGATGGGGAACCGCTGAATTTTGGACTCGGCTGGTGAGAAAATGTTCCAAACACACCCCATTCACAACTCCACCGGGGAAGGTGCCAGAAAGGAATTCTCTTGGTAGTTTTTACAGTACCCAGGTAGGCAGCTGAAAGGCGCCACAAAACTTGTCCTACCTGCTTTCTGGGCTGAGATGGGGAAGCGCTGAATTTTGGACTCGGCCGGTGAGAAAATGTTCCAAACACACCCCATGCACAATTCCACCGGGGAAGGTGCCAGAAAGGAGTTCTCTTGGTAGTTTTTACAGTACCCCGGTAGGCAGCTGAAAGGCACAAAAAAGTTGTTCTACCTGCTTTCTGGGCTGAGATGGGGAACCGCTGAATTTTGGACTCGGCTGGTGACAAAATGTTCCAAACACACCCCATGCACAACTCCACCGGGGAAGGTGCCAGAAAGGAGTTCTCTTGGTAGTTTTTACAGTACCCCGGTAGGCAGCTGAAAGGCGCCACAAAACTTGTTCTACCTGCTTTCTGGGCTGAGATGGGGAACCGCTGAATTTTGGACTCGGCTGGTGACAAAATGTTCCAAACACATCCCATGCACAACTCCACCGGGGAAGGTGCCAGAAAGGAATCTGTTGGTAGTTTTTGCACTGCCCCGGTAGGCAGCTGAAAGGCACCACAAAACTTGTTCTACCTGCTTTCTGGGCTGAGATGGGGAAGCGCTGAATTTTGGACTCGGCTGGTGAGAAAATGTTCCAAACACACCCCATGCACAACTCCACCCGGGGAAGGTGCCAGAACGGAGTTCTTATGGCAGTTTTTACAGTGCCCCGGTAGGCAGCTGAAAGGCACCACAAAACTTGTTCTACCTGCTTACTGGGCTGAGATGGGGAAGAGCTGAATTTTGGACTCGGCTGGTGAGAAAATGTTCCAAACACACCCCATGCACAACTCCACCGGGGAAGGTGCCAGTAAGGAGTTCTCTTGGTAGTTTTTGCACTGCCCCGGTAGGCAGCTGAAAGGGGCCACAAATCTTGTCCTACCTGCTTTCTGTGCTGTGATGGGGAACCGCTGAATTTTGGACTCGGCTGGTGAGAAAATGTTCCAAACACACCCCATGCACAACTCCACCGGGGAAGGAGCCAGAAAGGAGTTCTCTTGGTAGTTTTTACAGTACCCCGGTAGGCAGCTGAAAAGCACCACAAATGTTGTTCTACCTGCTTTCTGGGCTGAGATGGGGAAGCGCTGAATTTTGGACTCGGCTGGTGACAAAATGTTCCAAACACATCCCATGCACAACTCCACCGGGGAAGGTGCCAGAAAGGAGTTCTTATGGCACTTTTTACAGTGCCCCGGTAGGCAGGTGAAAGGCACCACAAAGGATGTTCTACCTGCTTTCTGGGCTGAGATGGGAACTGCTGACTTTTTGACTCGGCTGGTGAGAAAATGTTCCAAACACACCCCATGCACAACTCCACCGGGGAAGGAGCCAGAAAGGAGTTCTTTTGGTAGATTTTGCACTACCCCGGTAGGCAGCTGAAAGGCACCACAAAAGTTGTTCTACCTGCTTTCTCGGCTGAGATGGGGAACTGCTGAATTTTGGACTCGGCTGGTGACAAAATGTTCCAAACACACCCCATGCACAACTCCACCGGGGAAGGAGCCCGAAAGGAGTTCTGTTGGTAGTTTTTACAGTACCGCGGTAGGCAGCAGAAAGGCGCCACAAAAGTTGTTCTACCTGCTTTCTGGGCTGAGATGGGGAACCGCTGAATTTTGGACTCGGCTAGTGACAAAATGTTCCAAACACACCCCATGCATAACTCCACCGGGGAAGGTGCCAGAAAGGAGTTCTTATGACAGTTTTTACAGTGTCCTGGTAGGCAGCTGAAAGGCACCACAAAAGATGTTCTACCTGCTTTCTGGGCTGAGATGGGGAACTGCAGAATTTTGGACTCGGCTGGTGACAAAATGTTCCAAACACACCCCATTCACAACTCCACCAGGGAAGGAGCCCGAAAGGAGTTCTGTTGGTAGTTTTTACAGTATCGCGGTAGGCAGCTGAAAGGCGCCACAAAAGTTGTTCTACCTGCTTTCTGGGCTGAGATGGGGAACCGCTGAATTTTGGACTCGGCTGGTGACAAAATGTTCCAAACACACCCCATGCACAACTCCACCAGGGAAGGAGCCCGAAAGGAGTTCTCTTGGTAGTTTTTACAGTACCCCGGTAGGCAGCTGAAAGGTACCACAAATGTTGTTCTAACTGCTTTCTGGGCTGAGATGGGGAAGCGCTGAATTTTGGACTCGGCTGGTGACAAAATGTTCCAAACACACCCCATGCACAACTCCACCGGGGAAGGTGCCAGTAAGGAGTTCTCTTGGTAGTTTTTGCACTGCCCCGGTAGGCAGCTGAAAGGCGCCACAAAAGATGTTCTACCTGCTTTCTGGGCTGTGATGGGGAAGCGCTGAATTTTGGACTCGGCACGTGACAAAATTGTCCAAAAACACCCCATGCACAACTCCACCGGGGAAGGTGCCAGAAAAGAGTTCTTATGGCAGTTTTTACAGTACCCCGGTAGGCAGCTGAAAGGCGCCACAAAAGTTGTTCTACCTGCTTTCTGGGCTGAGATGGGGAAGCGCAGAATTTTGGACTCGGCTGGTGACAAAATGTTCCAAGGCACACCCCATGCACAACTCCACCGGGGAAGGAGCCAGAAAGGAGTTCTCTTGGTAGTTTTTACAGTGCCCCGGTAGGCAGCTGAAAGGCGCCACAAAACTTGTTCTACCTGCTTTCTGGGCTGAGATGGGGAACAGCTGAATTTTGGACTCGGCTGGTGACAAACTGTTCCAAACACACCCCATGCACAACTCCACCGGGGAAGGTGCCAGAAAGGAGTTCTCTTGGTAGTTCTTACACTGCCCCTGTAGCCTAATGAAAGGAACCATAAAAGTTGATCTACCTGCTTTCTGGGCTGAGATGGGGAACCGCTGACTTTTGGACTCGGCTGGTGAGAAAATGTTCCAAACACACCCCATGCACAACTCCACCGGGGAAGGTGCCAGAAAGGAATTCTCTTGGTAGTTTTTGCACTGCCCCGGTAGGCAGCTGAAAGGCGCCACAAAAGATGTTCTACCTGCTTTCTGTGCTGTGATGGGGAAGCGCTGAATTTTGGACTCGGCCGGTGACAAACTGTTACAAACACACCCCATGCACAACTCCACCGGGGAAGGTGCCAGAAAGGAGTTCTCTTGGTAGATTTTGCACTACCCCGGTAGGCAGCTGAAAGGCACCAAAAAAGTTGTTCTACCTGCTTTCTGGGCTGAGATGGGGAAGCGCAGAATTTTGGACTCGGCTGGTGACAAAATGTTCCAAACACACCCCATGCACAACTCCACCGGGGAAGGTGCCAGAAAGGAGTTCTCTTGGTAGTTTTTACAGTACCCCGGTAGGCAGCTGAAAGGCACCACAAAACTTGTTCTACCTGCTTTCTGGGCTGAGATGGGGAAGCGCTGAATTTTGGACTCGGCTGGTGAGAAAATGTTCCAAACACACCCCATGCACAACTCCACCGGGGAAGGTGCCAGTAAGGAGTTCTCTTGGTAGTTTTTGCACTGCCCCGGTAGGCAGCTGAAAGGCGCCACAAATCTTGTCCTACCTGCTTTCTGTGCTGTGATGGGGAACCGCTGAATTTTGGACTCGGCTGGTGAGAAAATGTTCCAAACACACCCCATTCACAACTCCACCGGGGAAGGTGCCAGAAAGGAGTTCTCTTGGTAGTTTTTACAGTACCCAGGTAGGCAGCTGAAAGGCGCCACAAAACTTGTCCTACCTGCTTTCTGGGCTGAGATGGGGAACCGCTGAATTTTGGACTCGGCCGGTGAGAAAATGTTCCAAAGACACCCCATGCACAACTCCACCGGGGAAGGAGCCAGAAAGGAGTTCTGTTGGTAGTTTTTACAGTACCCCGGTAGGCAGCTGAAAGGCATCACAAATGTTGTTCTACCTGCTTTCTGGGCTGAGATGGGGAAGCGCTGAATTTTGGACTCGGCCGGTGAGAAAATGTTCCAAACACACTCCATGCACAACTCCACCGGGGAAGGTGCCAGAAAGGAGTTCTCTTGGTAGTTTTTGCACTGCCCCGGTAGGCAGCTGAAAGGCACCAAAAAAGTTGTTCTACCTGCTTTCTGGGCTGAGATGGGGAAGCGCTGAATTTTGGACTCGGCTGGTGACAAAATGTTGCAAACACACCCCATTCACAACTCCACCGGGGAAGGTGCCAGAAAGGAGTTCTCTTGGTAGTTTTTACAGTACCCAGGTAGGCAGCTGAAAGGCGCCACAAAACTTGTCCTACCTGCTTTCTGGGCTGAGATGGGGAACCGCTGAATTTTGGACTCGGCCGGTGAGAAAATGTTCCAAAGACACCCGATGCACAACTCCACCGGGGAAGGTGCCAGAAAAGAGTTCTTATGGCAGTTTTTACAGTACCCCGGTAGGCAGCTGAAAGGCGCCACAAAAGTTGTTCTACCTGCTTTCTGGGCTGAGATGGGGAAGCGCTGAATTTTGGACTCGGCTGGTGACAAAATGTTCCAAGGCACACCCCATGCACAACTCCACCGGGGAAGGAGCCAGAAAGGAGTTCTCTTGGTAGTTTTTACAGTGCCCCGGTAGGCAGCTGAAAGGCGCCACAAAACTTGTTCTACCTGCTTTCTGGGCTGAGATGGGGAACCGCTGAATTTTGGACTCGGCTGGTGACAAACTGTTCCAAACACACCCCATGCACAACTCCACCGGGGAAGGTGCCAGAAAGGAGTTCTCTTGGTAGTTCTTACACTGCCCCTGTAGCCTAATGAAAGGAACCACAAAAGTTGATCTACCTGCTTTCTGGGCTGAGATGGGGAACCGCTGACTTTTGGACTCGGCTGGTGAGAAAATGTTCCAAACACACCCCATGCACAACTCCACCGGGGAAGGTGCCAGAAAGGAATTCTCTTGGTAGTTTTTGCACTGCCCCGGTAGGCAGCTGAAAGGCGCCACAAAAGATGTTCTACCTGCTTTCTGTGCTGTGATGGGGAAGCGCTGAATTTTGGACTCGGCTGGTGACAAAATGTTCCAAACACACCCCATGCACAACTCCACCGAGGAAGGTGCCAGAAAGGAGTTCTCTGGGTAGTTTTTACAGTACCCCGGTAGGCAGCTGAAAGGTACCACAAATGTTGTTCTACCTGCTTTCTGGGCTGAGATGGGGAAGCGCTGAATTTTGGACTCGGCCGGTGAGAAAATGTTCCAAACACACCCCATGCACAACTCCACCGGGGAAGGTGCCAGAAAGGAGTTCTCTTGGTAGATTTTGCACTACCCCGGTAGGCAGCTGAAAGGCACCAAAAAAGTTGTTCTACCTGCTTTCTGGGCTGAGATGGGGAAGCGCAGAATTTTGGACTCGGCTGGTGACAAAATGTTCCAAACACACCCCATGCACAACTCCACCGGGGAAGGAGCCAGAAAGGAGTTCTCTTGGTAGTTTTTACAGTACCCCGGTAGGCAGCTGAAAGGCACCACAAAAGTTGTTCTACCTGCTTTCTGGGCTGAGATGGGGAAGCGCTGAATTTTGGACTCGGCTGGTGAGAAAATGTTCCAAACACACCCCATGCACAACTCCACCGGGGAAGGTGCCAGTAAGGAGTTCTCTTGGTAGTTTTTGCACTGCCCCGGTAGGCAGCTGAAAGGCGCCACAAATCTTGTCCTACCTGCTTTCTGTGCTGTGATGGGGAACCGCTGAATTTTGGACTCGGCTGGTGAGAAAATGTTCCAAACACACCCCATTCACAACTCCACCGGGGAAGGTGCCAGAAAGGAGTTCTCTTGGTAGTTTTTACAGTACCCCGGTAGGCAGCTGAAAGGCGCCACAAAACTTGTCCTACCTGCTTTCTGGGCTGAGATGGGGAACCGCTGAATTTTGGACTCGGCCGGTGAGAAAATGTTCCAAAGACACCCCATGCACAACTCCACCGGGGAAGGTGCCAGAAAAGAGTTCTTATGGCAGTTTTTACAGTACCCCGGTAGGCAGCTGAAAGGCGCCACAAAACTTGTTCTACCTGCTTTCTGGGCTGAGATGGGGAAGCGCTGAATTTTGGACTCGGCTGGTGACAAAATGTTCCAAGGCACACCCCATGCACAACTCCACCGGGGAAGGAGCCAGAAAGGAGTTCTCTTGGTAGTTTTTACAGTGCCCCGGTAGGCAGCTGAAAGGCGCCACAAAACTTGTTCTACCTGCTTTCTGGGCTGAGATGGGGAACCGCTGAATTTTGGACTCGGCTGGTGACAAACTGTTCCAAACACACCCCATGCACAACTCCACCGGGGAAGGTGCCAGAAAGGAGTTCTCTTGGTAGTTCTTACACTGCCCCTGTAGCCTAATGAAAGGAACCACAAAAGTTGATCTACCTGCTTTCTGGGCTGAGATGGGGAACCGCTGACTTTTGGACTCGGCTGGTGAGAAAATGTTCCAAACACACCCCATGCACAACTCCACCGGGGAAGGTGCCAGAAAGGAATTCTCTTGGTAGTTTTTGCACTGCCCCGGTAGGCAGCTGAAAGGCGCCACAAAAGATGTTCTACCTGCTTTCTGTGCTGTGATGGGGAAGCGCTGAATTTTGGACTCGGCTGGTGACAAAATGTTCCAAACACACCCCATGCACAACTCCACCGAGGAAGGTGCCAGAAAGGAGTTCTCTGGGTAGTTTTTACAGTACCCCGGTAGGCAGCTGAAAGGTACCACAAATGTTGTTCTACCTGCTTTCTGGGCTGAGATGGGGAAGCGCTGAATTTTGGACTCGGCCGGTGAGAAAATGTTCCAAACACACCCCATGCACAACTCCACCGGGGAAGGTGCCAGTAAGGAGTTCTCTTGGTAGATTTTGCACTACCCCGGTAGGCAGCTGAAAGGCGCCACAAAACTTGTCCTACCTGCTTTCTGGGCTGAGATGGGGAACCGCTGAATTTTGGACTCGGCCGGTGAGAAAATGTTCCAAAGACACCCGATGCACAACTCCACCGGGGAAGGTGCCAGAAAAGAGTTCTTATGGCAGTTTTTACAGTACCCCGGTAGGCAGCTGAAAGGCGCCACAAAACTTGTTCTACCTGCTTTCTGGGCTGAGATGGGGAAGCGCAGAATTTTGGACTCGGCTGGTGACAAAATGTTCCAAACACACCCCATGCACAACTCCACCGGGGAAGGTGCCAGAAAGGAGTTCTCTTGGTAGTTTTTACAGTACCCCGGTAGGCAGCTGAAAGGCACCACAAAACTTGTTCTACCTGCTTTCTGGGCTGAGATGGGGAAGCGCTGAATTTTGGACTCGGCTGGTGAGAAAATGTTCCAAACACACCCCATGCACAACTCCACCGGGGAAGGTGCCAGTAAGGAGTTCTCTTGGTAGTTTTTGCACTGCCCCGGTAGGCAGCTGAAAGGCGCCACAAATCTTGTCCTACCTGCTTTCTGTGCTGTGATGGGGAACCGCTGAATTTTGGACTCGGCTGGTGAGAAAATGTTCCAAACACACCCCATTCACAACTCCACCGGGGAAGGTGCCAGAAAGGAGTTCTCTTGGTAGTTTTTACAGTACCCAGGTAGGCAGCTGAAAGGCGCCACAAAACTTGTCCTACCTGCTTTCTGGGCTGAGATGGGGAACCGCTGAATTTTGGACTCGGCCGGTGAGAAAATGTTCCAAAGACACCCCATGCACAACTCCACCGGGGAAGGAGCCAGAAAGGAGTTCTGTTGGTAGTTTTTACAGTACCCCGGTAGGCAGCTGAAAGGCATCACAAATGTTGTTCTACCTGCTTTCTGGGCTGAGATGGGGAAGCGCTGAATTTTGGACTCGGCCGGTGAGAAAATGTTCCAAACACACTCCATGCACAACTCCACCGGGGAAGGTGCCAGAAAGGAGTTCTCTTGGTAGTTTTTGCACTGCCCCGGTAGGCAGCTGAAAGGCACCAAAAAAGTTGTTCTACCTGCTTTCTGGGCTGAGATGGGGAAGCGCTGAATTTTGGACTCGGCTGGTGACAAAATGTTGCAAACACACCCCATTCACAACTCCACCGGGGAAGGTGCCAGAAAGGAGTTCTCTTGGTAGTTTTTACAGTACCCAGGTAGGCAGCTGAAAGGCGCCACAAAACTTGTCCTACCTGCTTTCTGGGCTGAGATGGGGAACCGCTGAATTTTGGACTCGGCCGGTGAGAAAATGTTCCAAAGACACCCGATGCACAACTCCACCGGGGAAGGTGCCAGAAAAGAGTTCTTATGGCAGTTTTTACAGTACCCCGGTAGGCAGCTGAAAGGCGCCACAAAAGTTGTTCTACCTGCTTTCTGGGCTGAGATGGGGAAGCGCTGAATTTTGGACTCGGCTGGTGACAAAATGTTCCAAGGCACACCCCATGCACAACTCCACCGGGGAAGGAGCCAGAAAGGAGTTCTCTTGGTAGTTTTTACAGTGCCCCGGTAGGCAGCTGAAAGGCGCCACAAAACTTGTTCTACCTGCTTTCTGGGCTGAGATGGGGAACCGCTGAATTTTGGACTCGGCTGGTGACAAACTGTTCCAAACACACCCCATGCACAACTCCACCGGGGAAGGTGCCAGAAAGGAGTTCTCTTGGTAGTTCTTACACTGCCCCTGTAGCCTAATGAAAGGAACCACAAAAGTTGATCTACCTGCTTTCTGGGCTGAGATGGGGAACCGCTGACTTTTGGACTCGGCTGGTGAGAAAATGTTCCAAACACACCCCATGCACAACTCCACCGGGGAAGGTGCCAGAAAGGAATTCTCTTGGTAGTTTTTGCACTGCCCCGGTAGGCAGCTGAAAGGCGCCACAAAAGATGTTCTACCTGCTTTCTGTGCTGTGATGGGGAAGCGCTGAATTTTGGACTCGGCTGGTGACAAAATGTTCCAAACACACCCCATGCACAACTCCACCGAGGAAGGTGCCAGAAAGGAGTTCTCTGGGTAGTTTTTACAGTACCCCGGTAGGCAGCTGAAAGGTACCACAAATGTTGTTCTACCTGCTTTCTGGGCTGAGATGGGGAAGCGCTGAATTTTGGACTCGGCCGGTGAGAAAATGTTCCAAACACACCCCATGCACAACTCCACCGGGGAAGGTGCCAGAAAGGAGTTCTCTTGGTAGATTTTGCACTACCCCGGTAGGCAGCTGAAAGGCACCACAAAAGTTGTTCTACCTGCTTTCTGGGCTGAGATGGGGAAGCGCAGAATTTTGGACTCGGCTGGTGACAAAATGTTCCAAACACACCCCATGCACAACTCCACCGGGGAAGGTGCCAGAAAGGAGTTCTCTTGGTAGTTTTTACAGTACCCCGGTAGGCAGCTGAAAGGCACCACAAAAGTTGTTCTACCTGCTTTCTGGGCTGAGATGGGGAAGCGCTGAATTTTGGACTCGGCTGGTGAGAAAATGTTCCAAACACACCCCATGCACAACTCCACCGGGGAAGGTGCCAGTAAGGAGTTCTCTTGGTAGTTTTTGCACTGCCCCGGTAGGCAGCTGAAAGGCGCCACAAATCTTGTCCTACCTGCTTTCTGTGCTGTGATGGGGAACCGCTGAATTTTGGACTCGGCTGGTGAGAAAATGTTCCAAACACACCCCATTCACAACTCCACCGGGGAAGGTGCCAGAAAGGAGTTCTCTTGGTAGTTTTTACAGTGCCCCGGTAGGCAGCTGAAAGGCGCCACAAAACTTGTTCTACCTGCTTTCTGGGCTGAGATGGGGAACCGCTGAATTTTGGACTCGGCTGGTGACAAACTGTTCCAAACACACCCCATGCACAACTCCACCGGGGAAGGTGCCAGAAAGGAGTTCTCTTGGTAGTTCTTACACTGCCCCTGTAGCCTAATGAAAGGAACCACAAAAGTTGATCTACCTGCTTTCTGGGCTGAGATGGGGAACCGCTGACTTTTGGACTCGGCTGGTGAGAAAATGTTCCAAACACACCCCATGCACAACTCCACCGGGGAAGGTGCCAGAAAGGAATTCTCTTGGTAGTTTTTGCACTGCCCCGGTAGGCAGCTGAAAGGCGCCACAAAAGATGTTCTACCTGCTTTCTGTGCTGTGATGGGGAAGCGCTGAATTTTGGACTCGGCTGGTGACAAAATGTTCCAAACACACCCCATGCACAACTCCACCGAGGAAGGTGCCAGAAAGGAGTTCTCTGGGTAGTTTTTACAGTACCCCGGTAGGCAGCTGAAAGGTACCACAAATGTTGTTCTACCTGCTTTCTGGGCTGAGATGGGGAAGCGCTGAATTTTGGACTCGGCCGGTGAGAAAATGTTCCAAACACACCCCATGCACAACTCCACCGGGGAAGGTGCCAGTAAGGAGTTCTCTTGGTAGATTTTGCACTACCCCGGTAGGCAGCTGAAAGGCGCCACAAAACTTGTCCTACCTGCTTTCTGGGCTGAGATGGGGAACCGCTGAATTTTGGACTCGGCCGGTGAGAAAATGTTCCAAAGACACCCGATGCACAACTCCACCGGGGAAGGTGCCAGAAAAGAGTTCTTATGGCAGTTTTTACAGTACCCCGGTAGGCAGCTGAAAGGCGCCACAAAACTTGTTCTACCTGCTTTCTGGGCTGAGATGGGGAAGCGCTGAATTTTGGACTCGGCTGGTGACAAAATGTTCCAAGGCACACCCCATGCACAACTCCACCGGGGAAGGAGCCAGAAAGGAGTTCTCTTGGTAGTTTTTACAGTGCCCCGGTAGGCAGCTGAAAGGCGCCACAAAACTTGTTCTACCTGCTTTCTGGGCTGAGATGGGGAACCGCTGAATTTTGGACTCGGCTGGTGACAAACTGTTCCAAACACACCCCATGCACAACTCCACCGGGGAAGGTGCCAGAAAGGAGTTCTCTTGGTAGTTCTTACACTGCCCCTGTAGCCTAATGAAAGGAACCACAAAAGTTGATCTACCTGCTTTCTGGGCTGAGATGGGGAACCGCTGACTTTTGGACTCGGCTGGTGAGAAAATGTTCCAAACACACCCCATGCACAACTCCACCGGGGAAGGTGCCAGTAAGGAGTTCTCTTGGTAGATTTTGCACTACCCCGGTAGGCAGCTGAAAGGCGCCACAAAACTTGTCCTACCTGCTTTCTGGGCTGAGATGGGGAACCGCTGAATTTTGGACTCGGCCGGTGAGAAAATGTTCCAAAGACACCCCATGCACAACTCCACCGGGGAAGGTGCCAGAAAAGAGTTCTTATGGCAGTTTTTACAGTACCCCGGTAGGCAGCTGAAAGGCGCCACAAAACTTGTTCTACCTGCTTTCTGGGCTGAGATGGGGAAGCGCTGAATTTTGGACTCGGCTGGTGACAAAATGTTCCAAGGCACACCCCATGCACAACTCCACCGGGGAAGGAGCCAGAAAGGAGTTCTCTTGGTAGTTTTTACAGTGCCCCGGTAGGCAGCTGAAAGGCACCAAAAAAGTTGTTCTACCTGCTTTCTGGGCTGAGATGGGGAAGCGCAGAATTTTGGACTCGGCTGGTGACAAAATGTTCCAAACACACCCCATGCACAACTCCACCGGGGAAGGTGCCAGAAAGGAGTTCTCTTGGTAGTTTTTACAGTACCCCGGTAGGCAGCTGAAAGGCACCACAAAAGTTGTTCTACCTGCTTTCTGGGCTGAGATGGGGAAGCGCTGAATTTTGGACTCGGCTGGTGAGAAAATGTTCCAAACACACCCCATGCACAACTCCACCGGGGAAGGTGCCAGTAAGGAGTTCTCTTGGTAGTTTTTGCACTGCCCCGGTAGGCAGCTGAAAGGCGCCACAAATCTTGTCCTACCTGCTTTCTGTGCTGTGATGGGGAACCGCTGAATTTTGGACTCGGCTGGTGAGAAAATGTTCCAAACACACCCCATTCACAACTCCACCGGGGAAGGTGCCAGAAAGGAGTTCTCTTGGTAGTTTTTACAGTACCCCGGTAGGCAGCTGAAAGGCGCCACAAAAGTTGTCCTACCTGCTTTCTGGGCTGAGATGGGGAACCGCTGAATTTTGGACTCGGCCGGTGAGAAAATGTTCCAAAGACACCCCATGCACAACTCCACCGGGGAAGGTGCCAGAAAAGAGTTCTTATGGCAGTTTTTACAGTACCCCGGTAGGCAGCTGAAAGGCGCCACAAAACTTGTTCTACCTGCTTTCTGGGCTGAGATGGGGAAGCGCTGAATTTTGGACTCGGCTGGTGACAAAATGTTCCAAGGCACACCCCATGCACAACTCCACCGGGGAAGGAGCCAGAAAGGAGTTCTCTTGGTAGTTTTTACAGTGCCCCGGTAGGCAGCTGAAAGGCGCCACAAAACTTGTTCTACCTGCTTTCTGGGCTGAGATGGGGAACCGCTGAATTTTGGACTCGGCTGGTGACAAACTGTTCCAAACACACCCCATGCACAACTCCACCGGGGAAGGTGCCAGAAAGGAGTTCTCTTGGTAGTTCTTACACTGCCCCTGTAGCCTAATGAAAGGAACCACAAAAGTTGATCTACCTGCTTTCTGGGCTGAGATGGGGAACCGCTGACTTTTGGACTCGGCTGGTGAGAAAATGTTCCAAACACACCCCATGCACAACTCCACCGGGGAAGGTGCCAGAAAGGAATTCTCTTGGTAGTTTTTGCACTGCCCCGGTAGGCAGCTGAAAGGCGCCACAAAAGATGTTCTACCTGCTTTCTGTGCTGTGATGGGGAAGCGCTGAATTTTGGACTCGGCTGGTGACAAAATGTTCCAAACACACCCCATGCACAACTCCACCGGGGAAGGTGCCAGTAAGGAGTTCTCTGGGTAGTTTTTGCACTGCCCCGGTAGGCAGCTGAAAGGGGCCACAAATCTTGTCCTACCTGCTTTCTGGGCTGAGATGGGGAAGCGCTGAATTTTGGACTCGGCCGGTGAGAAAATGTTCCAAACACACCCCATGCACAACTCCACCGGGGAAGGTGCCAGTAAGGAGTTCTCTTGGTAAATTTTGCACTACCCCGGTAGGCAGCTGAAAGGCGCCACAAAACTTGTCCTACCTGCTTTCTGGGCTGAGATGGGGAACCGCTGAATTTTGGACTCGGCCGGTGAGAAAATGTTCCAAAGACACCCGATGCACAACTCCACCGGGGAAGGTGCCAGAAAAGAGTTCTTATGGCAGTTTTTACAGTACCCCGGTAGGCAGCTGAAAGGCGCCACAAAACTTGTTCTACCTGCTTTCTGGGCTGAGATGGGGAAGCGCTGAATTTTGGACTCGGCTGGTGACAAAATGTTCCAAGGCACACCCCATGCACAACTCCACCGGGGAAGGAGCCAGAAAGGAGTTCTCTTGGTAGTTTTTACAGTGCCCCGGTAGGCAGCTGAAAGGCGCCACAAAACTTGTTCTACCTGCTTTCTGGGCTGAGATGGGGAACCGCTGAATTTTGGACTCGGCTGGTGACAAACTGTTCCAAACACACCCCATGCACAACTCCACCGGGGAAGGTGCCAGAAAGGAGTTCTCTTGGTAGTTCTTACACTGCCCCTGTAGCCTAATGAAAGGAACCACAAAAGTTGATCTACCTGCTTTCTGTGCTGTGATGGGGAAGCGCTGAATTTTGGACTCGGCTGGTGACAAAATGTTCCAAACACACCCCATGCACAACTCCACCGGGGAAGGTGCCAGAAAGGAATTCTCTTGGTAGTTTTTACAGTACCCCGGTAGGCAGCTGAAAGGTACCACAAATGTTGTTCTACCTGCTTTCTGGGCTGAGATGGGGAAGCGCTGAATTTTGGACTCGGCCGGTGAGAAAATGTTCCAAACACACCCCATGCACAACTCCACCGGGGAAGGTGCCAGAAAGGAGTTCTCTTGGTAGATTTTGCACTACCCCGGTAGGCAGCTGAAAGGCACCAAAAAAGTTGTTCTACCTGCTTTCTGGGCTGAGATGGGGAAGCGCAGAATTTTGGACTCGGCTGGTGACAAAATGTTCCAAACACACCCCATGCACAACTCCACCGGGGAAGGTGCCAGAAAGGAGTTCTCTTGGTAGTTTTTACAGTACCCCGGTAGGCAGCTGAAAGGCACCACAAAAGTTGTTCTACCTGCTTTCTGGGCTGAGATGGGGAAGCGCTGAATTTTGGACTCGGCTGGTGAGAAAATGTTCCAAACACACCCCATGCACAACTCCACCGGGGAAGGTGCCAGTAAGGAGTTCTCTTGGTAGTTTTTGCACTGCCCCGGTAGGCAGCTGAAAGGCGCCACAAATCTTGTCCTACCTGCTTTCTGTGCTGTGATGGGGAACCGCTGAATTTTGGACTCGGCTGGTGAAAAAATGTTCCAAACACACCCCATTCACAACTCCACCGGGGAAGGTGCCAGAAAGGAGTTCTCTTGGTAGTTTTTACAGTACCCCGGTAGGCAGCTGAAAGGCGCCACAAAACTTGTCCTACCTGCTTTCTGGGCTGAGATGGGGAACCGCTGAATTTTGGACTCGGCCGGTGAGAAAATGTTCCAAAGACACCCCATGCACAACTCCACCGGGGAAGGTGCCAGAAAAGAGTTCTTATGGCAGTTTTTACAGTACCCCGGTAGGCAGCTGAAAGGCGCCACAAAACTTGTTCTACCTGCTTTCTGGGCTGAGATGGGGAAGCGCTGAATTTTGGACTCGGCTGGTGACAAAATGTTCCAAGGCACACCCCATGCACAACTCCACCGGGGAAGGAGCCAGAAAGGAGTTCTCTTGGTAGTTTTTACAGTGCCCCGGTAGGCAGCTGAAAGGCGCCACAAAACTTGTTCTACCTGCTTTCTGGGCTGAGATGGGGAACCGCTGAATTTTGGACTCGGCTGGTGACAAACTGTTCCAAACACACCCCATGCACAACTCCACCGGGGAAGGTGCCAGAAAGGAGTTCTCTTGGTAGTTCTTACACTGCCCCTGTAGCCTAATGAAAGGAACCACAAAAGTTGATCTACCTGCTTTCTGGGCTGAGATGGGGAACCGCTGACTTTTGGACTCGGCTGGTGAGAAAATGTTCCAAACACACCCCATGCACAACTCCACCGGGGAAGGTGCCAGAAAGGAATTCTCTTGGTAGTTTTTGCACTGCCCCGGTAGGCAGCTGAAAGGCGCCACAAAAGATGTTCTACCTGCTTTCTGTGCTGTGATGGGGAAGCGCTGAATTTTGGACTCGGCTGGTGACAAAATGTTCCAAACACACCCCATGCACAACTCCACCGAGGAAGGTGCCAGAAAGGAGTTCTCTGGGTAGTTTTTACAGTACCCCGGTAGGCAGCTGAAAGGTACCACAAATGTTGTTCTACCTGCTTTCTGGGCTGAGATGGGGAAGCGCTGAATTTTGGACTCGGCCGGTGAGAAAATGTTCCAAACACACCCCATGCACAACTCCACCGGGGAAGGTGCCAGTAAGGAGTTCTCTTGGTAGATTTTGCACTACCCCGGTAGGCAGCTGAAAGGCGCCACAAAACTTGTCCTACCTGCTTTCTGGGCTGAGATGGGGAACCGCTGAATTTTGGACTCGGCCGGTGAGAAAATGTTCCAAAGACACCCCATGCACAACTCCACCGGGGAAGGTGCCAGAAAAGAGTTCTTATGGCAGTTTTTACAGTACCCCGGTAGGCAGCTGAAAGGCGCCACAAAACTTGTTCTACCTGCTTTCTGGGCTGAGATGGGGAAGCGCTGAATTTTGGACTCGGCTGGTGACAAAATGTTCCAAGGCACACCCCATGCACAACTCCACCGGGGAAGGAGCCAGAAAGGAGTTCTCTTGGTAGTTTTTACAGTGCCCCGGTAGGCAGCTGAAAGGCGCCACAAAACTTGTTCTACCTGCTTTCTGGGCTGAGATGGGGAACCGCTGAATTTTGGACTCAGCTGGTGACAAACTGTTCCAAACACACCCCATGCACAACTCCACCGGGGAAGGTGCCAGAAAGGAGTTCTCTTGGTAGTTCTTACACTGCCCCTGTAGCCTAATGAAAGGAACCACAAAAGTTGATCTACCTGCTTTCTGGGCTGAGATGGGGAACCGCTGACTTTTGGACTCGGCTGGTGAGAAAATGTTCCAAACACACCCCATGCACAACTCCACCGGGGAAGGTGCCAGAAAGGAATTCTCTTGGTAGTTTTTGCACTGCCCCGGTAGGCAGCTGAAAGGCGCCACAAAGGATGTTCTACCTGCTTTCTGTGCTGTGATGGGGAAGCGCTGAATTTTGGACTCGGCTGGTGACAAAATGTTCCAAACACACCCCATGCACAACTCCACCGAGGAAGGTGCCAGAAAGGAGTTCTCTGGGTAGTTTTTACAGTACCCCGGTAGGCAGCTGAAAGGTACCACAAATGTTGTTCTACCTGCTTTCTGGGCTGAGATGGGGAAGCGCTGAATTTTGGACTCGGCCGGTGAGAAAATGTTCCAAACACACCCCATGCACAACTCCACCGGGGAAGGTGCCAGTAAGGAGTTCTCTTGGTAGATTTTGCACTACCCCGGTAGGCAGCTGAAAGGCGCCACAAAACTTGTCCTACCTGCTTTCTGGGCTGAGATGGGGAACCGCTGAATTTTGGACTCGGCTGGTGACAAAATGTTCCAAACACACCCCATGCACAACTCCACCGGGGAAGGTGCCAGAAAGGAGTTCTCTTGGTAGTTTTTGCACTGCCCCGGTAGGCAGCTGAAAGGCGCCACAAAAGATGTTCTACCTGCTTTCTGTGCTGTGATGGGGAAGCGCTGAATTTTGGACTCGGCTGGTGACAAAATGTTCCAAACACACCCCATGCACAACTCCACCGGGGAAGGTGCCAGTAAGGAGTTCTCTTGGTAGTTTTTGCACTGCCCCGGTAGGCAGCTGAAAGGCGCCACAAAAGATGTTCTACCTGCTTTCTGTGCTGTGATGGGGAAGCGCTGAATTTTGGACTCGGCTGGTGACAAAATGTTCCAAACACACCCCATGCACAACTCCACCGGGGAAGGTGCCAGAAAGGAGTTCTCTGGGTAGTTTTTACAGTACCCCGGTAGGCAGCTGAAAGGTACCACAAATGTTGTTCTACCTGCTTTCTGGGCTGAGATGGGGAAGCGCTGAATTTTGGACTCGGCCGGTGAGAAAATGTTCCAAACACACCCCATGCACAACTCCACCGGGGAAGGTGCCAGTAAGGAGTTCTCTTGGTAGATTTTGCACTACCCCGGTAGGCAGCTGAAAGGCGCCACAAAACTTGTCCTACCTGCTTTCTGGGCTGAGATGGGGAACCGCTGAATTTTGGACTCGGCCGGTGAGAAAATGTTCCAAAGACACCCCATGCACAACTCCACCGGGGAAGGTGCCAGAAAAGAGTTCTTATGGCAGTTTTTACAGTACCCCGGTAGGCAGCTGAAAGGCGCCACAAAACTTGTTCTACCTGCTTTCTGGGCTGAGATGGGGAAGCGCTGAATTTTGGACTCGGCTGGTGACAAAATGTTCCAAGGCACACCCCATGCACAACTCCACCGGGGAAGGAGCCAGAAAGGAGTTCTCTTGGTAGTTTTTACAGTGCCCCGGTAGGCAGCTGAAAGGCGCCACAAAACTTGTTCTACCTGCTTTCTGGGCTGAGATGGGGAACCGCTGAATTTTGGACTCGGCTGGTGACAAACTGTTCCAAACACACCCCATGCACAACTCCACCGGGGAAGGTGCCAGAAAGGAGTTCTCTTGGTAGTTCTTACACTGCCCCTGTAGCCTAATGAAAGGAACCACAAAAGTTGATCTACCTGCTTTCTGGGCTGAGATGGGGAACCGCTGACTTTTGGACTCGGCTGGTGAGAAAATGTTCCAAACACACCCCATGCACAACTCCACCGGGGAAGGTGCCAGAAAGGAATTCTCTTGGTAGTTTTTGCACTGCCCCGGTAGGCAGCTGAAAGGCGCCACAAAAGATGTTCTACCTGCTTTCTGTGCTGTGATGGGGAAGCGCTGAATTTTGGACTCGGCTGGTGACAAAATGTTCCAAACACACCCCATGCACAACTCCACCGGGGAAGGTGCCAGTAAGGAGTTCTCTTGGTAGTTTTTGCACTGCCCCGGTAGGCAGCTGAAAGGCGCCACAAAACTTGTCCTACCTGCTTTCTGGGCTGAGATGGGGAACCGCTGAATTTTGGACTCGGCTGGTGAGAAAATGTTCCAAACACACCCCATTCACAACTCCACCGGGGAAGGTGCCAGAAAGGAGTTCTCTTGGTAGTTTTTGCACTGCCCCGGTAGGCAGCTGAAAGGGGCCACAAAACTTGTCCTACCTGCTTTCTGGGCTGAGATGGGGAAGCGCTGAATTTTGGACTCGGCCGGTGAGAAAATGTTCCAAAGACACCCCATGCACAACTCCACCGGGGAAGGTGCCAGAAAGGAGTTCTCTTGGTAGTTTTTACAGTACCCCGGTAGGCAGCTGAAAGGCACCACAAAACTTGTTCTACCTGCTTTCTGGGCTGAGATGGGGAAGCGCTGAATTTTGGACTCGGCTGGTGAGAAAATGTTCCAAACACACCCCATGCACAACTCCACCGGGGAAGGTGCCAGTAAGGAGTTCTCTTGGTAGTTTTTGCACTGCCCCGGTAGGCAGCTGAAAGGCGCCACAAATCTTGTCCTACCTGCTTTCTGTGCTGTGATGGGGAACCGCTGAATTTTGGACTCGGCTGGTGAGAAAATGTTCCAAACACACCCCATTCACAACTCCACCGGGGAAGGTGCCAGAAAGGAGTTCTCTTGGTAGTTTTTACAGTACCCAGGTAGGCAGCTGAAAGGCGCCACAAAACTTGTCCTACCTGCTTTCTGGGCTGAGATGGGGAACCGCTGAATTTTGGACTCGGCCGGTGAGAAAATGTTCCAAAGACACCCCATGCACAACTCCACCGGGGAAGGAGCCAGAAAGGAGTTCTGTTGGTAGTTTTTACAGTACCCCGGTAGGCAGCTGAAAGGCATCACAAATGTTGTTCTACCTGCTTTCTGGGCTGAGATGGGGAAGCGCTGAATTTTGGACTCGGCCGGTGAGAAAATGTTCCAAACACACTCCATGCACAACTCCACCGGGGAAGGTGCCAGAAAGGAGTTCTCTTGGTAGTTTTTGCACTGCCCCGGTAGGCAGCTGAAAGGCACCAAAAAAGTTGTTCTACCTGCTTTCTGGGCTGAGATGGGGAAGCGCTGAATTTTGGACTCGGCTGGTGACAAAATGTTGCAAACACACCCCATTCACAACTCCACCGGGGAAGGTGCCAGAAAGGAGTTCTCTTGGTAGTTTTTACAGTACCCAGGTAGGCAGCTGAAAGGCGCCACAAAACTTGTCCTACCTGCTTTCTGGGCTGAGATGGGGAACCGCTGAATTTTGGACTCGGCCGGTGAGAAAATGTTCCAAAGACACCCGATGCACAACTCCACCGGGGAAGGTGCCAGAAAAGAGTTCTTATGGCAGTTTTTACAGTACCCCGGTAGGCAGCTGAAAGGCGCCACAAAAGTTGTTCTACCTGCTTTCTGGGCTGAGATGGGGAAGCGCTGAATTTTGGACTCGGCTGGTGACAAAATGTTCCAAGGCACACCCCATGCACAACTCCACCGGGGAAGGAGCCAGAAAGGAGTTCTCTTGGTAGTTTTTACAGTGCCCCGGTAGGCAGCTGAAAGGCGCCACAAAACTTGTTCTACCTGCTTTCTGGGCTGAGATGGGGAACCGCTGAATTTTGGACTCGGCTGGTGACAAACTGTTCCAAACACACCCCATGCACAACTCCACCGGGGAAGGTGCCAGAAAGGAGTTCTCTTGGTAGTTCTTACACTGCCCCTGTAGCCTAATGAAAGGAACCACAAAAGTTGATCTACCTGCTTTCTGGGCTGAGATGGGGAACCGCTGACTTTTGGACTCGGCTGGTGAGAAAATGTTCCAAACACACCCCATGCACAACTCCACCGGGGAAGGTGCCAGAAAGGAATTCTCTTGGTAGTTTTTGCACTGCCCCGGTAGGCAGCTGAAAGGCGCCACAAAAGATGTTCTACCTGCTTTCTGTGCTGTGATGGGGAAGCGCTGAATTTTGGACTCGGCTGGTGACAAAATGTTCCAAACACACCCCATGCACAACTCCACCGAGGAAGGTGCCAGAAAGGAGTTCTCTGGGTAGTTTTTACAGTACCCCGGTAGGCAGCTGAAAGGTACCACAAATGTTGTTCTACCTGCTTTCTGGGCTGAGATGGGGAAGCGCTGAATTTTGGACTCGGCCGGTGAGAAAATGTTCCAAACACACCCCATGCACAACTCCACCGGGGAAGGTGCCAGAAAGGAGTTCTCTTGGTAGATTTTGCACTACCCCGGTAGGCAGCTGAAAGGCACCAAAAAAGTTGTTCTACCTGCTTTCTGGGCTGAGATGGGGAAGCGCAGAATTTTGGACTCGGCTGGTGACAAAATGTTCCAAACACACCCCATGCACAACTCCACCGGGGAAGGTGCCAGAAAGGAGTTCTCTTGGTAGTTTTTACAGTACCCCGGTAGGCAGCTGAAAGGCACCACAAAAGTTGTTCTACCTGCTTTCTGGGCTGAGATGGGGAAGCGCTGAATTTTGGACTCGGCTGGTGAGAAAATGTTCCAAACACACCCCATGCACAACTCCACCGGGGAAGGTGCCAGTAAGGAGTTCTCTTGGTAGTTTTTGCACTGCCCCGGTAGGCAGCTGAAAGGCGCCACAAATCTTGTCCTACCTGCTTTCTGTGCTGTGATGGGGAACCGCTGAATTTTGGACTCGGCTGGTGAGAAAATGTTCCAAACACACCCCATTCACAACTCCACCGGGGAAGGTGCCAGAAAGGAGTTCTCTTGGTAGTTTTTACAGTACCCCGGTAGGCAGCTGAAAGGCGCCACAAAACTTGTCCTACCTGCTTTCTGGGCTGAGATGGGGAACCGCTGAATTTTGGACTCGGCCGGTGAGAAAATGTTCCAAAGACACCCCATGCACAACTCCACCGGGGAAGGTGCCAGAAAAGAGTTCTTATGGCAGTTTTTACAGTACCCCGGTAGGCAGCTGAAAGGCGCCACAAAACTTGTTCTACCTGCTTTCTGGGCTGAGATGGGGAAGCGCTGAATTTTGGACTCGGCTGGTGACAAAATGTTCCAAGGCACACCCCATGCACAACTCCACCGGGGAAGGAGCCAGAAAGGAGTTCTCTTGGTAGTTTTTACAGTGCCCCGGTAGGCAGCTGAAAGGCGCCACAAAACTTGTTCTACCTGCTTTCTGGGCTGAGATGGGGAACCGCTGAATTTTGGACTCGGCTGGTGACAAACTGTTCCAAACACACCCCATGCACAACTCCACCGGGGAAGGTGCCAGAAAGGAGTTCTCTTGGTAGTTCTTACACTGCCCCTGTAGCCTAATGAAAGGAACCACAAAAGTTGATCTACCTGCTTTCTGGGCTGAGATGGGGAACCGCTGACTTTTGGACTCGGCTGGTGAGAAAATGTTCCAAACACACCCCATGCACAACTCCACCGGGGAAGGTGCCAGAAAGGAATTCTCTTGGTAGTTTTTGCACTGCCCCGGTAGGCAGCTGAAAGGCGCCACAAAAGATGTTCTACCTGCTTTCTGTGCTGTGATGGGGAAGCGCTGAATTTTGGACTCGGCTGGTGACAAAATGTTCCAAACACACCCCATGCACAACTCCACCGAGGAAGGTGCCAGAAAGGAGTTCTCTGGGTAGTTTTTACAGTACCCCGGTAGGCAGCTGAAAGGTACCACAAATGTTGTTCTACCTGCTTTCTGGGCTGAGATGGGGAAGCGCTGAATTTTGGACTCGGCCGGTGAGAAAATGTTCCAAACACACCCCATGCACAACTCCACCGGGGAAGGTGCCAGTAAGGAGTTCTCTTGGTAGATTTTGCACTACCCCGGTAGGCAGCTGAAAGGCGCCACAAAACTTGTCCTACCTGCTTTCTGGGCTGAGATGGGGAACCGCTGAATTTTGGACTCGGCCGGTGAGAAAATGTTCCAAAGACACCCCATGCACAACTCCACCGGGGAAGGTGCCAGAAAAGAGTTCTTATGGCAGTTTTTACAGTACCCCGGTAGGCAGCTGAAAGGCGCCACAAAACTTGTTCTACCTGCTTTCTGGGCTGAGATGGGGAAGCGCTGAATTTTGGACTCGGCTGGTGACAAAATGTTCCAAGGCACACCCCATGCACAACTCCACCGGGGAAGGAGCCAGAAAGGAGTTCTCTTGGTAGTTTTTACAGTGCCCCGGTAGGCAGCTGAAAGGCGCCACAAAACTTGTTCTACCTGCTTTCTGGGCTGAGATGGGGAACCGCTGAATTTTGGACTCGGCTGGTGACAAACTGTTCCAAACACACCCCATGCACAACTCCACCGGGGAAGGTGCCAGAAAGGAGTTCTCTTGGTAGTTCTTACACTGCCCCTGTAGCCTAATGAAAGGAACCACAAAAGTTGATCTACCTGCTTTCTGGGCTGAGATGGGGAACCGCTGACTTTTGGACTCGGCTGGTGAGAAAATGTTCCAAACACACCCCATGCACAACTCCACCGGGGAAGGTGCCAGAAAGGAATTCTCTTGGTAGTTTTTGCACTGCCCCGGTAGGCAGCTGAAAGGCGCCACAAAAGATGTTCTACCTGCTTTCTGTGCTGTGATGGGGAAGCGCTGAATTTTGGACTCGGCTGGTGACAAACTGTTCCAAACACACCCCATGCACAACTCCACCGGGGAAGGTGCCAGAAAGGAGTTCTCTTGGTAGTTCTTACACTGCCCCTGTAGCCTAATGAAAGGAACCACAAAAGTTGATCTACCTGCTTTCTGGGCTGAGATGGGGAACCGCTGACTTTTGGACTCGGCTGGTGAGAAAATGTTCCAAACACACCCCATGCACAACTCCACCGGGGAAGGTGCCAGAAAGGAATTCTCTTGGTAGTTTTTGCACTGCCCCGGTAGGCAGCTGAAAGGCGCCACAAAAGATGTTCTACCTGCTTTCTGTGCTGTGATGGGGAAGCGCTGAATTTTGGACTCGGCTGGTGACAAAATGTTCCAAACACACCCCATGCACAACTCCACCGAGGAAGGTGCCAGAAAGGAGTTCTCTGGGTAGTTTTTACAGTACCCCGGTAGGCAGCTGAAAGGTACCACAAATGTTGTTCTACCTGCTTTCTGGGCTGAGATGGGGAAGCGCTGAATTTTGGACTCGGCCGGTGAGAAAATGTTCCAAACACACCCCATGCACAACTCCACCGGGGAAGGTGCCAGAAAGGAGTTCTCTTGGTAGATTTTGCACTACCCCGGTAGGCAGCTGAAAGGCATCAAAAAAGTTGTTCTACCTGCTTTCTGGGCTGAGATGGGGAAGCGCAGAATTTTGGACTCGGCTGGTGACAAAATGTTCCAAACACACCCCATGCACAACTCCACCGGGGAAGGTGCCAGAAAGGAGTTCTCTTGGTAGTTTTTACAGTACCCCGGTAGGCAGCTGAAAGGCACCACAAAAGTTGTTCTACCTGCTTTCTGGGCTGAGATGGGGAAGCGCTGAATTTTGGACTCGGCTGGTGAGAAAATGTTCCAAACACACCCCATGCACAACTCCACCGGGGAAGGTGCCAGTAAGGAGTTCTCTTGGTAGTTTTTGCACTGCCCCGGTAGGCAGCTGAAAGGCGCCACAAATCTTGTCCTACCTGCTTTCTGTGCTGTGATGGGGAACCGCTGAATTTTGGACTCGGCTGGTGAGAAAATGTTCCAAACACACCCCATTCACAACTCCACCGGGGAAGGTGCCAGAAAGGAGTTCTCTTGGTAGTTTTTACAGTACCCCGGTAGGCAGCTGAAAGGCGCCACAAAACTTGTCCTACCTGCTTTCTGGGCTGAGATGGGGAACCGCTGAATTTTGGACTCGGCCGGTGAGAAAATGTTCCAAAGACACCCCATGCACAACTCCACCGGGGAAGGTGCCAGAAAAGAGTTCTTATGGCAGTTTTTACAGTACCCCGGTAGGCAGCTGAAAGGCGCCACAAAACTTGTTCTACCTGCTTTCTGGGCTGAGATGGGGAAGCGCTGAATTTTGGACTCGGCTGGTGACAAAATGTTCCAAGGCACACCCCATGCACAACTCCACCGGGGAAGGAGCCAGAAAGGAGTTCTCTTGGTAGTTTTTACAGTGCCCCGGTAGGCAGCTGAAAGGCGCCACAAAACTTGTTCTACCTGCTTTCTGGGCTGAGATGGGGAAGCGCTGAATTTTGGACTCGGCTGGTGACAAAATGTTCCAAACACACCCCATGCACAACTCCACCGGGGAAGGTGCCAGAAAGGAGTTCTCTTGGTAGTTTTTACAGTACCCCGGTAGGCAGCTGAAAGGCACCACAAAAGTTGTTCTACCTGCTTTCTGGGCTGAGATGGGGAAGCGCTGAATTTTGGACTCGGCTGGTGAGAAAATGTTCCAAACACACCCCATGCACAACTCCACCGGGGAAGGTGCCAGTAAGGAGTTCTCTTGGTAGTTTTTGCACTGCCCCGGTAGGCAGCTGAAAGGCGCCACAAATCTTGTCCTACCTGCTTTCTGTGCTGTGATGGGGAACCGCTGAATTTTGGACTCGGCTGGTGAGAAAATGTTCCAAACACACCCCATTCACAACTCCACCGGGGAAGGTGCCAGAAAGGAGTTCTCTTGGTAGTTTTTACAGTACCCCGGTAGGCAGCTGAAAGGCGCCACAAAACTTGTCCTACCTGCTTTCTGGGCTGAGATGGGGAACCGCTGAATTTTGGACTCGGCCGGTGAGAAAATGTTCCAAAGACACCCCATGCACAACTCCACCGGGGAAGGTGCCAGAAAAGAGTTCTTATGGCAGTTTTTACAGTACCCCGGTAGGCAGCTGAAAGGCGCCACAAAACTTGTTCTACCTGCTTTCTGGGCTGAGATGGGGAAGCGCTGAATTTTGGACTCGGCTGGTGACAAAATGTTCCAAGGCACACCCCATGCACAACTCCACCGGGGAAGGAGCCAGAAAGGAGTTCTCTTGGTAGTTTTTACAGTGCCCCGGTAGGCAGCTGAAAGGCGCCACAAAACTTGTTCTACCTGCTTTCTGGGCTGAGATGGGGAACCGCTGAATTTTGGACTCGGCTGGTGACAAACTGTTCCAAACACACCCCATGCACAACTCCACCGGGGAAGGTGCCAGAAAGGAGTTCTCTTGGTAGTTCTTACACTGCCCCTGTAGCCTAATGAAAGGAACCACAAAAGTTGATCTACCTGCTTTCTGGGCTGAGATGGGGAACCGCTGACTTTTGGACTCGGCTGGTGAGAAAATGTTCCAAACACACCCCATGCACAACTCCACCGGGGAAGGTGCCAGAAAGGAATTCTCTTGGTAGTTTTTGCACTGCCCCGGTAGGCAGCTGAAAGGCGCCACAAAAGATGTTCTACCTGCTTTCTGTGCTGTGATGGGGAAGCGCTGAATTTTGGACTCGGCTGGTGACAAAATGTTCCAAACACACCCCATGCACAACTCCACCGAGGAAGGTGCCAGAAAGGAGTTCTCTGGGTAGTTTTTACAGTACCCCGGTAGGCAGCTGAAAGGTACCACAAATGTTGTTCTACCTGCTTTCTGGGCTGAGATGGGGAAGCGCTGAATTTTGGACTCGGCCGGTGAGAAAATGTTCCAAACACACCCCATGCACAACTCCACCGGGGAAGGTGCCAGTAAGGAGTTCTCTTGGTAGATTTTGCACTACCCCGGTAGGCAGCTGAAAGGCGCCACAAAACTTGTCCTACCTGCTTTCTGGGCTGAGATGGGGAACCGCTGAATTTTGGACTCGGCCGGTGAGAAAATGTTCCAAAGACACCCCATGCACAACTCCACCGGGGAAGGTGCCAGAAAAGAGTTCTTATGGCAGTTTTTACAGTACCCCGGTAGGCAGCTGAAAGGCGCCACAAAACTTGTTCTACCTGCTTTCTGGGCTGAGATGGGGAAGCGCTGAATTTTGGACTCGGCTGGTGACAAAATGTTCCAAGGCACACCCCATGCACAACTCCACCGGGGAAGGAGCCAGAAAGGAGTTCTCTTGGTAGTTTTTACAGTGCCCCGGTAGGCAGCTGAAAGGCGCCACAAAACTTGTTCTACCTGCTTTCTGGGCTGAGATGGGGAACCGCTGAATTTTGGACTCGGCTGGTGACAAACTGTTCCAAACACACCCCATGCACAACTCCACCGGGGAAGGTGCCAGAAAGGAGTTCTCTTGGTAGTTCTTACACTGCCCCTGTAGCCTAATGAAAGGAACCACAAAAGTTGATCTACCTGCTTTCTGGGCTGAGATGGGGAACCGCTGACTTTTGGACTCGGCTGGTGAGAAAATGTTCCAAACACACCCCATGCACAACTCCACCGGGGAAGGTGCCAGAAAGGAATTCTCTTGGTAGTTTTTGCACTGCCCCGGTAGGCAGCTGAAAGGCGCCACAAAAGATGTTCTACCTGCTTTCTGTGCTGTGATGGGGAAGCGCTGAATTTTGGACTCGGCTGGTGACAAAATGTTCCAAACACACCCCATGCACAACTCCACCGAGGAAGGTGCCAGAAAGGAGTTCTCTGGGTAGTTTTTACAGTACCCCGGTAGGCAGCTGAAAGGTACCACAAATGTTGTTCTACCTGCTTTCTGGGCTGAGATGGGGAAGCGCTGAATTTTGGACTCGGCCGGTGAGAAAATGTTCCAAACACACCCCATGCACAACTCCACCGGGGAAGGTGCCAGTAAGGAGTTCTCTTGGTAGATTTTGCACTACCCCGGTAGGCAGCTGAAAGGCGCCACAAAACTTGTCCTACCTGCTTTCTGGGCTGAGATGGGGAACCGCTGAATTTTGGACTCGGCTGGTGACAAAATGTTCCAAACACACCCCATGCACAACTCCACCGGGGAAGGTGCCAGAAAGGAGTTCTCTTGGTAGTTTTTGCACTGCCCCGGTAGGCAGCTGAAAGGCGCCACAAAAGATGTTCTACCTGCTTTCTGTGCTGTGATGGGGAAGCGCTGAATTTTGGACTCGGGTGGTGACAAAATGTTCCAAACACACCCCATGCACAACTCCACCGGGGAAGGTGCCAGTAAGGAGTTCTCTTGGTAGTTTTTGCACTGCCCCGGTAGGCAGCTGAAAGGCGCCACAAAAGATGTTCTACCTGCTTTCTGTGCTGTGATGGGGAAGCGCTGAATTTTGGACTCGGCTGGTGACAAAATGTTCCAAACACACCCCATGCACAACTCCACCGGGGAAGGTGCCAGTAAGGAGTTCTCTTGGTAGATTTTGCACTACCCCGGTAGGCAGCTGAAAGGCGCCACAAAACTTGTCCTACCTGCTTTCTGGGCTGAGATGGGGAACCGCTGAATTTTGGACTCGGCCGGTGACAAAATGTTCCAAACACACCCCATGCACAACTCCACCGGGGAAGGTGCCAGAAAGGAGTTCTCTTGGTAGTTTTTGCACTGCCCCGGTAGGCAGCTGAAAGGCGCCACAAAACTTGTTCTACCTGCTTTCTGGGCTGAGATGGGGAAGCGCTGAATTTTGGACTCGGCTGGTGACAAAATGTTCCAAGGCACACCCCATGCACAACTCCACCGGGGAAGGAGCCAGAAAGGAGTTCTCTTGGTAGTTTTTACAGTGCCCCGGTAGGCAGCTGAAAGGCGCCACAAAACTTGTTCTACCTGCTTTCTGGGCTGAGATGGGGAACCGCTGAATTTTGGACTCGGCTGGTGACAAACTGTTCCAAACACACCCCATGCACAACTCCACCGGGGAAGGTGCCAGAAAGGAGTTCTCTTGGTAGTTCTTACACTGCCCCTGTAGCCTAATGAAAGGAACCACAAAAGTTGATCTACCTGCTTTCTGGGCTGAGATGGGGAACCGCTGACTTTTGGACTCGGCTGGTGAGAAAATGTTCCAAACACACCCCATGCACAACTCCACCGGGGAAGGTGCCAGAAAGGAATTCTCTTGGTAGTTTTTGCACTGCCCCGGTAGGCAGCTGAAAGGCGCCACAAAAGATGTTCTACCTGCTTTCTGTGCTGTGATGGGGAAGCGCTGAATTTTGGACTCGGCTGGTGACAAAATGTTCCAAACACACCCCATGCACAACTCCACCGAGGAAGGTGCCAGAAAGGAGTTCTCTGGGTAGTTTTTACAGTACCCCGGTAGGCAGCTGAAAGGTACCACAAATGTTGTTCTACCTGCTTTCTGGGCTGAGATGGGGAAGCGCTGAATTTTGGACTCGGCCGGTGAGAAAATGTTCCAAACACACCCCATGCACAACTCCACCGGGGAAGGTGCCAGTAAGGAGTTCTCTTGGTAGATTTTGCACTACCCCGGTAGGCAGCTGAAAGGCGCCACAAAACTTGTCCTACCTGCTTTCTGGGCTGAGATGGGGAACAGCTGAATTTTGGACTCGGCTGGTGACAAAATGTTCCAAACACACCCCATGCACAACTCCACCGGGGAAGGTGCCAGAAAGGAGTTCTCTTGGTAGTTTTTGCACTGCCCCGGTAGGCAGCTGAAAGGCGCCACAAAAGATGTTCTACCTGCTTTCTGTGCTGTGATGGGGAAGCGCTGAATTTTGGACTCGGCTGGTGACAAAATGTTCCAAACACACCCCATGCACAACTCCACCGGGGAAGGTGCCAGTAAGGAGTTCTCTTGGTAGTTTTTGCACTGCCCCGGTAGGCAGCTGAAAGGCGCCACAAAACTTGTCCTACCTGCTTTCTGGGCTGAGATGGGGAACCGCTGAATTTTGGACTCGGCTGGTGAGAAAATGTTCCAAACACACCCCATTCACAACTCCACCGGGGAAGGTGCCAGAAAGGAGTTCTCTTGGTAGTTTTTACAGTACCCAGGTAGGCAGCTGAAAGGCGCCACAAAACTTGTCCTACCTGCTTTCTGGGCTGAGATGGGGAAGCGCTGAATTTTGGACTCGGCCGGTGAGAAAATGTTCCAAAGACACCCCATGCACAACTCCACCGGGGAAGGTGCCAGAAAGGAGTTCTCTTGGTAGTTTTTACAGTACCCCGGTAGGCAGCTGAAAGGCACCACAAAACTTGTTCTACCTGCTTTCTGGGCTGAGATGGGGAAGCGCTGAATTTTGGACTCGGCTGGTGACAAAATGTTCCAAACACACCCCATGCACAACTCCACCGGGGAAGGTGCCAGAAAGGAGTTCTCTTGGTAGTTTTTGCACTGCCCCGGTAGGCAGCTGAAAGGCGCCACAAATCTTGTCCTACCTGCTTTCTGTGCTGTGATGGGGAACCGCTGAATTTTGGACTCGGCTGGTGAGAAAATGTTCCAAACACACCCCATTCACAACTCCACCGGGGAAGGTGCCAGAAAGGAGTTCTCTTGGTAGTTTTTACAGTACCCAGGTAGGCAGCTGAAAGGCGCCACAAAACTTGTCCTACCTGCTTTCTGGGCTGAGATGGGGAACCGCTGAATTTTGGACTCGGCCGGTGAGAAAATGTTCCAAAGACACCCCATGCACAACTCCACCGGGGAAGGAGCCAGAAAGGAGTTCTGTTGGTAGTTTTTACAGTACCCCGGTAGGCAGCTGAAAGGCATCACAAATGTTGTTCTACCTGCTTTCTGGGCTGAGATGGGGAAGCGCTGAATTTTGGACTCGGCCGGTGAGAAAATGTTCCAAACACACTCCATGCACAACTCCACCGGGGAAGGTGCCAGAAAGGAGTTCTCTTGGTAGTTTTTGCACTGCCCCGGTAGGCAGCTGAAAGGCACCAAAAAAGTTGTTCTACCTGCTTTCTGGGCTGAGATGGGGAAGCGCTGAATTTTGGACTCGGCTGGTGACAAAATGTTGCAAACACACCCCATTCACAACTCCACCGGGGAAGGTGCCAGAAAGGAATTCTCTTGGTAGTTTTTACAGTACCCAGGTAGGCAGCTGAAAGGCGCCACAAAACTTGTCCTACCTGCTTTCTGGGCTGAGATGGGGAACCGCTGAATTTTGGACTCGGCCGGTGAGAAAATGTTCCAAAGACACCCGATGCACAACTCCACCGGGGAAGGTGCCAGAAAAGAGTTCTTATGGCAGTTTTTACAGTACCCCGGTAGGCAGCTGAAAGGCGCCACAAAAGTTGTTCTACCTGCTTTCTGGGCTGAGATGGGGAAGCGCTGAATTTTGGACTCGGCTGGTGACAAAATGTTCCAAGGCACACCCCATGCACAACTCCACCGGGGAAGGAGCCAGAAAGGAGTTCTCTTGGTAGTTTTTACAGTGCCCCGGTAGGCAGCTGAAAGGCGCCACAAAACTTGTTCTACCTGCTTTCTGGGCTGAGATGGGGAACCGCTGAATTTTGGACTCGGCTGGTGACAAACTGTTCCAAACACACCCCATGCACAACTCCACCGGGGAAGGTGCCAGAAAGGAGTTCTCTTGGTAGTTCTTACACTGCCCCTGTAGCCTAATGAAAGGAACCACAAAAGTTGATCTACCTGCTTTCTGGGCTGAGATGGGGAACCGCTGACTTTTGGACTCGGCTGGTGAGAAAATGTTCCAAACACACCCCATGCACAACTCCACCGGGGAAGGTGCCAGAAAGGAATTCTCTTGGTAGTTTTTGCACTGCCCCGGTAGGCAGCTGAAAGGCGCCACAAAAGATGTTCTACCTGCTTTCTGTGCTGTGATGGGGAAGCGCTGAATTTTGGACTCGGCTGGTGACAAAATGTTCCAAACACACCCCATGCACAACTCCACCGAGGAAGGTGCCAGAAAGGAGTTCTCTGGGTAGTTTTTACAGTACCCCGGTAGGCAGCTGAAAGGTACCACAAATGTTGTTCTACCTGCTTTCTGGGCTGAGATGGGGAAGCGCTGAATTTTGGACTCGGCCGGTGAGAAAATGTTCCAAACACACCCCATGCACAACTCCACCGGGGAAGGTGCCAGAAAGGAGTTCTCTTGGTAGATTTTGCACTACCCCGGTAGGCAGCTGAAAGGCACCAAAAAAGTTGTTCTACCTGCTTTCTGGGCTGAGATGGGGAAGCGCAGAATTTTGGACTCGGCTGGTGACAAAATGTTCCAAACACACCCCATGCACAACTCCACCGGGGAAGGTGCCAGAAAGGAGTTCTCTTGGTAGTTTTTACAGTACCCCGGTAGGCAGCTGAAAGGCACCACAAAAGTTGTTCTACCTGCTTTCTGGGCTGAGATGGGGAAGCGCTGAATTTTGGACTCGGCTGGTGAGAAAATGTTCCAAACACACCCCATGCACAACTCCACCGGGGAAGGTGCCAGTAAGGAGTTCTCTTGGTAGTTTTTGCACTGCCCCGGTAGGCAGCTGAAAGGCGCCACAAATCTTGTCCTACCTGCTTTCTGTGCTGTGATGGGGAACCGCTGAATTTTGGACTCGGCTGGTGAGAAAATGTTCCAAACACACCCCATTCACAACTCCACCGGGGAAGGTGCCAGAAAGGAGTTCTCTTGGTAGTTTTTACAGTACCCCGGTAGGCAGCTGAAAGGCGCCACAAAACTTGTCCTACCTGCTTTCTGGGCTGAGATGGGGAACCGCTGAATTTTGGACTCGGCCGGTGAGAAAATGTTCCAAAGACACCCCATGCACAACTCCACCGGGGAAGGTGCCAGAAAAGAGTTCTTATGGCAGTTTTTACAGTACCCCGGTAGGCAGCTGAAAGGCGCCACAAAACTTGTTCTACCTGCTTTCTGGGCTGAGATGGGGAAGCGCTGAATTTTGGACTCGGCTGGTGACAAAATGTTCCAAGGCACACCCCATGCACAACTCCACCGGGGAAGGAGCCAGAAAGGAGTTCTCTTGGTAGTTTTTACAGTGCCCCGGTAGGCAGCTGAAAGGCGCCACAAAACTTGTTCTACCTGCTTTCTGGGCTGAGATGGGGAACCGCTGAATTTTGGACTCGGCTGGTGACAAACTGTTCCAAACACACCCCATGCACAACTCCACCGGGGAAGGTGCCAGAAAGGAGTTCTCTTGGTAGTTCTTACACTGCCCCTGTAGCCTAATGAAAGGAACCACAAAAGTTGATCTACCTGCTTTCTGGGCTGAGATGGGGAACCGCTGACTTTTGGACTCGGCTGGTGAGAAAATGTTCCAAAGACACCCCATGCACAACTCCACCGGGGAAGGTGCCAGAAAGGAATTCTCTTGGTAGTTTTTGCACTGCCCCGGTAGGCAGCTGAAAGGCGCCACAAAAGATGTTCTACCTGCTTTCTGTGCTGTGATGGGGAAGCGCTGAATTTTGGACTCGGCTGGTGACAAAATGTTCCAAACACACCCCATGCACAACTCCACCGAGGAAGGTGCCAGAAAGGAGTTCTCTGGGTAGTTTTTACAGTACCCCGGTAGGCAGCTGAAAGGTACCACAAATGTTGTTCTACCTGCTTTCTGGGCTGAGATGGGGAAGCGCTGAATTTTGGACTCGGCCGGTGAGAAAATGTTCCAAACACACCCCATGCACAACTCCACCGGGGAAGGTGCCAGTAAGGAGTTCTCTTGGTAGATTTTGCACTACCCCGGTAGGCAGCTGAAAGGCGCCACAAAACTTGTCCTACCTGCTTTCTGGGCTGAGATGGGGAACCGCTGAATTTTGGACTCGGCCGGTGAGAAAATGTTCCAAAGACACCCCATGCACAACTCCACCGGGGAAGGTGCCAGAAAAGAGTTCTTATGGCAGTTTTTACAGTACCCCGGTAGGCAGCTGAAAGGCGCCACAAAACTTGTTCTACCTGCTTTCTGGGCTGAGATGGGGAAGCGCTGAATTTTGGACTCGGCTGGTGACAAAATGTTCCAAGGCACACCCCATGCACAACTCCACCGGGGAAGGAGCCAGAAAGGAGTTCTCTTGGTAGTTTTTACAGTGCCCCGGTAGGCAGCTGAAAGGCGCCACAAAACTTGTTCTACCTGCTTTCTGGGCTGAGATGGGGAACCGCTGAATTTTGGACTCGGCTGGTGACAAACTGTTCCAAACACACCCCATGCACAACTCCACCGGGGAAGGTGCCAGAAAGGAGTTCTCTTGGTAGTTCTTACACTGCCCCTGTAGCCTAATGAAAGGAACCACAAAAGTTGATCTACCTGCTTTCTGGGCTGAGATGGGGAACCGCTGACTTTTGGACTCGGCTGGTGAGAAAATGTTCCAAACACACCCCATGCACAACTCCACCGGGGAAGGTGCCAGAAAGGAATTCTCTTGGTAGTTTTTGCACTGCCCCGGTAGGCAGCTGAAAGGCGCCACAAAAGATGTTCTACCTGCTTTCTGTGCTGTGATGGGGAAGCGCTGAATTTTGGACTCGGCTGGTGACAAAATGTTCCAAACACACCCCATGCACAACTCCACCGAGGAAGGTGCCAGAAAGGAGTTCTCTGGGTAGTTTTTACAGTACCCCGGTAGGCAGCTGAAAGGTACCACAAATGTTGTTCTACCTGCTTTCTGGGCTGAGATGGGGAAGCGCTGAATTTTGGACTCGGCCGGTGAGAAAATGTTCCAAACACACCCCATGCACAACTCCACCGGGGAAGGTGCCAGTAAGGAGTTCTCTTGGTAGATTTTGCACTACCCCGGTAGGCAGCTGAAAGGCGCCACAAAACTTGTCCTACCTGCTTTCTGGGCTGAGATGGGGAACCGCTGAATTTTGGACTCGGCTGGTGACAAAATGTTCCAAACACACCCCATGCACAACTCCACCGGGGAAGGTGCCAGAAAGGAGTTCTCTTGGTAGTTTTTGCACTGCCCCGGTAGGCAGCTGAAAGGCGCCACAAAAGATGTTCTACCTGCTTTCTGGCTGTGATGGGGAAGCGCTGAATTTTGGACTCGGCTGGTGACAAAATGTTCCAAACACACCCCATGCACAACTCCACCGGGGAAGGTGCCAGTAAGGAGTTCTCTTGGTAGTTTTTGCACTGCCCCGGTAGGCAGCTGAAAGGCGCCACAAAACTTGTCCTACCTGCTTTCTGGGCTGAGATGGGGAACCGCTGAATTTTGGACTCGGCTGGTGAGAAAATGTTCCAAACACACCCCATTCACAACTCCACCGGGGAAGGTGCCAGAAAGGAGTTCTCTTGGTAGTTTTTACAGTACCCAGGTAGGCAGCTGAAAGGCGCCACAAAACTTGTTCTACCTGCTTTCTGGGCTGAGATGGGGAACCGCTGAATTTTGGACTCGGCTGGTGACAAACTGTTCCAAACACACCCCATGCACAACTCCACCGGGGAAGGTGCCAGAAAGGAGTTCTCTTGGTAGTTCTTACACTGCCCCTGTAGCCTAATGAAAGGAACCACAAAAGTTGATCTACCTGCTTTCTGGGCTGAGATGGGGAACCGCTGACTTTTGGACTCGGCTGGTGAGAAAATGTTCCAAACACACCCCATGCACAACTCCACCGGGGAAGGTGCCAGAAAGGAATTCTCTTGGTAGTTTTTGCACTGCCCCGGTAGGCAGCTGAAAGGCGCCACAAAAGATGTTCTACCTGCTTTCTGTGCTGTGATGGGGAAGCGCTGAATTTTGGACTCGGCTGGTGACAAAATGTTCCAAGGCACACCCCATGCACAACTCCACCGAGGAAGGTGCCAGAAAGGAGTTCTCTGGGTAGTTTTTACAGTACCCCGGTAGGCAGCTGAAAGGTACCACAAATGTTGTTCTACCTGCTTTCTGGGCTGAGATGGGGAAGCGCTGAATTTTGGACTCGGCCGGTGAGAAAATGTTCCAAACACACCCCATGCACAACTCCACCGGGGAAGGTGCCAGTAAGGAGTTCTCTTGGTAGATTTTGCACTACCCCGGTAGGCAGCTGAAAGGCGCCACAAAACTTGTCCTACCTGCTTTCTGGGCTGAGATGGGGAACAGCTGAATTTTGGACTCGGCTGGTGACAAAATGTTCCAAACACACCCCATGCACAACTCCACCGGGGAAGGTGTCAGAAAGGAGTTCTCTTGGTAGTTTTTGCACTGCCCCGGTAGGCAGCTGAAAGGCGCCACAAAAGATGTTCTACCTGCTTTCTGTGCTGTGATGGGGAAGCGCTGAATTTTGGACTCGGCTGGTGACAAAATGTTCCAAACACACCCCATGCACAACTCCACCGGGGAAGGTGCCAGTAAGGAGTTCTCTTGGTAGTTTTTGCACTGCCCCGGTAGGCAGCTGAAAGGCGCCACAAAACTTGTCCTACCTGCTTTCTGGGCTGAGATGGGGAACCGCTGAATTTTGGACTCGGCTGGTGAGAAAATGTTCCAAACACACCCCATTCACAACTCCACCGGGGAAGGTGCCAGAAAGGAGTTCTCTTGGTAGTTTTTACAGTACCCAGGTAGGCAGCTGAAAGGCGCCACAAAACTTGTCCTACCTGCTTTCTGGGCTGAGATGGGGAAGCGCTGAATTTTGGACTCGGCCGGTGAGAAAATGTTCCAAAGACACCCCATGCACAACTCCACCGGGGAAGGTGCCAGAAAGGAGTTCTCTTGGTAGTTTTTACAGTACCCCGGTAGGCAGCTGAAAGGCACCACAAAACTTGTTCTACCTGCTTTCTGGGCTGAGATGGGGAAGCGCTGAATTTTGGACTCGGCTGGTGACAAAATGTTCCAAACACACCCCATGCACAACTCCACCGGGGAAGGTGCCAGAAAGGAGTTCTCTTGGTAGTTTTTGCACTGCCCCGGTAGGCAGCTGAAAGGCGCCACAAATCTTGTCCTACCTGCTTTCTGTGCTGTGATGGGGAACCGCTGAATTTTGGACTCGGCTGGTGAGAAAATGTTCCAAACACACCCCATTCACAACTCCACCGGGGAAGGTGCCAGAAAGGAGTTCTCTTGGTAGTTTTTACAGTACCCAGGTAGGCAGCTGAAAGGCGCCACAAAACTTGTCCTACCTGCTTTCTGGGCTGAGATGGGGAACCGCTGAATTTTGGACTCGGCCGGTGAGAAAATGTTCCAAAGACACCCCATGCACAACTCCACCGGGGAAGGAGCCAGAAAGGAGTTCTGTTGGTAGTTTTTACAGTACCCCGGTAGGCAGCTGAAAGGCATCACAAATGTTGTTCTACCTGCTTTCTGGGCTGAGATGGGGAAGCGCTGAATTTTGGACTCGGCCGGTGAGAAAATGTTCCAAACACACTCCATGCACAACTCCACCGGGGAAGGTGCCAGAAAGGAGTTCTCTTGGTAGTTTTTGCACTGCCCCGGTAGGCAGCTGAAAGGCACCAAAAAAGTTGTTCTACCTGCTTTCTGGGCTGAGATGGGGAAGCGCTGAATTTTGGACTCGGCTGGTGACAAAATGTTGCAAACACACCCCATTCACAACTCCACCGGGGAAGGTGCCAGAAAGGAATTCTCTTGGTAGTTTTTACAGTACCCAGGTAGGCAGCTGAAAGGCGCCACAAAACTTGTCCTACCTGCTTTCTGGGCTGAGATGGGGAACCGCTGAATTTTGGACTCGGCCGGTGAGAAAATGTTCCAAAGACACCCGATGCACAACTCCACCGGGGAAGGTGCCAGAAAAGAGTTCTTATGGCAGTTTTTACAGTACCCCGGTAGGCAGCTGAAAGGCGCCACAAAAGTTGTTCTACCTGCTTTCTGGGCTGAGATGGGGAAGCGCTGAATTTTGGACTCGGCTGGTGACAAAATGTTCCAAGGCACACCCCATGCACAACTCCACCGGGGAAGGAGCCAGAAAGGAGTTCTCTTGGTAGTTTTTACAGTGCCCCGGTAGGCAGCTGAAAGGCGCCACAAAACTTGTTCTACCTGCTTTCTGGGCTGAGATGGGGAACCGCTGAATTTTGGACTCGGCTGGTGACAAACTGTTCCAAACACACCCCATGCACAACTCCACCGGGGAAGGTGCCAGAAAGGAGTTCTCTTGGTAGTTCTTACACTGCCCCTGTAGCCTAATGAAAGGAACCACAAAAGTTGATCTACCTGCTTTCTGGGCTGAGATGGGGAACCGCTGACTTTTGGACTCGGCTGGTGAGAAAATGTTCCAAACACACCCCATGCACAACTCCACCGGGGAAGGTGCCAGAAAGGAATTCTCTTGGTAGTTTTTGCACTGCCCCGGTAGGCAGCTGAAAGGCGCCACAAAAGATGTTCTACCTGCTTTCTGTGCTGTGATGGGGAAGCGCTGAATTTTGGACTCGGCTGGTGACAAAATGTTCCAAACACACCCCATGCACAACTCCACCGAGGAAGGTGCCAGAAAGGAGTTCTCTGGGTAGTTTTTACAGTACCCCGGTAGGCAGCTGAAAGGTACCACAAATGTTGTTCTACCTGCTTTCTGGGCTGAGATGGGGAAGCGCTGAATTTTGGACTCGGCCGGTGAGAAAATGTTCCAAACACACCCCATGCACAACTCCACCGGGGAAGGTGCCAGAAAGGAGTTCTCTTGGTAGATTTTGCACTACCCCGGTAGGCAGCTGAAAGGCACCAAAAAAGTTGTTCTACCTGCTTTCTGGGCTGAGATGGGGAAGCGCAGAATTTTGGACTCGGCTGGTGACAAAATGTTCCAAACACACCCCATGCACAACTCCACCGGGGAAGGTGCCAGAAAGGAGTTCTCTTGGTAGTTTTTACAGTACCCCGGTAGGCAGCTGAAAGGCACCACAAAAGTTGTTCTACCTGCTTTCTGGGCTGAGATGGGGAAGCGCTGAATTTTGGACTCGGCTGGTGAGAAAATGTTCCAAACACACCCCATGCACAACTCCACCGGGGAAGGTGCCAGTAAGGAGTTCTCTTGGTAGTTTTTGCACTGCCCCGGTAGGCAGCTGAAAGGCGCCACAAATCTTGTCCTACCTGCTTTCTGTGCTGTGATGGGGAACCGCTGAATTTTGGACTCGGCTGGTGAGAAAATGTTCCAAACACACCCCATTCACAACTCCACCGGGGAAGGTGCCAGAAAGGAGTTCTCTTGGTAGTTTTTACAGTACCCCGGTAGGCAGCTGAAAGGCGCCACAAAACTTGTCCTACCTGCTTTCTGGGCTGAGATGGGGAACCGCTGAATTTTGGACTCGGCCGGTGAGAAAATGTTCCAAAGACACCCCATGCACAACTCCACCGGGGAAGGTGCCAGAAAAGAGTTCTTATGGCAGTTTTTACAGTACCCCGGTAGGCAGCTGAAAGGCGCCACAAAACTTGTTCTACCTGCTTTCTGGGCTGAGATGGGGAAGCGCTGAATTTTGGACTCGGCTGGTGACAAAATGTTCCAAGGCACACCCCATGCACAACTCCACCGGGGAAGGAGCCAGAAAGGAGTTCTCTTGGTAGTTTTTACAGTGCCCCGGTAGGCAGCTGAAAGGCGCCACAAAACTTGTTCTACCTGCTTTCTGGGCTGAGATGGGGAACCGCTGAATTTTGGACTCGGCTGGTGACAAACTGTTCCAAACACACCCCATGCACAACTCCACCGGGGAAGGTGCCAGAAAGGAGTTCTCTTGGTAGTTCTTACACTGCCCCTGTAGCCTAATGAAAGGAACCACAAAAGTTGATCTACCTGCTTTCTGGGCTGAGATGGGGAACCGCTGACTTTTGGACTCGGCTGGTGAGAAAATGTTCCAAACACACCCCATGCACAACTCCACCGGGGAAGGTGCCAGAAAGGAATTCTCTTGGTAGTTTTTGCACTGCCCCGGTAGGCAGCTGAAAGGCGCCACAAAAGATGTTCTACCTGCTTTCTGTGCTGTGATGGGGAAGCGCTGAATTTTGGACTCGGCTGGTGACAAAATGTTCCAAACACACCCCATGCACAACTCCACCGAGGAAGGTGCCAGAAAGGAGTTCTCTGGGTAGTTTTTACAGTACCCCGGTAGGCAGCTGAAAGGTACCACAAATGTTGTTCTACCTGCTTTCTGGGCTGAGATGGGGAAGCGCTGAATTTTGGACTCGGCCGGTGAGAAAATGTTCCAAACACACCCCATGCACAACTCCACCGGGGAAGGTGCCAGTAAGGAGTTCTCTTGGTAGATTTTGCACTACCCCGGTAGGCAGCTGAAAGGCGCCACAAAACTTGTCCTACCTGCTTTCTGGGCTGAGATGGGGAACCGCTGAATTTTGGACTCGGCCGGTGAGAAAATGTTCCAAAGACACCCCATGCACAACTCCACCGGGGAAGGTGCCAGAAAAGAGTTCTTATGGCAGTTTTTACAGTACCCCGGTAGGCAGCTGAAAGGCGCCACAAAACTTGTTCTACCTGCTTTCTGGGCTGAGATGGGGAAGCGCTGAATTTTGGACTCGGCTGGTGACAAAATGTTCCAAGGCACACCCCATGCACAACTCCACCGGGGAAGGAGCCAGAAAGGAGTTCTCTTGGTAGTTTTTACAGTGCCCCGGTAGGCAGCTGAAAGGCGCCACAAAACTTGTTCTACCTGCTTTCTGGGCTGAGATGGGGAACCGCTGAATTTTGGACTCGGCTGGTGACAAACTGTTCCAAACACACCCCATGCACAACTCCACCGGGGAAGGTGCCAGAAAGGAGTTCTCTTGGTAGTTCTTACACTGCCCCTGTAGCCTAATGAAAGGAACCACAAAAGTTGATCTACCTGCTTTCTGGGCTGAGATGGGGAACCGCTGACTTTTGGACTCGGCTGGTGAGAAAATGTTCCAAACACACCCCATGCACAACTCCACCGGGGAAGGTGCCAGAAAGGAATTCTCTTGGTAGTTTTTGCACTGCCCCGGTAGGCAGCTGAAAGGCGCCACAAAAGATGTTCTACCTGCTTTCTGTGCTGTGATGGGGAAGCGCTGAATTTTGGACTCGGCTGGTGACAAAATGTTCCAAACACACCCCATGCACAACTCCACCGAGGAAGGTGCCAGAAAGGAGTTCTCTGGGTAGTTTTTACAGTACCCCGGTAGGCAGCTGAAAGGTACCACAAATGTTGTTCTACCTGCTTTCTGGGCTGAGATGGGGAAGCGCTGAATTTTGGACTCGGCCGGTGAGAAAATGTTCCAAACACACCCCATGCACAACTCCACCGGGGAAGGTGCCAGAAAGGAATCTGTTGGTAGATTTTGCACTGCCCCGGTAGGCAGCTGAAAGGCACCAAAAAAGTTGTTCTACCTGCTTTCTGGGCTGAGATGGGGAAGCGCAGAATTTTGGACTCGGCTGGTGACAAAATGTTCCAAACACACCCCATGCACAACTCCACCGGGGAAGGTGCCAGAAAGGAGTTCTCTTGGTAGTTTTTACAGTACCCCGGTAGGCAGCTGAAAGGCACCACAAAAGTTGTTCTACCTGCTTTCTGGGCTGAGATGGGGAAGCGCTGAATTTTGGACTCGGCTGGTGAGAAAATGTTCCAAACACACCCCATGCACAACTCCACCGGGGAAGGTGCCAGTAAGGAGTTCTCTTGGTAGTTTTTGCACTGCCCCGGTAGGCAGCTGAAAGGCGCCACAAATCTTGTCCTACCTGCTTTCTGTGCTGTGATGGGGAACCGCTGAATTTTGGACTCGGCTGGTGAGAAAATGTTCCAAACACACCCCATTCACAACTCCACCGGGGAAGGTGCCAGAAAGGAGTTCTCTTGGTAGTTTTTACAGTACCCCGGTAGGCAGCTGAAAGGCGCCACAAAACTTGTCCTACCTGCTTTCTGGGCTGAGATGGGGAACCGCTGAATTTTGGACTCGGCCGGTGAGAAAATGTTCCAAAGACACCCCATGCACAACTCCACCGGGGAAGGTGCCAGAAAAGAGTTCTTATGGCAGTTTTTACAGTACCCCGGTAGGCAGCTGAAAGGCGCCACAAAACTTGTTCTACCTGCTTTCTGGGCTGAGATGGGGAAGCGCTGAATTTTGGACTCGGCTGGTGACAAAATGTTCCAAGGCACACCCCATGCACAACTCCACCGGGGAAGGAGCCAGAAAGGAGTTCTCTTGGTAGTTTTTACAGTGCCCCGGTAGGCAGCTGAAAGGCGCCACAAAACTTGTTCTACCTGCTTTCTGGGCTGAGATGGGGAACCGCTGAATTTTGGACTCGGCTGGTGACAAACTGTTCCAAACACACCCCATGCACAACTCCACCGGGGAAGGTGCCAGAAAGGAGTTCTCTTGGTAGTTCTTACACTGCCCCTGTAGCCTAATGAAAGGAACCACAAAAGTTGATCTACCTGCTTTCTGGGCTGAGATGGGGAACCGCTGACTTTTGGACTCGGCTGGTGAGAAAATGTTCCAAACACACCCCATGCACAACTCCACCGGGGAAGGTGCCAGAAAGGAATTCTCTTGGTAGTTTTTGCACTGCCCCGGTAGGCAGCTGAAAGGCGCCACAAAAGATGTTCTACCTGCTTTCTGTGCTGTGATGGGGAAGCGCTGAATTTTGGACTCGGCTGGTGACAAAATGTTCCAAACACACCCCATGCACAACTCCACCGAGGAAGGTGCCAGAAAGGAGTTCTCTGGGTAGTTTTTACAGTACCCCGGTAGGCAGCTGAAAGGTACCACAAATGTTGTTCTACCTGCTTTCTGGGCTGAGATGGGGAAGCGCTGAATTTTGGACTCGGCCGGTGAGAAAATGTTCCAAAGACACCCCATGCACAACTCCACCGGGGAAGGTGCCAGAAAAGAGTTCTTATGGCAGTTTTTACAGTACCCCGGTAGGCAGCTGAAAGGCGCCACAAAACTTGTCCTACCTGCTTTCTGGGCTGAGATGGGGAACCGCTGAATTTTGGACTCGGCTGGTGAGAAAATGTTCCAAACACACCCCATTCACAACTCCACCGGGGAAGGTGCCAGAAAGGAGTTCTCTTGGTAGTTTTTACAGTACCCAGGTAGGCAGCTGAAAGGCGCCACAAAACTTGTCCTACCTGCTTTCTGGGCTGAGATGGGGAAGCGCTGAATTTTGGACTCGGCCGGTGAGAAAATGTTCCAAACACACCCCATGCACAATTCCACCGGGGAAGGTGCCAGAAAGGAGTTCTCTTGGTAGTTTTTACAGTACCCCGGTAGGCAGCTGAAAGGCACAAAAAAGTTGTTCTACCTGCTTTCTGGGCTGAGATGGGGAACCGCTGAATTTTGGACTCGGCTGGTGACAAAATGTTCCAAACACACCCCATGCACAACTCCACCGGGGAAGGTGCCAGAAAGGAGTTCTCTTGGTAGTTTTTACAGTACCCCGGTAGGCAGCTGAAAGGCGCCACAAAACTTGTTCTACCTTCTTTCTGGGCTGAGATGGGGAACCGCTGAATTTTGGACTCGGCTGGTGACAAAATGTTCCAAACACATCCCATGCACAACTCCACCGGGGAAGGTGCCAGAAAGGAATCTGTTGGTAGTTTTTGCACTGCCCCGGTAGGCAGCTGAAAGGCACCACAAAACTTGTTCTACCTGCTTTCTGGGCTGAGATGGGGAAGCGCTGAATTTTGGACTCGGCTGGTGAGAAAATGTTCCAAACACACCCCATGCACAACTCCACCCGGGGAAGGTGCCAGAATGGAGTTCTTATGGCAGTTTTTACAGTGCCCCGGTAGGCAGCTGAAAGGCGCCACAAAACTTGTTCTACCTGCTTTCTGGGCTGAGATGGGGAACCGCTGAATTTTGGACTCGGCTGGTGACAAAATGTTCCAAACACACCCCATGCACAACTCCACCGGGGAAGGTGCCAGAAAGGAGTTCTCTTGGTAGTTTTTACAGTACCCCGGTAGGCAGCTGAAAGGCACCACAAAACTTGTTCTACCTGCTTACTGGGCTGAGATGGGGAAGCGCTGAATTTTGGACTCGGCTGGTGAGAAAATGTTCCAAACACACCCCATGCACAACTCCACCGGGGAAGGTGCCAGTAAGGAGTTCTCTTGGTAGTTTTTGCACTGCCCCGGTAGGCAGCTGAAAGGGGCCACAAATCTTGTCCTACCTGCTTTCTGTGCTGTGATGGGGAACCGCTGAATTTTGGACTCGGCTGGTGAGAAAATGTTCCAAACACACCCCATGCACAACTCCACCGGGGAAGGAGCCAGAAAGGAGTTCTCTTGGTAGTTTTTACAGTACCCCGGTAGGCAGCTGAAAAGCACCACAAATGTTGTTCTACCTGCTTTCTGGGCTGAGATGGGGAAGCGCTGAATTTTGGACTCGGCTGGTGACAAAATGTTCCAAACACATCCCATGCACAACTCCACCGGGGAAGGTGCCAGAAAGGAGTTCTTATGGCACTTTTTACAGTGCCCCGGTAGGCAGGTGAAAGGCACCACAAAGGATGTTCTACCTGCTTTCTGGGCTGAGATGGGAACTGCTGACTTTTTGACTCGGCTGGTGAGAAAATGTTCCAAACACACCCCATGCACAACTCCACCGGGGAAGGAGCCAGAAAGGAGTTCTTTTGGTAGATTTTGCACTACCCCGGTAGGCAGCTGAAAGGCACCACAAAAGTTGTTCTACCTGCTTTCTCGGCTGAGATGGGGAACTGCTGAATTTTGGACTCGGCTGGTGACAAAATGTTCCAAACACACCCCATGCACAACTCCACCGGGGAAGGAGCCCGAAAGGAGTTCTGTTGGTAGTTTTTACAGTACCGCGGTAGGCAGCAGAAAGGCGCCACAAAAGTTGTTCTACCTGCTTTCTGGGCTGAGATGGGGAACCGCTGAATTTTGGACTCGGCTAGTGACAAAATGTTCCAAACACACCCCATGCATAACTCCACCGGGGAAGGTGCCAGAAAGGAGTTCTTATGACAGTTTTTACAGTGTCCTGGTAGGCAGCTGAAAGGCACCACAAAAGATGTTCTACCTGCTTTCTGGGCTGAGATGGGGAACTGCAGAATTTTGGACTCGGCTGGTGACAAAATGTTCCAAACACACCCCATTCACAACTCCACCAGGGAAGGAGCCCGAAAGGAGTTCTGTTGGTAGTTTTTACAGTACCGCGGTAGGCAGCTGAAAGGCGCCACAAAAGTTGTTCTACCTGCTTTCTGGGCTGAGATGGGGAACCGCTGAATTTTGGACTCGGCTGGTGACAAAATGTTCCAAACACACCCCATGCACAACTCCACCAGGGAAGGAGCCCGAAAGGAGTTCTCTTGGTAGTTTTTACAGTACCCCGGTAGGCAGCTGAAAGGTACCACAAATGTTGTTCTAACTGCTTTCTGGGCTGAGATGGGGAAGCGCTGAATTTTGGACTCGGCTGGTGACAAAATGTTCCAAACACACCCCATGCACAACTCCACCGGGGAAGGTGCCAGTAAGGAGTTCTCTTGGTAGTTTTTGCACTGCCCCGGTAGGCAGCTGAAAGGCGCCACAAAAGATGTTCTACCTGCTTTCTGGGCTGAGATGGGGAAGCGCTGAATTTTGGACTCGGCTGGTGACAAAATGTTCCAAGGCACACCCCATGCACAACTCCACCGGGGAAGGAGCCAGAAAGGAGTTCTCTTGGTAGTTTTTACAGTGCCCCGGTAGGCAGCTGAAAGGCGCCACAAAACTTGTTCTACCTGCTTTCTGGGCTGAGATGGGGAACAGCTGAATTTTGGACTCGGCTGGTGACAAACTGTTCCAAACACACCCCATGCACAACTCCACCGGGGAAGGTGCCAGAAAGGAGTTCTCTTGGTAGTTCTTACACTGCCCCTGTAGCCTAATGAAAGGAACCACAAAAGTTGATCTACCTGCTTTCTGGGCTGAGATGGGGAACCGCTGACTTTTGGACTCGGCTGGTGAGAAAATGTTCCAAACACACCCCATGCACAACTCCACCGGGGAAGGTGCCAGAAAGGAATTCTCTTGGTAGTTTTTGCACTGCCCCGGTAGGCAGCTGAAAGGCGCCACAAAAGATGTTCTACCTGCTTTCTGTGCTGTGATGGGGAAGCGCTGAATTTTGGACTCGGCTGGTGACAAAATGTTCCAAACACACCCCATGCACAACTCCACCGAGGAAGGTGCCAGAAAGGAGTTCTCTTGGTAGTTTTTACAGTACCCCGGTAGGCAGCTGAAAGGCGCCACAAATGTTGTTCTACCTGCTTTCTGGGCTGAGATGGGGAACCGCTGAATTTTGGACTCGGCCGGTGACAAACTGTTACAAACACACCCCATGCACAACTCCACCGGGGAAGGTGCCAGTAAGGAGTTCTCTTTGTAGTTTTTGCACTGCCCCGGTAGGCAGCTGAAAGGCGCCACAAATCTTGTCCTACCTGCTTTCTGTGCTGTGATGGGGAACCGCTGAATTTTGGACTCGGCTGGTGAGAAAATGTTCCAAACACACCCCATTCACAACTCCACCGGGGAAGGTGCCAGAAAGGAGTTCTCTTGGTAGTTTTTACAGTACCCAGGTAGGCAGCTGAAAGGCGCCACAAAACTTGTCCTACCTGCTTTCTGGGCTGAGATGGGGAACCGCTGAATTTTGGACTCGGCCGGTGAGAAAATGTTCCAAAGACACCCCATGCACAACTCCACCGGGGAAGGAGCCAGAAAGGAGTTCTCTTGGTAGTTTTTACAGTACCCCGGTAGGCAGCTGAAAGGCACCACAAATGTTGTTCTACCTGCTTTCTGGGCTGAGATGGGGAAGCGCTGAATTTTGGACTCGGCCGGTGAGAAAATGTTCCAAACACACTCCATGCACAACTCCACCGGGGAAGGTGCCAGAAAGGAGTTCTCTTGGTAGTTTTTGCACTGCCCCGGTAGGCAGCTGAAAGGCACCAAAAAAGTTGTTCTACCTGCTTTCTGGGCTGAGATGGGGAAGCGCTGAATTTTGGACTCGGCTGGTGACAAAATGTTCCAAACACATCCCATGCACAACTCCACCGGGGAAGGTGCCAGAAAGGAATCTGTTGGTAGTTTTTGCACTGCCCCGGTAGGCAGCTGAAAGGCACCACAAAACTTGTTCTACCTGCTTTCTGGGCTGAGATGGGGAAGCGCTGAATTTTGGACTCGGCACGTGACAAAATTGTCCAAAAACACCCCATGCACAACTCCACCGGGGAAGGTGCCAGAAAAGAGTTCTTATGGCAGTTTTTACAGTACCCCGGTAGGCAGCTGAAAGGCGCCACAAAAGTTGTTCTACCTGCTTTCTGGGCTGAGATGGGGAAGCGCTGAATTTTGGACTCGGCTGGTGACAAAATGTTCCAAGGCACACCCCATGCACAACTCCACCGGGGAAGGAGCCAGAAAGGAGTTCTCTTGGTAGTTTTTACAGTGCCCCGGTAGGCAGCTGAAAGGCGCCACAAAACTTGTTCTACCTGCTTTCTGGGCTGAGATGGGGAACAGCTGAATTTTGGACTCGGCTGGTGACAAACTGTTCCAAACACACCCCATGCACAACTCCACCGGGGAAGGTGCCAGAAAGGAGTTCTCTTGGTAGTTCTTACACTGCCCCTGTAGCCTAATGAAAGGAACCACAAAAGTTGATCTACCTGCTTTCTGGGCTGAGATGGGGAACCGCTGACTTTTGGACTCGGCTGGTGAGAAAATGTTCCAAACACACCCCATGCACAACTCCACCGGGGAAGGTGCCAGAAAGGAATTCTCTTGGTAGTTTTTGCACTGCCCCGGTAGGCAGCTGAAAGGCGCCACAAAAGATGTTCTACCTGCTTTCTGTGCTGTGATGGGGAAGCGCTGAATTTTGGACTCGGCTGGTGACAAAATGTTCCAAACACATCCCATGCACAACTCCACCGGGGAAGGTGCCAGAATGGAGTTCTTATGGCACTTTTTACAGTACCCCGGTAGGCAGCTGAAAGGCACCACAAAAGATGTTCTACCTGCTTTCTGGGCTGAGATGGGGAACCGCTGAATTTTGGACTCGGCCGGTGAGAAAATGTTCCAAACACACTCCATGCACAACTCCACCGGGGAAGGTGCCAGAAAGGAGTTCTCTTGGTAGTTTTTGCACTGCCCCGGTAGGCAGCTGAAAGGCACCAAAAAAGATGTTCTACCTGCTTTCTGGGCTGAGATGGGGAACCGCTGAATTTTGGACTCGGCCGGTGAGAAAATGTTCCAAACACACTCCATGCACAACTCCACCGGGGAAGGTGCCAGAAAGGAGTTCTCTTGGTAGTTTTTGCACTGCCCCGGTAGGCAGCTGAAAGGCACCAAAAAAGTTGTTCTACCTGCTTTCTGGGCTGAGATGGGGAAGCGCTGAATTTTGGACTCGGCTGGTGACAAAATGTTGCAAACACACCCCATTCACAACTCCACCGGGGAAGGTGCCAGAAAGGAGTTCTCTTGGTAGTTTTTACAGTACCCAGGTAGGCAGCTGAAAGGCGCCACAAAACTTGTCCTACCTGCTTTCTGGGCTGAGATGGGGAACCGCTGAATTTTGGACTCGGCACGTGACAAAATTGTCCAAAGACACCCCATGCACAACTCCACCGGGGAAGGAGCCAGAAAGGAGTTCTCTTGGTAGTTTTTACAGTACCCCGGTAGGCAGCTGAAAGGCACCACAAATGTTGTTCTACCTGCTTTCTGGGCTGAGATGGGGAACAGCTGAATTTTGGACTCGGCTGGTGACAAAATGTTCCAAACACATCCCATGCACAACTCCACCGGGGAAGGTGCCAGAAAGGAATCTGTTGGTAGTTTTTGCACTGCCCCGGTAGGCAGCTGAAAGGCACCACAAAACTTGTTCTACCTGCTTTCTGGGCTGAGATGGGGAAGCGCTGAATTTTGGACTCGGCACGTGACAAAATTGTCCAAAAACACCCCATGCACAACTCCACCGGGGAAGGTGCCAGAAAAGAGTTCTTATGGCAGTTTTTACAGTACCCCGGTAGGCAGCTGAAAGGCGCCACAAAAGTTGTTCTACCTGCTTTCTGGGCTGAGATGGGGAAGCGCTGAATTTTGGACTCGGCTGGTGACAAAATGTTCCAAGGCACACCCCATGCACAACTCCACCGGGGAAGGAGCCAGAAAGGAGTTCTCTTGGTAGTTTTTACAGTGCCCCGGTAGGCAGCTGAAAGGCGCCACAAAACTTGTTCTACCTGCTTTCTGGGCTGAGATGGGGAACAGCTGAATTTTGGACTCGGCTGGTGACAAACTGTTCCAAACACACCCCATGCACAACTCCACCGGGGAAGGTGCCAGAATGGAGTTCTGTTGGCACTTTTTACAGTACCCCGGTAGGCAGCTGAAAGGCACTACAAAACTCGTTCTACCTGCTTTCTGGGCTGAGATGGGAACTGCTGACTTTTTGACTCGGCTGGTGAGAAAATGTTCCAAACACACCCCATGCACAACTCCACCGGGGAAGGAGCCAGAAAGGAATTCTCTTGGTAGTTTTTACAGTGCCCCGGTAGGCAGCTGAAAGGCGCCACAAAACTTGTTCTACCTGCTTTCTGGGCTGAGATGGGGAAGCGCTGAATTTTGGACTCGGCTGGTGAGAAAATGTTCCAAACACACCCCATGCACAACTCCACCGGGGAAGGTGCCAGAAAGGAGTTCTTATGGCACTTTTTACAGTGCCCCGGTAGGCAGCTGAAAGGCACCACAAAAGTTGTTCTACCTGCTTTCTGGGCTGAGATGGGGAAGCGCTGAATTTTGGACTCGGCTGGTGAGAAAATGTTCCAAACACACCCCATGCACAACTCCACCAGGGAAGGTGCCAGAAAGGAATTCTCTTGGTAGTTTTTGCACTGCCCCGGTAGGCAGCTGAAAGGCGCAACAAAAGATGTTCTACCTGCTTTCTGTGCTGTGATGGGGAAGCGCTGACTTTTGGACTCGGCTGGTGAGAAAATGTTCCAAACACACCCCATGCACAACTCCACCGAGGAAGGTGCCAGAAAGGAGTTCTCTGGGTAGTTTTTACAGTACTCCGGTAGGCAGCTGAAAGGTACCACAAATGTTGTTCTACCTGCTTTCTGGGCTGAGATGGGGAACCGCTGAATTTTGGACTCGGCTGGTGAGAAAATCTTCCAAACACACCCCATGCACAACTCCACCGGGGAAGGTGCCAGAAAAAGAGTTCTCTTGGTAGTTTTTGCACTGCCCCGGTAGGCAGCTGAAAGGCACCACAAAAGTTGTTCTACCTGCTTTCTGGGCTGAGATGGGGAAGCGCTGAATTTTGGACTCGGCTGGTGACAAAATGTTCCAAACACACCCCATGCACAACTGCACCCGGGGAAGGTGCCAGAATGGAGTTCTTATGGCAGTTTTTACAGTACCCCGGTAGGCAGCTGAAAGGCGCCACAAAAGTTGTTCTACCTGCTTTCTGGGCTGAGATGGGGAAGCGCTGAATTTTGGACTCGGCTGGTGACAAAATCTTCCAAAGACACCCCATGCACAACTGCACCCGGGGAAGGTGCCAGAAAGGAGTTCTCTTGGTAGTTTTTACAGTGCCCCGGTAGGCAGCTGAAAGGCACCACAAAAGTTGTTCTACCTGCTTTCTGGGCTGAGATGGGGAACCGCTGAATTTTGGACTCGGCTGGTGAGAAAATGTTCCAAACACACCCCATGCATAACTCCACCGGGGAAGGTGCCAGAAAGGAGTTCTTATGGCACTTTTTACAGTGCCCCGGTAGGCAGCTGAAAGGCACCACAAAAGATGTTCTACCTGCTTTCTGGGCTGAGATGGGGAAGCGCTGAATTTTGGACTCGGCTGGTGACAAACTGTTCCAAACACACCCCATGCACAACTCCACCGGGGAAGGAGCCAGAAAGGAGTTCTCTTGGTAGTTTTTACAGTGCCCCGGTAGGCAGCTGAAAGGCGCCACAAAACTTGTTCTACCTGCTTTCTGGGCTGAGATGGGGAACAGCTGAATTTTGGACTCGGCTGGTGACAAACTGTTCCAAACACACCCCATGCACAACTCCACCGGGGAAGGTGCCAGAAAGGAGTTCTCTTGGTAGTTTTTACAGTACCCCGGTAGGCAGCTGAAAGGCACCACAAAACTTGTTCTACCTGCTTTCTGGGCTGAGATGGGGAAGCGCTGAATTTTGGACTCGGCTGGTGAGAAAATGTTCCAAACACACCCCATGCACAACTCCACCGGGGAAGGTGCCAGTAAGGAGTTCTCTTTGTAGTTTTTGCACTGCCCCGGTAGGCAGCTGAAAGGCGCCACAAATCTTGTCCTACCTGCTTTCTGTGCTGTGATGGGGAACCGCTGAATTTTGGACTCGGCTGGTGAGAAAATGTTCCAAACACACCCCATTCACAACTCCACCGGGGAAGGTGCCAGAAAGGAGTTCTCTTGGTAGTTTTTACAGTACCCAGGTAGGCAGCTGAAAGGCGCCACAAAACTTGTCCTACCTGCTTTCTGGGCTGAGATGGGGAACCGCTGAATTTTGGACTCGGCCGGTGAGAAAATGTTCCAAAGACACCCCATGCACAACTCCACCGGGGAAGGAGCCAGAAAGGAGTTCTCTTGGTAGTTTTTACAGTACCCCGGTAGGCAGCTGAAAGGCACCACAAATGTTGTTCTACCTGCTTTCTGGGCTGAGATGGGGAAGCGCTGAATTTTGGACTCGGCTGGTGACAAAATGTTCCAAACACATCCCATGCACAACTCCACCGGGGAAGGTGCCAGAATGGAGTTCTTATGGCACTTTTTACAGTACCCCGGTAGGCAGCTGAAAGGCACCACAAAAGATGTTCTACCTGCTTTCTGGGCTGAGATGGGGAACCGCTGAATTTTGGACTCGGCCGGTGAGAAAATGTTCCAAACACACTCCATGCACAACTCCACCGGGGAAGGTGCCAGAAAGGAGTTCTCTTGGTAGTTTTTGCACTGCCCCGGTAGGCAGCTGAAAGGCACCAAAAAAGTTGTTCTACCTGCTTTCTGGGCTGAGATGGGGAAGCGCTGAATTTTGGACTCGGCTGGTGACAAAATGTTCCAAACACATCCCATGCACAACTCCACCGGGGAAGGTGCCAGAAAGGAATCTGTTGGTAGTTTTTGCACTGCCCCGGTAGGCAGCTGAAAGGCACCACAAAACTTGTTCTACCTGCTTTCTGGGCTGAGATGGGGAAGCGCTGAATTTTGGACTCGGCACGTGACAAAATTGTCCAAAAACACCCCATGCACAACTCCACCGGGGAAGGTGCCAGAAAAGAGTTCTTATGGCAGTTTTTACAGTACCCCGGTAGGCAGCTGAAAGGCGCCACAAAAGTTGTTCTACCTGCTTTCTGGGCTGAGATGGGGAAGCGCTGAATTTTGGACTCGGCTGGTGACAAAATGTTCCAAGGCACACCCCATGCACAACTCCACCGGGGAAGGAGCCAGAAAGGAGTTCTCTTGGTAGTTTTTACAGTGCCCCGGTAGGCAGCTGAAAGGCGCCACAAAACTTGTTCTACCTGCTTTCTGGGCTGAGATGGGGAACAGCTGAATTTTGGACTCGGCTGGTGACAAACTGTTCCAAACACACCCCATGCACAACTCCACCGGGGAAGGTGCCAGAAAGGAGTTCTCTTGGTAGTTCTTACACTGCCCCTGTAGCCTAATGAAAGGAACCACAAAAGTTGATCTACCTGCTTTCTGGGCTGAGATGGGGAACCGCTGACTTTTGGACTCGGCTGGTGAGAAAATGTTCCAAACACACTCCATGCACAACTCCACCGGGGAAGGTGCCAGAAAGGAGTTCTCTTGGTAGTTTTTGCACTGCCCCGGTAGGCAGCTGAAAGGCACCAAAAAAGATGTTCTACCTGCTTTCTGGGCTGAGATGGGGAACCGCTGAATTTTGGACTCGGCCGGTGAGAAAATGTTCCAAACACACTCCATGCACAACTCCACCGGGGATGGTGCCAGAAAGGAGTTCTCTTGGTAGTTTTTGCACTGCCCCGGTAGGCAGCTGAAAGGCACCAAAAAAGTTGTTCTACCTGCTTTCTGGGCTGAGATGGGGAAGCGCTGAATTTTGGACTCGGCTGGTGACAAAATGTTGCAAACACACCCCATTCACAACTCCACCGGGGAAGGTGCCAGAAAGGAGTTCTCTTGGTAGTTTTTACAGTACCCAGGTAGGCAGCTGAAAGGCGCCACAAAACTTGTCCTACCTGCTTTCTGGGCTGAGATGGGGAACCGCTGAATTTTGGACTCGGCCGGTGAGAAAATGTTCCAAAGACACCCCATGCACAACTCCACCGGGGAAGGAGCCAGAAAGGAGTTCTCTTGGTAGTTTTTACAGTACCCCGGTAGGCAGCTGAAAGGCACCACAAATGTTGTTCTACCTGCTTTCTGGGCTGAGATGGGGAACAGCTGAATTTTGGACTCGGCTGGTGACAAAATGTTCCAAACACATCCCATGCACAACTCCACCGGGGAAGGTGCCAGAAAGGAATCTGTTGGTAGTTTTTGCACTGCCCCGGTAGGCAGCTGAAAGGCACCACAAAACTTGTTCTACCTGCTTTCTGGGCTGAGATGGGGAAGCGCTGAATTTTGGACTCGGCACGTGACAAAATTGTCCAAAAACACCCCATGCACAACTCCACCGGGGAAGGTGCCAGAAAAGAGTTCTTATGGCAGTTTTTACAGTACCCCGGTAGGCAGCTGAAAGGCGCCACAAAAGTTGTTCTACCTGCTTTCTGGGCTGAGATGGGGAAGCGCTGAATTTTGGACTCGGCTGGTGACAAAATGTTCCAAGGCACACCCCATGCACAACTCCACCGGGGAAGGAGCCAGAAAGGAGTTCTCTTGGTAGTTTTTACAGTGCCCCGGTAGGCAGCTGAAAGGCGCCACAAAACTTGTTCTACCTGCTTTCTGGGCTGAGATGGGGAACAGCTGAATTTTGGACTCGGCTGGTGACAAACTGTTCCAAACACACCCCATGCACAACTCCACCGGGGAAGGTGCCAGAATGGAGTTCTGTTGGCACTTTTTACAGTACCCCGGTAGGCAGCTGAAAGGCACTACAAAACTCGTTCTACCTGCTTTCTGGGCTGAGATGGGAACTGCTGACTTTTTGACTCGGCTGGTGAGAAAATGTTCCAAACACACCCCATGCACAACTCCACCGGGGAAGGAGCCAGAAAGGAATTCTCTTGGTAGTTTTTACAGTGCCCCGGTAGGCAGCTGAAAGGCGCCACAAAACTTGTTCTACCTGCTTTCTGGGCTGAGATGGGGAAGCGCTGAATTTTGGACTCGGCTGGTGAGAAAATGTTCCAAACACACCCCATGCACAACTCCACCGGGGAAGGTGCCAGAAAGGAGTTCTTATGGCACCTTTTACAGTGCCCCGGTAGGCAGCTGAAAGGCACCACAAAAGTTGTTCTACCTGCTTTCTGGGCTGAGATGGGGAAGCGCTGAATTTTGGACTCGGCTGGTGAGAAAATGTTCCAAACACACCCCATGCACAACTCCACCGGGGAAGGTGCCAGAAAGGAATTCTCTTGGTAGTTTTTGCACTGCCCCGGTAGGCAGCTGAAAGGCGCAACAAAAGATGTTCTACCTGCTTTCTGTGCTGTGATGGGGAAGCGCTGACTTTTGGACTCGGCTGGTGAGAAAATGTTCCAAACACACCCCATGCACAACTCCACCGAGGAAGGTGCCAGAAAGGAGTTCTCTGGGTAGTTTTTACAGTACTCCGGTAGGCAGCTGAAAGGTACCACAAATGTTGTTCTACCTGCTTTCTGGGCTGAGATGGGGAACCGCTGAATTTTGGACTCGGCTGGTGAGAAAATGTTCCAAACACACCCCATGCACAACTCCACCGGGGAAGGTGCCAGAAAAAGAGTTCTCTTGGTAGTTTTTGCACTGCCCCGGTAGGCAGCTGAAAGGCACCACAAAAGTTGTTCTACCTGCTTTCTGGGCTGAGATGGGGAAGCGCTGAATTTTGGACTCGGCTGGTGACAAAATGTTCCAAACACACCCCATGCACAACTGCACCCGGGGAAGGTGCCAGAATGGAGTTCTTATGGCAGTTTTTACAGTACCCCGGTAGGCAGCTGAAAGGCGCCACAAAAGTTGTTCTACCTGCTTTCTGGGCTGAGATGGGGAAGCGCTGAATTTTGGACTCGGCTGGTGACAAAATCTTCCAAAGACACCCCATGCACAACTGCACCCGGGGAAGGTGCCAGAAAGGAGTTCTCTTGGTAGTTTTTACAGTGCCCCGGTAGGCAGCTGAAAGGCACCACAAAAGTTGTTCTACCTGCTTTCTGGGCTGAGATGGGGAACCGCTGAATTTTGGACTCGGCTGGTGAGAAAATGTTCCAAACACACCCCATGCATAACTCCACCGGGGAAGGTGCCAGAAAGGAGTTCTTATGGCACTTTTTACAGTGCCCCGGTAGGCAGCTGAAAGGCACCACAAAAGATGTTCTACCTGCTTTCTGGGCTGAGATGGGGAAGCGCTGAATTTTGGACTCGGCTGGTGACAAACTGTTCCAAACACACCCCATGCACAACTCCACCGGGGAAGGAGCCAGAAAGGAGTTCTCTTGGTAGTTTTTACAGTGCCCCGGTAGGCAGCTGAAAGGCGCCACAAAACTTGTTCTACCTGCTTTCTGGGCTGAGATGGGGAACAGCTGAATTTTGGACTCGGCTGGTGACAAACTGTTCCAAACACACCCCATGCACAACTCCACCGGGGAAGGTGCCAGAAAGGAGTTCTCTTGGTAGTTCTTACACTGCCCCTGTAGCCTAATGAAAGGAACCACAAAAGTTGATCTACCTGCTTTCTGGGCTGAGATGGGGAACCGCTGACTTTTGGACTCGGCTGGTGAGAAAATGTTCCAAACACACCCCATGCACAACTCCACCGGGGAAGGTGCCAGAAAGGAATTCTCTTGGTAGTTTTTGCACTGCCCCGGTAGGCAGCTGAAAGGCGCCACAAAAGATGTTCTACCTGCTTTCTGTGCTGTGATGGGGAAGCGCTGAATTTTGGACTCGGCTGGTGACAAAATGTTCCAAACACACCCCATGCACAACTCCACCGAGGAAGGTGCCAGAAAGGAGTTCTCTTGGTAGTTTTTACAGTACCCCGGTAGGCAGCTGAAAGGCGCCACAAATGTTGTTCTACCTGCTTTCTGGGCTGAGATGGGGAACCGCTGAATTTTGGACTCGGCCGGTGACAAACTGTTACAAACACACCCCATGCACAACTCCACCGGGGAAGGTGCCAGAAAGGAGTTCTCTTGGTAGATTTTGCACTACCCCGGTAGGCAGCTGAAAGGCACCACAAAAGTTGTTCTACCTGCTTTCTGGGCTGAGATGGGGAAGCGCAGAATTTTGGACTCGGCTGGTGACAAAATGTTCCAAACACACCCCATGCACAACTCCACCGGGGAAGGTGCCAGAAAGGAGTTCTCTTGGTAGTTTTTACAGTACCCCGGTAGGCAGCTGAAAGGCACCACAAAACTTGTTCTACCTGCTTTCTGGGCTGAGATGGGGAAGCGCTGAATTTTGGACTCGGCTGGTGAGAAAATGTTCCAAACACACCCCATGCACAACTCCACCGGGGAAGGTGCCAGTAAGGAGTTCTCTTTGTAGTTTTTGCACTGCCCCGGTAGGCAGCTGAAAGGCGCCACAAATCTTGTCCTACCTGCTTTCTGTGCTGTGATGGGGAACCGCTGAATTTTGGACTCGGCTGGTGAGAAAATGTTCCAAACACACCCCATTCACAACTCCACCGGGGAAGGTGCCAGAAAGGAGTTCTCTTGGTAGTTTTTACAGTACCCAGGTAGGCAGCTGAAAGGCGCCACAAAACTTGTCCTACCTGCTTTCTGGGCTGAGATGGGGAACCGCTGAATTTTGGACTCGGCCGGTGAGAAAATGTTCCAAAGACACCCCATGCACAACTCCACCGGGGAAGGAGCCAGAAAGGAGTTCTCTTGGTAGTTTTTACAGTACCCCGGTAGGCAGCTGAAAGGCACCACAAATGTTGTTCTACCTGCTTTCTGGGCTGAGATGGGGAAGCGCTGAATTTTGGACTCGGCTGGTGACAAAATGTTCCAAACACATCCCATGCACAACTCCACCGGGGAAGGAGCCAGAATGGAGTTCTTATGGCACTTTTTACAGTACCCCGGTAGGCAGCTGAAAGGCACCACAAAAGATGTTCTACCTGCTTTCTGGGCTGAGATGGGGAACCGCTGAATTTTGGACTCGGCCGGTGAGAAAATGTTCCAAACACACTCCATGCACAACTCCACCGGGGAAGGTGCCAGAAAGGAGTTCTCTTGGTAGTTTTTGCACTGCCCCGGTAGGCAGCTGAAAGGCACCAAAAAAGTTGTTCTACCTGCTTTCTGGGCTGAGATGGGGAAGCGCTGAATTTTGGACTCGGCTGGTGACAAAATGTTCCAAACACATCCCATGCACAACTCCACCGGGGAAGGTGCCAGAAAGGAATCTGTTGGTAGTTTTTGCACTGCCCCGGTAGGCAGCTGAAAGGCACCACAAAACTTGTTCTACCTGCTTTCTGGGCTGAGATGGGGAAGCGCTGAATTTTGGACTCGGCACGTGACAAAATTGTCCAAAAACACCCCATGCACAACTCCACCGGGGAAGGTGCCAGAAAAGAGTTCTTATGGCAGTTTTTACAGTACCCCGGTAGGCAGCTGAAAGGCGCCACAAAAGTTGTTCTACCTGCTTTCTGGGCTGAGATGGGGAAGCGCTGAATTTTGGACTCGGCTGGTGACAAAATGTTCCAAGGCACACCCCATGCACAACTCCACCGGGGAAGGAGCCAGAAAGGAGTTCTCTTGGTAGTTTTTACAGTGCCCCGGTAGGCAGCTGAAAGGCGCCACAAAACTTGTTCTACCTGCTTTCTGGGCTGAGATGGGGAACAGCTGAATTTTGGACTCGGCTGGTGACAAACTGTTCCAAACACACCCCATGCACAACTCCACCGGGGAAGGTGCCAGAAAGGAGTTCTCTTGGTAGTTCTTACACTGCCCCTGTAGCCTAATGAAAGGAACCACAAAAGTTGATCTACCTGCTTTCTGGGCTGAGATGGGGAACCGCTGACTTTTGGACTCGGCTGGTGAGAAAATGTTCCAAACACACCCCATGCACAACTCCACCGGGGAAGGTGCCAGAAAGGAATTCTCTTGGTAGTTTTTGCACTGCCCCGGTAGGCAGCTGAAAGGCGCCACAAAAGATGTTCTACCTGCTTTCTGTGCTGTGATGGGGAAGCGCTGAATTTTGGACTCGGCTGGTGACAAAATGTTCCAAACACATCCCATGCACAACTCCACCGGGGAAGGTGCCAGAATGGAGTTCTTATGGCACTTTTTACAGTACCCCGGTAGGCAGCTGAAAGGCACCACAAAAGATGTTCTACCTGCTTTCTGGGCTGAGATGGGGAACCGCTGAATTTTGGACTCGGCCGGTGAGAAAATGTTCCAAACACACTCCATGCACAACTCCACCGGGGAAGGTGCCAGAAAGGAGTTCTCTTGGTAGTTTTTGCACTGCCCCGGTAGGCAGCTGAAAGGCACCAAAAAAGATGTTCTACCTGCTTTCTGGGCTGAGATGGGGAACCGCTGAATTTTGGACTCGGCCGGTGAGAAAATGTTCCAAACACACTCCATGCACAACTCCACCGGGGAAGGTGCCAGAAAGGAGTTCTCTTGGTAGTTTTTGCACTGCCCCGGTAGGCAGCTGAAAGGCACCAAAAAAGTTGTTCTACCTGCTTTCTGGGCTGAGATGGGGAAGCGCTGAATTTTGGACTCGGCTGGTGACAAAATGTTGCAAACACACCCCATTCACAACTCCACCGGGGAAGGTGCCAGAAAGGAGTTCTCTTGGTAGTTTTTACAGTACCCAGGTAGGCAGCTGAAAGGCGCCACAAAACTTGTCCTACCTGCTTTCTGGGCTGAGATGGGGAACCGCTGAATTTTGGACTCGGCCGGTGAGAAAATGTTCCAAAGACACCCCATGCACAACTCCACCGGGGAAGGAGCCAGAAAGGAGTTCTCTTGGTAGTTTTTACAGTACCCCGGTAGGCAGCTGAAAGGCACCACAAATGTTGTTCTACCTGCTTTCTGGGCTGAGATGGGGAACAGCTGAATTTTGGACTCGGCTGGTGACAAAATGTTCCAAACACATCCCATGCACAACTCCACCGGGGAAGGTGCCAGAAAGGAATCTGTTGTTAGTTTTTGCACTGCCCCGGTAGGCAGCTGAAAGGCACCACAAAACTTGTTCTACCTGCTTTCTGGGCTGAGATGGGGAAGCGCTGAATTTTGGACTCGGCACGTGACAAAATTGTCCAAAAACACCCCATGCACAACTCCACCGGGGAAGGTGCCAGAAAAGAGTTCTTATGGCAGTTTTTACAGTACCCCGGTAGGCAGCTGAAAGGCGCCACAAAAGTTGTTCTACCTGCTTTCTGGGCTGAGATGGGGAAGCGCTGAATTTTGGACTCGGCTGGTGACAAAATGTTCCAAGGCACACCCCATGCACAACTCCACCGGGGAAGGAGCCAGAAAGGAGTTCTCTTGGTAGTTTTTACAGTGCCCCGGTAGGCAGCTGAAAGGCGCCACAAAACTTGTTCTACCTGCTTTCTGGGCTGAGATGGGGAACAGCTGAATTTTGGACTCGGCTGGTGACAAACTGTTCCAAACACACCCCATGCACAACTCCACCGGGGAAGGTGCCAGAATGGAGTTCTGTTGGCACTTTTTACAGTACCCCGGTAGGCAGCTGAAAGGCACTACAAAACTCGTTCTACCTGCTTTCTGGGCTGAGATGGGAACTGCTGACTTTTTGACTCGGCTGGTGAGAAAATGTTCCAAACACACCCCATGCACAACTCCACCGGGGAAGGAGCCAGAAAGGAATTCTCTTGGTAGTTTTTACAGTGCCCCGGTAGGCAGCTGAAAGGCGCCACAAAACTTGTTCTACCTGCTTTCTGGGCTGAGATGGGGAAGCGCTGAATTTTGGACTCGGCTGGTGAGAAAATGTTCCAAACACACCCCATGCACAACTCCACCGGGGAAGGTGCCAGAAAGGAGTTCTTATGGCACTTTTTACAGTGCCCCGGTAGGCAGCTGAAAGGCACCACAAAAGTTGTTCTACCTGCTTTCTGGGCTGAGATGGGGAAGCGCTGAATTTTGGACTCGGCTGGTGAGAAAATGTTCCAAACACACCCCATGCACAACTCCACCGGGGAAGGTGCCAGAAAGGAATTCTCTTGGTAGTTTTTGCACTGCCCCGGTAGGCAGCTGAAAGGCGCAACAAAAGATGTTCTACCTGCTTTCTGTGCTGTGATGGGGAAGCGCTGACTTTTGGACTCGGCTGGTGAGAAAATGTTCCAAACACACCCCATGCACAACTCCACCGAGGAAGGTGCCAGAAAGGAGTTCTCTGGGTAGTTTTTACAGTACTCCGGTAGGCAGCTGAAAGGTACCACAAATGTTGTTCTACCTGCTTTCTGGGCTGAGATGGGGAACCGCTGAATTTTGGACTCGGCTGGTGAGAAAATGTTCCAAACACACCCCATGCACAACTCCACCGGGGAAGGTGCCAGAAAAAGAGTTCTCTTGGTAGTTTTTGCACTGCCCCGGTAGGCAGCTGAAAGGCACCACAAAAGTTGTTCTACCTGCTTTCTGGGCTGAGATGGGGAAGCGCTGAATTTTGGACTCGGCTGGTGACAAAATGTTCCAAACACACCCCATGCACAACTGCACCCGGGGAAGGTGCCAGAATGGAGTTCTTATGGCAGTTTTTACAGTACCCCGGTAGGCAGCTGAAAGGCGCCACAAAAGTTGTTCTACCTGCTTTCTGGGCTGAGATGGGGAAGCGCTGAATTTTGGACTCGGCTGGTGACAAAATCTTCCAAAGACACCCCATGCACAACTGCACCCGGGGAAGGTGCCAGAAAGGAGTTCTCTTGGTAGTTTTTACAGTGCCCCGGTAGGCAGCTGAAAGGCACCACAAAAGTTGTTCTACCTGCTTTCTGGGCTGAGATGGGGAACCGCTGAATTTTGGACTCGGCTGGTGAGAAAATGTTCCAAACACACCCCATGCATAACTCCACCGGGGAAGGTGCCAGAAAGGAGTTCTTATGGCACTTTTTACAGTGCCCCGGTAGGCAGCTGAAAGGCACCACAAAAGATGTTCTACCTGCTTTCTGGGCTGAGATGGGGAAGCGCTGAATTTTGGACTCGGCTGGTGACAAACTGTTCCAAACACACCCCATGCACAACTCCACCGGGGAAGGTGCCAGTAAGGAGTTCTCTTGGTAGTTTTTACAGTACCCCGGTAGGCAGCTGAAAGGCGCCACAAAAGTTGTTCTACCTGCTTTCTGGGCTGAGATGGGGAACCGCTGAATTTTGGACTCGGCCGGTGAGAAAATGTTCCAAACACACCTCATGCACAACTCCACCGGGGAAGGTGCCAGAAAAAGAGTTCTCTTGGTAGTTTTTGCACTGCCCCGGTAGGCAGCTGAAAGGCACCAAAAAAGTTGTTCTACCTGCTTTCTGGGCTGAGATGGGGAAGCGCTGAATTTTGGACTCGGCTGGTGACAAAATGTTCCAAACACACCCCATGCACAACTCCACCCGGGGAAGGTGCCAGAATGGAGTTCTTATGGCAGTTTTTACAGTACCCCGGTAGGCAGCTGAAAGGCGCCACAAAAGTTGTTCTACCTGCTTTCTGGGCTGAGATGGGGAAGCGCTGAATTTTGGACTCGGCTGGTGACAAACTGTTCCAAACACACCCCATGCACAACTCCACCGGGGAAGGTGCCAGAAAGGAGTTCTCTTGGTAGTTTTTACAGTACCCCGGTAGGCAGCTGAAAGGTACCACAAATGTTGTTCTACCTGCTTTCTGGGCTGAGATGGGGAACCGCTGAATTTTGGACTCGGCTGGTGACAAAATGTTCCAAACACACCCCATGTACAACTCCACCGGGGAAGGTGCCAGTAAGGAGTTCTCTTGGTAGTTTTTGCACTGCCCCGGTAGGCAGCTGAAAGGCGCCACAAATCTTGTCCTACCTGCTTTCTGTGCTGTGATGGGGAACCGCTGAATTTTGGACTCGGCTGGTGAGAAAATGTTCTAAACACACCCCATTCACAACTCCACCGGGGAAGGTGCCAGAAAGGAGTTCTCTTGGTAGTTTTTACAGTACCCCGGTAGGCAGCTGAAAGGCACCACAAAACTTGTCCTACCTGCTTTCTGGGCTGAGATGGGGAACCGCTGATTTTTGGACTCGGCCGGTGAGAAAATGTTCCAAAGACACCCCATGCACAACTCCACCGGGGAAGGAGCCAGAAAGGAGTTCTGTTGGTAGTTTTTACAGTACCCCGGTAGGCAGCTGAAAGGCACCACAAATGTTGTTCTACCTGCTTTCTGGGCTGAGATGGGGAAGCGCTGAATTTTGGACTCGGCTGGTGAGAAAATGTTCCAAACACATCCCATGCACAACTCCACCGGGGAAGGTGCCAGAAAGGAATCTGTTGGTAGTTTTTGCACTGCCCCGGTAGGCAGCTGAAAGGCACCACAAAACTTGTTCTACCTGCTTTCTGGGCTGAGATGGGGAACCGCTGAATTTTGGACTCGGCTGGTGAGAAAATGTTCCAAAGACACCCCATGCACAACTCCACCCGGGGAAGGTGCCAGAATGGAGTTCTTATGGCACTTTTTACAGTGCCCCGGTAGGCAGCTGAAAGGCACCACAAAGGATGTTCTACCTGCTTTCTGGGCTGAGATGGGAACTGCTGACTTTTTGACTCGGCTGGTGAGAAAATGTTCCAAACACACCCCATGCACAACTCCACCGGGGAAGGAGCCAGAAAGGAGTTCTTTTGGTAGATTTTGCACTACCCCGGTAGGCAGCTGAAAGGCACCACAAAAATTGTTCTACCTGCTTTCAGGGCTGAGATGGGGAAGCGCTGAATTTTGGACTCGGCTGGTGACAAAATGTTCCAAACACATCCCATGCACAACTCCACCGGGGAAGGTGCCAGAAAGGAATCTGTTGGTAGATTTTGCACTACCCCGGTAGGCAGCTGAAAGGCACCACAAAAGTTGTTCTACCTGCTTTCTGGGCTGAGATGGGGAACCGCTGAATTTTGGACTCGGCTGGTGAGAAAATGTTCCAAACACACCCCATGCACAACTCCACCGGGGAAGGTGCCAGAAAGGAATTCTTATGGCACTTTTTACAGTGCCCCGGTAGGCAGCTGAAAGGCACCACAAAAGTTGTTCTACCTGCTTTCTGGGCTGAGATGGGGAAGCGCTGAATTTTGGACTCGGCTGGTGACAAAATGTTCCAAACACACCCCATGCACAACTCCACCGGGGAAGGTGCCAGAAAGGAGTTCTCTTGGTAGTTTTTACAGTACCCAGGTAGGCAGCTGAAAGGCGCCACAAAACTTGTCCTACCTGCTTTCTGGGCTGAGATGGGGAACCGCTGAATTTTGGACTCGGCCGGTGAGAAAATGTTCCAAAGACACCCCATGCACAACTCCACCGGGGAAGGAGCCAGAAAGGAGTTCTCTTGGTAGTTTTTACAGTACCCCGGTAGGCAGCTGAAAGGCACCACAAATGTTGTTCTACCTTCTTTCTGGGCTGAGATGGGGAACAGCTGAATTTTGGACTCGGCTGGTGACAAAATGTTCCAAACACATCCCATGCACAACTCCACCGGGGAAGGTGCCAGAAAGGAATCTGTTGGTAGTTTTTGCACTGCCCCGGTAGGCAGCTGAAAGGCACCACAAAACTTGTTCTACCTGCTTTCTGGGCTGAGATGGGGAACCGCTGAATTTTGGACTCGGCTGGTGACAAACTGTTCCAAACACACCCCATGCACAACTCCACCCGGGGAAGGTGCCAGAATGGAGTTCTTATGGCACTTTTTACAGTGCCCCGGTAGGCAGGTGAAAGGCGCCACAAAGGATGTTCTACCTGCTTTCTGGGCTGAGATGGGGAAGCGCTGAATTTTGGACTCGGCTGGTGACAAACTGTTCCAAACACACCCCATGCACAACTCCACCGGGGAAGGTGCCAGAAAGGAGTTCTCTTGGTAGTTCTTACACTGCCCCTGTAGCCTAATGAAAGGAACCACAAAAGTTGATCTACCTGCTTTCTGGGCTGAGATGGGGAACCGCTGACTTTTGGACTCGGCTGGTGAGAAAATGTTCCAAACACACCCCATGCACAACTCCACCGGGGAAGGTGCCAGAAAGGAATTCTCTTGGTAGTTTTTGCACTGCCCCGGTAGGCAGCTGAAAGGCGCCACAAAAGATGTTCTACCTGCTTTCTGTGCTGTGATGGGGAAGCGCTGAATTTTGGACTCGGCTGGTGACAAAATGTTCCAAACACACCCCATGCACAACTCCACCGAGGAAGGTGCCAGAAAGGAGTTCTCTTGGTAGTTTTTACAGTACCCCCGGTAGGCAGCTGAAAGGCGCCACAAATGTTGTTCTACCTGCTTTCTGGGCTGAGATGGGGAAGCGCTGAATTTTGGACTCGGCTGGTGACAAAATGTTCCAAACACACCCCATGCACAACTCCACCCGGGGAAGGTGCCAGAATGGAGTTCTTATGGCAGTTTTTACAGTACCCCGGTAGGCAGCTGAAAGGCGCCACAAAAGTTGTTCTACCTGCTTTCTGGGCTGAGATGGGGAAGCGCTGAATTTTGGACTCGGCCGGTGAGAAAATGTTCCAAACACACTCCATGCACAACTCCACCGGGGAAGGTGCCAGAAAGGAGTTCTCTTGGTAGTTTTTGCACTGCCCCGGTAGGCAGCTGAAAGGCACCACAAAAGTTGTTCTACCTGCTTTCTGGGCTGAGATGGGGAAGCGCTGAATTTTGGACTCGGCTGGTGACAAAATGTTCCAAACACACCCCATGTACAACTCCACCGGGGAAGGTGCCAGTAAGGAGTTCTCTTGGTAGTTTTTGCACTGCCCCGGTAGGCAGCTGAAAGGCGCCACAAATCTTGTCCTACCTGCTTTCTGTGCTGTGATGGGGAACCGCTGAATTTTGGACTCGGCTGGTGAGAAAATGTTCTAAACACACCCCATTCACAACTCCACCGGGGAAGGTGCCAGAAAGGAGTTCTCTTGGTAGTTTTTACAGTACCCCGGTAGGCAGCTGAAAGGCACCACAAAACTTGTCCTACCTGCTTTCTGGGCTGAGATGGGGAACCGCTGATTTTTGGACTCGGCCGGTGAGAAAATGTTCCAAAGACACCCCATGCACAACTCCACCGGGGAAGGAGCCAGAAAGGAGTTCTGTTGGTAGTTTTTACAGTACCCCGGTAGGCAGCTGAAAGGCACCACAAATGTTGTTCTACCTGCTTTCTGGGCTGAGATGGGGAAGCGCTGAATTTTGGACTCGGCTGGTGAGAAAATGTTCCAAACACATCCCATGCACAACTCCACCGGGGAAGGTGCCAGAAAGGAATCTGTTGGTAGTTTTTGCACTGCCCCGGTAGGCAGCTGAAAGGCACCACAAAACTTGTTCTACCTGCTTTCTGGGCTGAGATGGGGAACCGCTGAATTTTGGACTCGGCTGGTGAGAAAATGTTCCAAACACACCCCATGCACAACTCCACCGGGGAAGGTGCCAGAAAGGAATTCTTATGGCACTTTTTACAGTGCCCCGGTAGGCAGCTGAAAGGCACCACAAAAGTTGTTCTACCTGCTTTCTGGGCTGAGATGGGGAAGCGCTGAATTTTGGACTCGGCTGGTGACAAAATGTTCCAAACACACCCCATGCACAACTCCACCGGGGAAGGTGCCAGAAAGGAGTTCTCTTGGTAGTTTTTACAGTACCCAGGTAGGCAGCTGAAAGGCGCCACAAAACTTGTCCTACCTGCTTTCTGGGCTGAGATGGGGAACCGCTGAATTTTGGACTCGGCCGGTGAGAAAATGTTCCAAAGACACCCCATGCACAACTCCACCGGGGAAGGAGCCAGAAAGGAGTTCTCTTGGTAGTTTTTACAGTACCCCGGTAGGCAGCTGAAAGGCACCACAAATGTTGTTCTACCTGCTTTCTGGGCTGAGATGGGGAACAGCTGAATTTTGGACTCGGCTGGTGACAAAATGTTCCAAACACATCCCATGCACAACTCCACCGGGGAAGGTGCCAGAAAGGAATCTGTTGGTAGTTTTTGCACTGCCCCGGTAGGGAGCTGAAAGGCACCACAAAACTTGTTCTACCTGCTTTCTGGGCTGAGATGGGGAACCGCTGAATTTTGGACTCGGCTGGTGACAAACTGTTCCAAACACACCCCATGCACAACTCCACCCGGGGAAGGTGCCAGAATGGAGTTCTTATGGCACTTTTTACAGTGCCCCGGTAGGCAGCTGAAAGGCGCCACAAAGGATGTTCTACCTGCTTTCTGGGCTGAGATGGGGAAGCGCTGAATTTTGGACTCGGCTGGTGACAAACTGTTCCAAACACACCCCATGCACAACTCCACCGGGGAAGGTGCCAGAAAGGAGTTCTCTTGGTAGTTTTTACAGTACCCCGGTAGGCAGCTGAAAGGCACTACAAAACTCGTTCTACCTGCTTTCTGGGCTGAGATGGGGAACCGCTGAATTTTGGACTCGGCTGGTGAGAAAATGTTCCAAAGACACCCCATGCACAACTCCACCGGGGAAGGTGCCAGAATGGAGTTCTTATGGCAGTTTTTACAGTGCCCCGGTAGACAGCTGAAAGGCACCACAAAACTTGTTCTACCTGCTTTCTGGGCTGAGATGGGGAAGCGCTGAATTTTGGACTCGGCTGGTGACAAAATGTTCCAAGGCACACCCCATGCACAACTCCACCGGGGAAGGTGCCAGTAAGGAGTTCTCTTGGTAGTTTTTGCACTGCCCCGGTAGGCAGCTGAAAGGCGCCACAAATCTTGTCCTACCTGCTTTCTGTGCTGTGATGGGGAACCGCTGAATTTTGGACTCGGCTGGTGAGAAAATGTTCTAAACACACCCCATTCACAACTCCACCGGGGAAGGTGCCAGAAAGGAGTTCTCTTGGTAGTTTTTACAGTACCCCGGTAGGCAGCTGAAAGGCACCACAAAACTTGTCCTACCTGCTTTCTGGGCTGAGATGGGGAACCGCTGATTTTTGGACTCGGCCGGTGAGAAAATGTTCCAAAGACACCCCATGCACAACTCCACCGGGGAAGGAGCCAGAAAGGAGTTCTGTTGGTAGTTTTTACAGTACCCCCGGTAGGCAGCTGAAAGGCACCACAAATGTTGTTCTACCTGCTTTCTGGGCTGAGATGGGGAAGCGCTGAATTTTGGACTCGGCTGGTGACAAAATGTTCCAAACACATCCCATGCACAACTCCACCGGGGAAGGTGCCAGAAAGGAATCTGTTGGTAGTTTTTGCACTGCCCCGGTAGGCAGCTGAAAGGCACCACAAAACTTGTTCTACCTGCTTTCTGGGCTGAGATGGGGAACCGCTGAATTTTGGACTCGGCTGGTGAGAAAATGTTCCAAAGACACCCCATGCACAACTCCACCCGGGGAAGGTGCCAGAATGGAGTTCTTATGGCACTTTTTACAGTGCCCCGGTAGGCAGCTGAAAGGCACCACAAAGGATGTTCTACCTGCTTTCTGGGCTGAGATGGGAACTGCTGACTTTTTGACTCGGCTGGTGAGAAAATGTTCCAAACACACCCCATGCACAACTCCACCGGGGAAGGAGCCAGAAAGGAGTTCTTTTGGTAGATTTTGCACTACCCCGGTAGGCAGCTGAAAGGCACCACAAAAGTTGTTCTACCTGCTTTCAGGGCTGAGATGGGGAAGCGCTGAATTTTGGACTCGGCTGGTGACAAAATGTTCCAAACACATCCCATGCACAACTCCACCGGGGAAGGTGCCAGAAAGGAATCTGTTGGTAGATTTTGCACTACCCCGGTAGGCAGCTGAAAGGCACCACAAAAGTTGTTCTACCTGCTTTCTGGGCTGAGATGGGGAACCGCTGAATTTTGGACTCGGCTGGTGAGAAAATGTTCCAAACACACCCCATGCACAACTCCACCGGGGAAGGTGCCAGAAAGGAATTCTTATGGCACTTTTTACAGTGCCCCGGTAGGCAGCTGAAAGGCACCACAAAAGTTGTTCTACCTGCTTTCTGGGCTGAGATGGGGAAGCGCTGAATTTTGGACTCGGCTGGTGACAAAATGTTCCAAACACACCCCATGCACAACTCCACCGGGGAAGGAGCCAGAAAGGAATTCTCTTGGTAGTTTTTACAGTGCCCCGGTAGGCAGCTGAAAGGCGCCACAAAACTTGTTCTACCTGCTTTCTGGGCTGAGATGGGGAAGCGCTGAATTTTGGACTCAGCTGGTGAGAAAATGTTCCAAACACACCCCATGCACAACTCCACCGGGGAAGGTGCCAGAAAGGAGTTCTTATGGCACTTTTTACAGTGCCCCGGTAGGCAGCTGAAAGGCACCACAAAAGTTGTTCTACCTGCTTTCTGGGCTGAGATGGGGAAGCGCTGAATTTTGGACTCGGCTGGTGAGAAAATGTTCCAAACACACCCCATGCACAACTCCACCGGGGAAGGTGCCAGAAAGGAATTCTCTTGGTAGTTTTTGCACTGCCCCGGTAGGCAGCTGAAAGGCGCAACAAAAGATGTTCTACCTGCTTTCTGTGCTGTGATGGGGAAGCGCTGACTTTTGGACTCGGCTGGTGAGAAAATGTTCCAAACACACCCCATGCACAACTCCACCGAGGAAGGTGCCAGAAAGGAGTTCTCTGGGTAGTTTTTACAGTACCCCGGTAGGCAGCTGAAAGGTACCACAAATGTTGTTCTACCTGCTTTCTGGGCTGAGATGGGGAAGCGCTGAATTTTGGACTCGGCTGGTGAGAAAATGTTCCAAACACACCCCATGCACAACTCCACCGGGGAAGGTGCCAGAAAGGAATTCTCTTGGTAGTTTTTGCACTGCCCCGGTAGGCAGCTGAAAGGCGCAACAAAAGATGTTCTACCTGCTTTCTGTGCTGTGATGGGGAAGCGCTGACTTTTGGACTCGGCTGGTGAGAAAATGTTCCAAACACACCCCATGCACAACTCCACCGAGGAAGGTGCCAGAAAGGAGTTCTCTGGGTAGTTTTTACATTACTCCGGTAGGCAGCTGAAAGGTACCACAAATGTTGTTCTACCTGCTTTCTGGGCTGAGATGGGGAACCGCTGAATTTTGGACTCGGCTGGTGACAAAATGTTCCAAACACACCCCATGCACAACTCCACCGGGGAAGGTGCCAGAAAAAGAGTTCTCTTGGTAGTTTTTGCACTGCCCCGGTAGGCAGCTGAAAGGCACCACAAAAGTTGTTCTACCTGCTTTCTGGGCTGAGATGGGGAAGCGCTGAATTTTGGACTCGGCTGGTGACAAAATGTTCCAAACACACCCCATGCACAACTGCACCCGGGGAAGGTGCCAGAATGGAGTTCTTATGGCAGTTTTTACAGTACCCCGGTAGGCAGCTGAAAGGCGCCACAAAAGTTGTTCTACCTGCTTTCTGGGCTGAGATGGGGAAGCGCTGAATTTTGGACTCGGCTGGTGACAAAATCTTCCAAAGACACCCCATGCACAACTGCACCCGGGGAAGGTGCCAGAAAGGGGTTCTCTTGGTAGTTTTTACAGTGCCCCGGTAGGCAGCTGAAAGGCACCACAAAAGTTGTTCTACCTGCTTTCTGGGCTGAGATGGGGAACCGCTGAATTTTGGACTCGGCTGGTGAGAAAATGTTCCAAACACACCCCATGCATAACTCCACCGGGGAAGGTGCCAGAAAGGAGTTCTTATGGCACTTTTTACAGTGCCCCGGTAGGCAGCTGAAAGGCACCACAAAAGATGTTCTACCTGCTTTCTGGGCTGAGATGGGGAAGCGCTGAATTTTGGACTCGGCTGGTGACAAACTGTTCCAAACACACCCCATGCACAACTCCACCGGGGAAGGTGCCAGTAAGGAGTTCTCTTGGTAGTTTTTGCACTGCCCCGGTAGGCAGCTGAAAGGCGCCACAAAAGATGTTCTACCTGCTTTCTGTGCTGTGATGGGGAAGCGCTGAATTTTGGACTCGGCTGGTGACAAAATGTTCCAAACACACCCCATGCACAACTCCACCGGGGAAGGTGCCAGTAAGGAGTTCTCTTTGTAGTTTTTACAGTACCCCGGTAGGCAGCTGAAAGGCGCCACAAAAGTTGTTCTACCTGCTTTCTGGGCTGAGATGGGGAACCGCTGAATTTTGGACTCGGCTGGTGAGAAAATGTTCCAAACACACCTCATGCACAACTCCACCGGGGAAGGTGCCAGAAAAAGAGTTCTCTTGGTAGTTTTTGCACTGCCCCGGTAGGCAGCTGAAAGGCACCACAAAAGATGTTCTACATGCTTTCTGGATTGAGATGGGGAACCACTGAATTTGGACTCGGCTGGAGGCAAAATATTCCAAACATACCCCATGCACAACTCCACCCGGGGAAGGTGCCAGAATGGAGTTCTTATGGCAGTTTTTACAGTACCCCGGTAGGCAGCTGAAAGGCGCCACAAAAGTTGTTCTACCTGCTTTCTGGGCTGAGATGGGGAAGCGCTGAATTTTGGACTCGGCTGGTGACAAAATCTTCCAAAGACACCCCATGCACAACTGCACCCGGGGAAGGTGCCAGAATGGAGTTCTCTTGGTAGTTTTTACAGTACCCCGGTAGGCAGCTGAAAGGCACTACAAAACTCGTTCTACCTGCTTTCTGGGCTGAGATGGGGAACCGCTGGCTTTTGGACTCGGCTGGTGGCAAAATGTTCCAAACACACCCCATGCACAACTCCACCGGGGAAGGTGCCAGAAAGGAGTTCTCTTGGTAGTTCTTACACTGCCCCTGTAGCCTAATGAAAGGAACCACAAAAGTTGATCTACCTGCTTTCTGGGCTGAGATGGGGAACCGCTGAATTTTGGACTCGGCTGGTGAGAAAATGTTCCAAACACACCCCATGCACAACTCCACCGGGGAAGGTGCCAGAAAGGAGTTCTCTTGGTAGTTTTTACAGTGCCCCGGTAGGCAGCTGAAAGGCGCCACAAAAGATGTTCTACCTGCTTTCTGTGCTGTGATGGGGAAGCGCTGAATTTTGGACTCGGCTGGTGAGAAAATGTTCCAAACACACCCCATGCACAACTCCACCGGGGAAGGTGCCAGAAAGGAGTTCTCTTGGTAGTTTTTACAGTACCCCGGTAGGCAGCTGAAAGGTACCACAAATGTTGTTCTACCTGCTTTCTGGGCTGAGATGGGGAAGCGCTGAATTTTGGACTCGGCCGGTGAGAAAATGTTCCAAACACACCCCATGCACAACTCCACCGGGGAAGGTGCCAGAAAGGAGTTCTCTTGGTAGATTTTGCACTACCCCGGTAGGCAGCTGAAAGGCGCCACAAATCTTGTCCTACCTGCTTTCTGTGCTGTGATGGGAAACCGCTGAATTTTGGACTCGGCTGGTGAGAAAATGTTCCAAACACACCCCATTCACAACTCCACCGGGGAAGGTGCCAGAAAGGAGTTCTCTTGGTAGTTTTTACAGTACCCAGGTAGGCAGCTGAAAGGCGCCACAAAACTTGTCCTACCTGCTTTCTGGGCTGAGATGGGGAACCGCTGAATTTTGGACTCGGCCGGTGAGAAAATGTTCCAAAGACACCCCATGCACAACTCCACCGGGGAAGGTGCCAGAAAGGAATCTGTTGGTAGTTTTTACAGTACCCCGGTAGGCAGCTGAAAGGCACCACAAATGTTGTTCTACCTGCTTTCTGGGCTGAGATGGGGAAGCGCTGAATTTTGGACTCGGCCGGTGAGAAAATGTTCCAAACACACCCCATGCACAACTCCACCGGGGAAGGTGCCAGAAAGGAGTTCTCTTGGTAGATTTCGCACTACCCCGGTAGGCAGCTGAAAGGCACCAAAAAAGTTGTTCTACCTGCTTTCTGGGCTGAGATGGGGAAGCGCAGAATTTTGGACTCGGCTGGTGACAAAATGTTCCAAACACACCCCATGCACAACTCCACCGGGGAAGGTGCCAGAAAGGAGTTCTCTTGGTAGTTTTTACAGTACCCCGGTAGGCAGCTGAAAGGCACCACAAAACTTGTTCTACCTGCTTTCTGGGCTGAGATGGGGAACCGCTGAATTTTGGACTCGGCTGGTGACAAAATGTTCCAAACACACCCCATGCACAACTCCACCCGGGGAAGGTGCCAGAATGGAGTTCTTATGGCAGTTTTTACAGTGCCCCGGTAGGCAGCTGAAAGGCGCCACAAAACTTGTCCTACCTGCTTTCTGGGCTGAGATGGGGAACCGCTGAATTTTGGACTCGGCTGGTGACAAAATGTTCCAAACACACCCCATTCACAACTCCACCGGGGAAGGTGCCAGAAAGGAGTTCTCTTGGTAGTTTTTACAGTACCCCGGTAGGCAGCTGAAAGGCGCCACAAAAGATGTTCTACCTGCTTACTGTGCTGTGATGGGGAAGCGCTGAATTTTGGACTCGGCTGGTGACAAAATGTTCCAAACACACCCCATGCACAACTCCACCGGGGAAGGTGCCAGTAAGGAGTTCTCTTGGTAGTTTTTACAGTACCCCGGTAGGCAGCTGAAAGGCGCCACAAAACTTGTCCTACCTGCTTTCTGGGCTGAGATGGGGAACCGCTGAATTTTGGACTCGGCTGGTGAGAAAATGTTCCAAACACACCCCATTCACAACTCCACCGGGGAAGGTGCCAGAAAGGAGTTCTCTTGGTAGTTTTTACAGTACCCAGGTAGGCAGCTGAAAGGCGCCACAAAACTTGTCCTACCTGCTTTCTGGGCTGAGATGGGGAAGCGCTGAATTTTGGACTCGGCCGGTGAGAAAATGTTCCAAACACACCCCATGCACAACTCCACCGGGGAAGGTGCCAGTAAGGAGTTCTCTTGGTAGTTTTTGCACTGCCCCGGTAGGCAGCTGAAAGGGGCCACAAATCTTGTCCTACCTGCTTTCTGGGCTGAGATGGGGAAGCGCTGAATTTTGGACTCGGCTGGTGACAAAATGTTCCAAACACACCCCATGCACAACTCCACCGGGGAAGGTGCCAGAAAGGAGTTCTCTTGGTAGTTCTTACACTGCCCCTGTAGCCTAATGAAAGGAACCACAAAAGTTGTTCTACCTGCTTTCTGGGCTGAGATGGGGAAGCGCTGAATTTTGGACTCGGCTGGTGACAAAATGTTCCAAACACACCCCATGCACAACTGCACCCGGGGAAGGTGCCAGAATGGAGTTCTTATGGCAGTTTTTACAGTACCCCGGTAGGCAGCTGAAAGGCGCCACAAAAGTTGTTCTACCTGCTTTCTGGGCTGAGATGGGGAACTGCAGAATTTTGGACTCGGCTGGTGACAAAATGTTCCAAACACACCCCATGCACAACTCCACCAGGGAAGGAGCCCGAAAGGAGTTCTGTTGGTAGTTTTTACAGTACCGCGGTAGGCAGCTGAAAGGCGCCACAAAAGTTGTTCTACCTGCTTTCTGGGCTGAGATGGGGAAGCGCTGAATTTTGGACTCGGCCGGTGAGAAAATGTTCCAAACACACCCCATGCACAACTCCACCGGGGAAGGTGCCAGAAAGGAGTTCTCTTGGTAGATTTTGCACTACCCCGGTAGGCAGCTGAAAGGCACCAAAATAGTTGTTCTACCTGCTTTCTGGGCTGAGATGGGGAAGCGCAGAATTTTGGACTCGGCTGGTGACAAAATGTTCCAAACACACCCCATGCACAACTCCACCGGGGAAGGTGCCAGAAAGGAGTTCTCTTGGTAGTTTTTACAGTACCCCGGTAGGCAGCTGAAAGGCACCACAAAACTTGTTCTACCTGCTTACTGGGCTGAGATGGGGAAGCGCTGAATTTTGGACTCGGCTGGTGAGAAAATGTTCCAAACACACCCCATGCACAACTCCACCGGGGAAGGTGCCAGTAAGGAGTTCTCTTGGTAGTTTTTGCACTGCCCCGGTAGGCAGCTGAAAGGGGCCACAAATCTTGTCCTACCTGCTTTCTGTGCTGTGATGGGGAACCGCTGAATTTTGGACTCGGCTGGTGAGAAAATGTTCCAAACACACCCCATTCACAACTCCACCGGGGAAGGTGCCAGAAAGGAGTTCTCTTGGTAGTTTTTACAGTACCCAGGTAGGCAGCTGAAAAGCACCACAAATGTTGTTCTACCTGCTTTCTGGGCTGAGATTGGGAAGCGCTGAATTTTGGACTCGGCTGGTGACAAAATGTTCCAAACACATCCCATGCACAACTCCACCGGGGAAGGTGCCAGAATGGAGTTCTTATGGCACTTTTTACAGTGCCCCGGTAGGCAGGTGAAAGGCACCACAAAGGATGTTCTACCTGCTTTCTGGGCTGAGATGGGAACTGCTGACTTTTTGACTCGGCTGGTGAGAAAATGTTCCAAACACACCCCATGCACAACTCCACCGGGGAAGGAGCCAGAAAGGAGTTCTTTTGGTAGATTTTGCACTACCCCGGTAGGCAGCTGAAAGGCACCACAAAAGTTGTTCTACCTGCTTTCTGGGCTGAGATGGGGAACTGCTGAATTTTGGACTCGGCTGGTGACAAAATGTTCCAAACACACCCCATGCACAACTCCACAGGGGAAGGAGCCCGAAAGGAGTTCTGTTGGTAGTTTTTACAGTACCGCGGTAGGCAGCAGAAAGGCGCCACAAATGTTGTTCTACCTGCTTTCTGGGCTGAGATGGGGAAGCGCTGAATTTTGGACTCGGCTGGTGACAAACTGTTCCAAACACACCCCATGCACAACTCCACCGGGGAAGGTGCCAGAAAGGAGTTCTCTGGGTAGTTTTTACAGTACCCCGGTAGGCAGCTGAAAGGTACCACAAATGTTGTTCTACCTGCTTTCTGGGCTGAGATGGGGAAGCGCTGAATTTTGGACTCGGCTGGTGACAAAATGTTCCAAACACACCCCATGCACAACTCCACCGGGGAAGGTGCCAGAAAGGAGTTCTCTTGGTAGATTTCGCACTACCCCGGTAGGCAGCTTAAAGGCACCAAAAAAGTTGTTCTACCTGCTTTCTGGGCTGAGATGGGGAAGCGCAGAATTTTGGACTCGGCTGGTGACAAAATGTTCCAAACACACCCCATGCACAACTCCACCGGGGAAGGTGCCAGAAAGGAGTTCTCTTGGTAGTTTTTACAGTACCCCGGTAGGCAGCTGAAAGGCACCACAAAACTTGTTCTACCTGCTTTCTGGGCTGAGATGGGGAACCGCTGAATTTTGGACTCGGCTGGTGAGAAAATGTTCCAAACACATCCCATGCACAACTCCACCGGGGAAGGTGCCAGAAAGGAATCTGTTGGTAGTTTTTGCACTGCCCCGGTAGGCAGCTGAAAGGCGCCACAAAACTTGTTCTACCTGCTTTCTGGGCTGAGATGGGGAAGCGCTGAATTTTGGACTCGGCTGGTGAGAAAATGTTCCAAACACACCCCATGCACAACTCCACCCGGGGAAGGTGCCAGAAAGGAGTTCTCTTGGTAGTTTTTACAGTACCCCGGTAGGCAGCTGAAAGGCGCCACAAAAGATGTTCTACCTGCTTTCTGTGCTGTGATGGGGAAGCGCTGAATTTTGGACTCGGCACGTGACAAAATTGTCCAAAAACACCCCATGCACAACTCCACCGGGGAAGGTGCCAGAAAGGAATTCTCTTGGTAGTTTTTACAGTGCCCCGGTAGGCAGCTGAAAGGCGCCACAAAACTTGTTCTACCTGCTTTCTGGGCTGAGATGGGGAACCGCTGGCTTTTGGACTCGGCTGGTGGCAAAATGTTCCAAACACACCCCATGCACAACTCCACCGGGGAAGGTGCCAGAAAGGAGTTCTCTTGGTAGTTCTTACACTGCCCCTGTAGCCTAATGAAAGGAACCACAAAAGTTGATCTACCTGCTTTCTGGGCTGAGATGGGGAACCGCTGACTTTTGGACTCGGCTGGTGAGAAAATGTTCCAAACACACCCCATGCACAACTCCACCGGGGAAGGTGCCAGAAAGGAGTTCTCTTGGTAGTTTTTACAGTACCCCGGTAGGCAGCTGAAAGGCACTACAAAACTCGTTCTACCTGCTTTCTGGGCTGAGATGGGGAACCGCTGAATTTTGGACTCGGCTGGTGAGAAAATGTTCCAAACACACCCCATGCACAACTCCACCGGGGAAGGTGCCAGAAAGGAATTCTCTTGGTAGTTTTTACAGTGCCCCGGTAGGCAGCTGAAAGGCGCCACAAAACTTGTTCTACCTGCTTTCTGGGCTGAGATGGGGAAGCGCTGAATTTTGGACTCGGCTGGTGAGAAAATGTTCCAAACACACCCCATGCACAACTCCACCGGGGAAGGTGCCAGAAAGGAGTTCTTATGGCACTTTTTACAGTGCCCCGGTAGGCAGCTGAAAGGCACCACAAAAGTTGTTCTACCTGCTTTCTGGGCTGAGATGGGGAAGCGCTGAATTTTGGACTCGGCTGGTGACAAAATGTTCCAAACACACCCCATGCACAACTGCACCCGGGGAAGGTGCCAGAATGGAGTTCTTATGGCAGTTTTTACAGTACCCCGGTAGGCAGCTGAAAGGCGCCACAAAAGTTGTTCTACCTGCTTTCTGGGCTGAGATGGGGAACTGCAGAATTTTGGACTCGGCTGGTGACAAAATGTTCCAAACACACCCCATGCACAACTCCACCAGGGAAGGAGCCCGAAAGGAGTTCTGTTGGTAGTTTTTACAGTACCGCGGTAGGCAGCTGAAAGGCGCCACAAAACTTGTCCTACCTGCTTTCTGGGCTGAGATGGGGAACCGCTGAATTTTGGACTCGGCTGGTGACAAAATGTTCCAAACACACCCCATTCACAACTCCACCGGGGAAGGTGCCAGAAAGGAGTTCTCTTGGTAGTTTTTACAGTACCCCGGTAGGCAGCTGAAAGGCGCCACAAAAGATGTTCTACCTGCTTACTGTGCTGTGATGGGGAAGCGCTGAATTTTGGACTCGGCTGGTGAGAAAATGTTCCAAACACACCCCATGCACAACTCCACCGGGGAAGGTGCCAGTAAGGAGTTCTCTTGGTAGTTTTTACAGTACCCCGGTAGGCAGCTGAAAGGCGCCACAAAACTTGTCCTACCTGCTTTCTGGGCTGAGATGGGGAACCGCTGAATTTTGGACTCGGCTGGTGAGAAAATGTTCCAAACACACCCCATTCACAACTCCACCGGGGAAGGTGCCAGAAAGGAGTTCTCTTGGTAGTTTTTACAGTACCCAGGTAGGCAGCTGAAAGGCGCCACAAAACTTGTCCTACCTGCTTTCTGGGCTGAGATGGGGAAGCGCTGAATTTTGGACTCGGCCGGTGAGAAAATGTTCCAAACACACCCCATGCACAACTCCACCGGGGAAGGTGCCAGTAAGGAGTTCTCTTGGTAGTTTTTGCACTGCCCCGGTAGGCAGCTGAAAGGCGCCACAAAACTTGTTCTACCTGCTTTCTGGGCTGAGATGGGGAACCGCTGGCTTTTGGACTCGGCTGGTGGCAAAATGCTCCAAACACACCCCATGCACAACTCCACCGGGGAAGGTGCCAGAAAGGAGTTCTCTTGGTAGTTCTTACACTGCCCCTGTAGCCTAATGAAAGGAACCACAAAAGTTGATCTACCTGCTTTCTGGGCTGAGATGGGGAACCGCTGACTTTTGGACTCGGCTGGTGAGAAAATGTTCCAAACACACCCCATGCACAACTCCACCGGGGAAGGTGCCAGAAAGGAGTTCTCTTGGTAGTTTTTACAGTACCCCGGTAGGCAGCTGAAAGGCACTACAAAACTCGTTCTACCTGCTTTCTGGGCTGAGATGGGGAACCGCTGAATTTTGGACTCGGCTGGTGACAAAATGTTCCAAACACACCCCATGCACAACTCCACCGGGGAAGGTGCCAGAAAGGAATTCTCTTGGTAGTTTTTACAGTGCCCCGGTAGGCAGCTGAAAGGCGCCACAAAACTTGTTCTACCTGCTTTCTGGGCTGAGATGGGGAAGCGCTGAATTTTGGACTCGGCTGGTGAGAAAATGTTCCAAACACACCCCATGCACAACTCCACCGGGGAAGGTGCCAGAAAGGAGTTCTTATGGCACTTTTTACAGTGCCCCGGTAGGCAGCTGAAAGGCACCACAAAAGTTGTTCTACCTGCTTTCTGGGCTGAGATGGGGAAGCGCTGAATTTTGGACTCGGCTGGTGACAAAATGTTCCAAACACACCCCATGCACAACTGCACCCGGGGAAGGTGCCAGAATGGAGTTCTTATGGCAGTTTTTACAGTACCCCGGTAGGCAGCTGAAAGGCGCCACAAAAGTTGTTCTACCTGCTTTCTGGGCTGAGATGGGGAACTGCAGAATTTTGGACTCGGCTGGTGACAAAATGTTCCAAACACACCCCATGCACAACTCCACAGGGGAAGGAGCCCGAAAGGAGTTCTGTTGGTAGTTTTTACAGTACCGCGGTAGGCAGCTGAAAGGCGCCACAAAAGTTGTTCTACCTGCTTTCTGGGCTGAGATGGGGAAGCGCTGAATTTTGGACTCGGCTGGTGACAAACTGTTCCAAACACACCCCATGCACAACTCCACCGGGGAAGGTGCCAGAAAGGAGTTCTCTGGGTAGTTTTTACAGTACCCCGGTAGGCAGCTGAAAGGTACCACAAATGTTGTTCTACCTGCTTTCTGGGCTGAGATGGGGAAGCGCTGAATTTTGGACTCGGCCGGTGAGAAAATGTTCCAAACACACCCCATGCACAACTCCACCGGGGAAGGTGCCAGAAAGGAGTTCTCTTGGTAGATTTCGCACTACCCCGGTAGGCAGCTGAAAGGCACCAAAAAAGTTGTTCTACCTGCTTTCTGGGCTGAGATGGGGAAGCGCAGAATTTTGGACTCGGCTGGTGACAAAATGTTCCAAACACACCCCATGCACAACTCCACCGGGGAAGGTGCCAGAAAGGAGTTCTCTTGGTAGTTTTTACAGTACCCCGGTAGGCAGCTGAAAGGCACCACAAAACTTGTTCTACCTGCTTTCTGGGCTGAGATGGGGAACCGCTGAATTTTGGACTCGGCTGGTGACAAAATGTTCCAAACACACCCCATGCACAACTCCACCCGGGGAAGGTGCCAGAAAGGAGTTCTCTTGGTAGTTTTTACAGTACCCAGGTAGGCAGCTGAAAGGCGCCACAAAACTTGTCCTACCTGCTTTCTGGGCTGAGATGGGGAACCGCTGAATTTTGGACTCGGCTGGTGACAAAATGTTCCAAACACACCCCATTCACAAATCCACCGGGGAAGGTGCCAGAAAGGAGTTCTCTTGGTAGTTTTTACAGTACCCCGGTAGGCAGCTGAAAGGCGCCACAAAAGATGTTCTACCTGCTTACTGTGCTGTGATGGGGAAGCGCTGAATTTTGGACTCGGCTGGTGACAAAATGTTCCAAACACACCCCATGCACAACTCCACCGGGGAAGGTGCCAGTAAGGAGTTCTCTTGGTAGTTTTTACAGTACCCCGGTAGGCAGCTGAAAGGCGCCACAAAACTTGTCCTACCTGCTTTCTGGGCTGAGATGGGGAACCGCTGAATTTTGGACTCGGCTGGTGAGAAAATGTTCCAAACACACCCCATTCACAACTCCACCGGGGAAGGTGCCAGAAAGGAGTTCTCTTGGTAGTTTTTACAGTACCCAGGTAGGCAGCTGAAAGGCGCCACAAAACTTGTCCTACCTGCTTTCTGGGCTGAGATGGGGAAGCGCTGAATTTTGGACTCGGCCGGTGAGAAAATGTTCCAAACACACCCCATGCACAACTCCACCGGGGAAGGTGCCAGTAAGGAGTTCTCTTGGTAGTTTTTGCACTGCCCCGGTAGGCAGCTGAAAGGGGCCACAAATCTTGTCCTACCTGCTTTCTGGGCTGAGATGGGGAAGCGCTGAATTTTGGACTCGGCTGGTGACAAAATGTTCCAAACACACCCCATGCACAACTCCACCGGGGAAGGTGCCAGAAAGGAGTTCTCTTGGTAGTTCTTACACTGCCCCTGTAGCCTAATGAAAGGAACCACAAAAGTTGATCTACCTGCTTTCTGGGCTGAGATGGGGAAGAGCTGAATTTTGGACTCGGCTGGTGACAAACTGTTCCAAACACACCCCATGCACAACTCCACCGGGGAAGGTGCCAGTAAGGAGTTCTCTTGGTAGTTTTTGCACTGCCCCGGTAGGCAGCTGAAAGGCGCCACAAAAGATGTTCTACCTGCTTTCTGTGCTGTGATGGGGAAGAGCTGAATTTTGGACTCGGCTGGTGAGAAAATGTTCCAAACACACCCCATGCACAACTCCACCGGGGAAGGTGCCAGTAAGGAGTTCTCTTGGTAGTTTTTACAGTACCCCGGTAGGCAGCTGAAAGGCGCCACAAAACTTGTCCTACCTGCTTTCTGGGCTGAGATGGGGAACCGCTGGCTTTTGGACTCGGCTGGTGGCAAAATGTTCCAAACACACCCCATGCACAACTCCACCGGGGAAGGTGCCAGAAAGGAGTTCTCTTGGTAGTTCTTACACTGCCCCTGTAGCCTAATGAAAGGAACCACAAAAGTTGATCTACCTGCTTTCTGGGCTGAGATGGGGAACCGCTGACTTTTGGACTCGGCTGGTGAGAAAATGTTCCAAACACACCCCATGCACAACTCCACCGGGGAAGGTGCCAGAAAGGAGTTCTGTTGGTAGTTTTTACAGTACCCCGGTAGGCAGCTGAAAGGCACTACAAAACTCGTTCTACCTGCTTTCTGGGCTGAGATGGGGAACCGCTGAATTTTGGACTCGGCTGGTGACAAAATGTTCCAAACACACCCCATGCACAACTCCACCGGGGAAGGTGCCAGAAAGGAATTCTGTTGGTAGTTTTTACAGTGCCCCGGTAGGCAGCTGAAAGGCGCCACAAAACTTGTCCTACCTGCTTTCTGGGCTGAGATGGGGAACCGCTGGCTTTTGGACTCGGCTGGTGGCAAAATGTTCCAAACACACCCCATGCACAACTCCACCGGGGAAGGTGCCAGAAAGGAGTTCTCTTGGTAGTTCTTACACTGCCCCTGTAGCCTAATGAAAGGAACCACAAAAGTTGATCTACCTGCTTTCTGGGCTGAGATGGGGAACCGCTGACTTTTGGACTCGGCTGGTGAGAAAATGTTCCAAACACACCCCATGCACAACTCCACCGGGGAAGGTGCCAGAAAGGAGTTCTCTTGGTAGTTTTTACAGTACCCCGGTAGGCAGCTGAAAGGCACTACAAAACTCGTTCTACCTGCTTTCTGGGCTGAGATGGGGAACCGCTGAATTTTGGACTCGGCTGGTGACAAAATGTTCCAAACACACCCCATGCACAACTCCACCGGGGAAGGTGCCAGAAAGGAATTCTCTTGGTAGTTTTTACAGTGCCCCGGTAGGCAGCTGAAAGGCGCCACAAAACTTGTTCTACCTGCTTTCTGGGCTGAGATGGGGAAGCGCTGAATCTTGGACTCGGCTGGTGAGAAAATGTTCCAAACACACCCCATGCACAACTCCACCGGGGAAGGTGCCAGAAAGGAGTTCTTATGGCACTTTTTACAGTGCCCCGGTAGGCAGCTGAAAGGCACCACAAAAGTTGTTCTACCTGCTTTCTGGGCTGAGATGGGGAAGCGCTGAATTTTGGACTCGGCTGGTGACAAAATGTTCCAAACACACCCCATGCACAACTGCACCCGGGGAAGGTGCCAGAATGGAGTTCTTATGGCAGTTTTTACAGTACCCCGGTAGGCAGCTGAAAGGCGCCACAAAAGTTGTTCTACCTGCTTTCTGGGCTGAGATGGGGAACTGCAGAATTTTGGACTCGGCTGGTGACAAAATGTTCCAAACACACCCCATGCACAACTCCACCAGGGAAGGAGCCCGAAAGGAGTTCTGTTGGTAGTTTTTACAGTACCGCGGTAGGCAGCTGAAAGGCGCCACAAAAGTTGTTCTACCTGCTTTCTGGGCTGAGATGGGGAAGCGCTGAATTTTGGACTCGGCCGGTGAGAAAATGTTCCAAACACACCCCATGCACAACTCCACCGGGGAAGGTGCCAGAAAGGAGTTCTCTTGGTAGATTTTGCACTACCCCGGTAGGCAGCTGAAAGGCACCAAAATAGTTGTTCTACCTGCTTTCTGGGCTGAGATGGGGAAGCGCAGAATTTTGGACTCGGCTGGTGACAAAATGTTCCAAACACACCCCATGCACAACTCCACCGGGGAAGGTGCCAGAAAGGAGTTCTCTTGGTAGTTTTTACAGTACCCCGGTAGGCAGCTGAAAGGCACCACAAAACTTGTTCTACCTGCTTACTGGGCTGAGATGGGGAAGCGCTGAATTTTGGACTCGGCTGGTGAGAAAATGTTCCAAACACACCCCATGCACAACTCCACCGGGGAAGGTGCCAGTAAGGAGTTCTCTTGGTAGTTTTTGCACTGCCCCGGTAGGCAGCTGAAAGGGGCCACAAATCTTGTCCTACCTGCTTTCTGTGCTGTGATGGGGAACCGCTGAATTTTGGACTCGGCTGGTGAGAAAATGTTCCAAACACACCCCATTCACAACTCCACCGGGGAAGGTGCCAGAAAGGAGTTCTCTTGGTAGTTTTTACAGTACCCAGGTAGGCAGCTGAAAAGCACCACAAATGTTGTTCTACCTGCTTTCTGGGCTGAGATTGGGAAGCGCTGAATTTTGGACTCGGCTGGTGACAAAATGTTCCAAACACATCCCATGCACAACTCCACCGGGGAAGGTGCCAGAATGGAGTTCTTATGGCACTTTTTACAGTGCCCCGGTAGGCAGGTGAAAGGCACCACAAAGGATGTTCTACCTGCTTTCTGGGCTGAGATGGGAACTGCTGACTTTTTGACTCGGCTGGTGAGAAAATGTTCCAAACACACCCCATGCACAACTCCACCGGGGAAGGAGCCAGAAAGGAGTTCTTTTGGTAGATTTTGCACTACCCCGGTAGGCAGCTGAAAGGCACCACAAAAGTTGTTCTACCTGCTTTCTGGGCTGAGATGGGGAACTGCTGAATTTTGGACTCGGCTGGTGACAAAATGTTCCAAACACACCCCATGCACAACTCCACAGGGGAAGGAGCCCGAAAGGAGTTCTGTTGGTAGTTTTTACAGTACCGCGGTAGGCAGCTGAAAGGCGCCACAAAAGTTGTTCTACCTGCTTTCTGGGCTGAGATGGGGAACCGCTGAATTTTGGACTCGGCTGGTGACAAAATGTTCCAAACACACCCCATGCACAACTCCACCCGGGGAAGGTGCCAGAAAGGAGTTCTCTTGGTAGTTTTTACAGTACCCAGGTAGGCAGCTGAAAGGCGCCACAAAACTTGTCCTACCTGCTTTCTGGGCTGAGATGGGGAACCGCTGAATTTTGGACTCGGCTGGTGACAAAATGTTCCAAACACACCCCATTCACAAATCCACCGGGGAAGGTGCCAGAAAGGAGTTCTCTTGGTAGTTTTTACAGTACCCCGGTAGGCAGCTGAAAGGCGCCACAAAAGATGTTCTACCTGCTTACTGTGCTGTGATGGGGAAGCGCTGAATTTTGGACTCGGCTGGTGACAAAATGTTCCAAACACACCCCATGCACAACTCCACCGGGGAAGGTGCCAGTAAGGAGTTCTCTTGGTAGTTTTTACAGTACCCCGGTAGGCAGCTGAAAGGCGCCACAAAACTTGTCCTACCTGCTTTCTGGGCTGAGATGGGGAACCGCTGAATTTTGGACTCGGCTGGTGAGAAAATGTTCCAAACACACCCCATTCACAACTCCACCGGGGAAGGTGCCAGAAAGGAGTTCTCTTGGTAGTTTTTACAGTACCCAGGTAGGCAGCTGAAAGGCGCCACAAAACTTGTCCTACCTGCTTTCTGGGCTGAGATGGGGAAGCGCTGAATTTTGGACTCGGCCGGTGAGAAAATGTTCCAAACACACCCCATGCACAACTCCACCGGGGAAGGTGCCAGTAAGGAGTTCTCTTGGTAGTTTTTGCACTGCCCCGGTAGGCAGCTGAAAGGGGCCACAAATCTTGTCCTACCTGCTTTCTGGGCTGAGATGGGGAAGCGCTGAATTTTGGACTCGGCTGGTGACAAAATGTTCCAAACACACCCCATGCACAACTCCACCGGGGAAGGTGCCAGAAAGGAGTTCTCTTGGTAGTTCTTACACTGCCCCTGTAGCCTAATGAAAGGAACCACAAAAGTTGATCTACCTGCTTTCTGGGCTGAGATGGGGAAGAGCTGAATTTTGGACTCGGCTGGTGACAAACTGTTCCAAACACACCCCATGCACAACTCCACCGGGGAAGGTGCCAGTAAGGAGTTCTCTTGGTAGTTTTTGCACTGCCCCGGTAGGCAGCTGAAAGGCGCCACAAAAGATGTTCTACCTGCTTTCTGTGCTGTGATGGGGAAGAGCTGAATTTTGGACTCGGCTGGTGAGAAAATGTTCCAAACACACCCCATGCACAACTCCACCGGGGAAGGTGCCAGTAAGGAGTTCTCTTGGTAGTTTTTACAGTACCCCGGTAGGCAGCTGAAAGGCGCCACAAAACTTGTCCTACCTGCTTTCTGGGCTGAGATGGGGAACCGCTGGCTTTTGGACTCGGCTGGTGGCAAAATGTTCCAAACACACCCCATGCACAACTCCACCGGGGAAGGTGCCAGAAAGGAGTTCTCTTGGTAGTTCTTACACTGCCCCTGTAGCCTAATGAAAGGAACCACAAAAGTTGATCTACCTGCTTTCTGGGCTGAGATGGGGAACCGCTGACTTTTGGACTCGGCTGGTGAGAAAATGTTCCAAACACACCCCATGCACAACTCCACCGGGGAAGGTGCCAGAAAGGAGTTCTGTTGGTAGTTTTTACAGTACCCCGGTAGGCAGCTGAAAGGCACTACAAAACTCGTTCTACCTGCTTTCTGGGCTGAGATGGGGAACCGCTGAATTTTGGACTCGGCTGGTGACAAAATGTTCCAAACACACCCCATGCACAACTCCACCGGGGAAGGTGCCAGAAAGGAATTCTGTTGGTAGTTTTTACAGTGCCCCGGTAGGCAGCTGAAAGGCGCCACAAAACTTGTCCTACCTGCTTTCTGGGCTGAGATGGGGAACCGCTGGCTTTTGGACTCGGCTGGTGGCAAAATGTTCCAAACACACCCCATGCACAACTCCACCGGGGAAGGTGCCAGAAAGGAGTTCTCTTGGTAGTTCTTACACTGCCCCTGTAGCCTAATGAAAGGAACCACAAAAGTTGATCTACCTGCTTTCTGGGCTGAGATGGGGAACCGCTGACTTTTGGACTCGGCTGGTGAGAAAATGTTCCAAACACACCCCATGCACAACTCCACCGGGGAAGGTGCCAGAAAGGAGTTCTCTTGGTAGTTTTTACAGTACCCCGGTAGGCAGCTGAAAGGCACTACAAAACTCGTTCTACCTGCTTTCTGGGCTGAGATGGGGAACCGCTGAATTTTGGACTCGGCTGGTGACAAAATGTTCCAAACACACCCCATGCACAACTCCACCGGGGAAGGTGCCAGAAAGGAATTCTCTTGGTAGTTTTTACAGTGCCCCGGTAGGCAGCTGAAAGGCGCCACAAAACTTGTTCTACCTGCTTTCTGGGCTGAGATGGGGAAGCGCTGAATCTTGGACTCGGCTGGTGAGAAAATGTTCCAAACACACCCCATGCACAACTCCACCGGGGAAGGTGCCAGAAAGGAGTTCTTATGGCACTTTTTACAGTGCCCCGGTAGGCAGCTGAAAGGCACCACAAAAGTTGTTCTACCTGCTTTCTGGGCTGAGATGGGGAAGCGCTGAATTTTGGACTCGGCTGGTGACAAAATGTTCCAAACACACCCCATGCACAACTGCACCCGGGGAAGGTGCCAGAATGGAGTTCTTATGGCAGTTTTTACAGTACCCCCGGTAGGCAGCTGAAAGGCGCCACAAAAGTTGTTCTACCTGCTTTCTGGGCTGAGATGGGGAACTGCAGAATTTTGGACTCGGCTGGTGACAAAATGTTCCAAACACACCCCATGCACAACTCCACCAGGGAAGGAGCCCGAAAGGAGTTCTGTTGGTAGTTTTTACAGTACCGCGGTAGGCAGCTGAAAGGCGCCACAAAAGTTGTTCTACCTGCTTTCTGGGCTGAGATGGGGAAGCGCTGAATTTTGGACTCGGCCGGTGAGAAAATGTTCCAAACACACCCCATGCACAACTCCACCGGGGAAGGTGCCAGAAAGGAGTTCTCTTGGTAGATTTTGCACTACCCCGGTAGGCAGCTGAAAGGCACCAAAATAGTTGTTCTACCTGCTTTCTGGGCTGAGATGGGGAAGCGCAGAATTTTGGACTCGGCTGGTGACAAAATGTTCCAAACACACCCCATGCACAACTCCACCGGGGAAGGTGCCAGAAAGGAGTTCTCTTGGTAGTTTTTACAGTACCCCGGTAGGCAGCTGAAAGGCACCACAAAACTTGTTCTACCTGCTTACTGGGCTGAGATGGGGAAGCGCTGAATTTTGGACTCGGCTGGTGAGAAAATGTTCCAAACACACCCCATGCACAACTCCACCGGGGAAGGTGCCAGTAAGGAGTTCTCTTGGTAGTTTTTGCACTGCCCCGGTAGGCAGCTGAAAGGGGCCACAAATCTTGTCCTACCTGCTTTCTGTGCTGTGATGGGGAACCGCTGAATTTTGGACTCGGCTGGTGAGAAAATGTTCCAAACACACCCCATTCACAACTCCACCGGGGAAGGTGCCAGAAAGGAGTTCTCTTGGTAGTTTTTACAGTACCCAGGTAGGCAGCTGAAAAGCACCACAAATGTTGTTCTACCTGCTTTCTGGGCTGAGATTGGGAAGCGCTGAATTTTGGACTCGGCTGGTGACAAAATGTTCCAAACACATCCCATGCACAACTCCACCGGGGAAGGTGCCAGAATGGAGTTCTTATGGCACTTTTTACAGTGCCCCGGTAGGCAGGTGAAAGGCACCACAAAGGATGTTCTACCTGCTTTCTGGGCTGAGATGGGAACTGCTGACTTTTTGACTCGGCTGGTGAGAAAATGTTCCAAACACACCCCATGCACAACTCCACCGGGGAAGGAGCCAGAAAGGAGTTCTTTTGGTAGATTTTGCACTACCCCGGTAGGCAGCTGAAAGGCACCACAAAAGTTGTTCTACCTGCTTTCTGGGCTGAGATGGGGAACTGCTGAATTTTGGACTCGGCTGGTGACAAAATGTTCCAAACACACCCCATGCACAACTCCACAGGGGAAGGAGCCCGAAAGGAGTTCTGTTGGTAGTTTTTACAGTACCGCGGTAGGCAGCTGAAAGGCGCCACAAAAGTTGTTCTACCTGCTTTCTGGGCTGAGATGGGGAAGCGCTGAATTTTGGACTCGGCTGGTGACAAACTGTTCCAAACACACCCCATGCACAACTCCACCGGGGAAGGTGCCAGAAAGGAGTTCTCTGGGTAGTTTTTACAGTACCCCGGTAGGCAGCTGAAAGGTACCACAAATGTTGTTCTACCTGCTTTCTGGGCTGAGATGGGGAAGCGCTGAATTTTGGACTCGGGCTGGTGACAAAATGTTCCAAACACACCCCATGCACAACTCCACCGGGGAAGGTGCCAGAAAGGAGTTCTCTTGGTAGATTTCGCACTACCCCGGTAGGCAGCTGAAAGGCACCACAAAAGTTGTTCTACCTGCTTTCTGGGCTGAGATGGGGGAAGCGCTGAATTTTGGACTCGGCTGGTGACAAAATGTTCCAAACACACCCCATGCACAACTCCACCGGGGAAGGTGCCAGAAAGGAGTTCTCTTGGTAGTTTTTACAGTACCCCGGTAGGCAGCTGAAAGGCACCACAAAACTTGTTCTACCTGCTTTCTGGGCTGAGATGGGGAACCGCTGAATTTTGGACTCGGCTGGTGAGAAAATGTTCCAAACACATCCCATGCACAACTCCACCGGGGAAGGTGCCAGAAAGGAATCTGTTGGTAGTTTTTGCACTGCCCCGGTAGGCAGCTGAAAGGCGCCACAAAACTTGTTCTACCTGCTTTCTGGGCTGAGATGGGGAAGCGCTGAATTTTGGACTCGGGCTGGTGAGAAAATGTTCCAAACACACCCCATGCACAACTCCACCCGGGGAAGGTGCCAGAAAGGAGTTCTCTTGGTAGTTTTTACAGTACCCCCGGTAGGCAGCTGAAAGGCGCCACAAAAGATGTTCTACCTGCTTTCTGTGCTGTGATGGGGAAGCGCTGAATTTTGGACTCGGCACGTGACAAAATTGTCCAAAAACACCCCATGCACAACTCCACCGGGGAAGGTGCCAGAAAGGAATTCTCTTGGTAGTTTTTACAGTGCCCCGGTAGGCAGCTGAAAGGCGCCACAAAACTTGTTCTACCTGCTTTCTGGGCTGAGATGGGGAACCGCTGGCTTTTGGACTCGGCTGGTGGCAAAATGTTCCAAACACACCCCATGCACAACTCCACCGGGGAAGGTGCCAGAAAGGAGTTCTCTTGGTAGTTCTTACACTGCCCCTGTAGCCTAATGAAAGGAACCACAAAAGTTGATCTACCTGCTTTCTGGGCTGAGATGGGGAACCGCTGACTTTTGGACTCGGCTGGTGAGAAAATGTTCCAAACACACCCCATGCACAACTCCACCGGGGAAGGTGCCAGAAAGGAGTTCTCTTGGTAGTTTTTACAGTACCCCGGTAGGCAGCTGAAAGGCACTACAAAACTCGTTCTACCTGCTTTCTGGGCTGAGATGGGGAACCGCTGAATTTTGGACTCGGCTGGTGAGAAAATGTTCCAAACACACCCCATGCACAACTCCACCGGGGAAGGTGCCAGAAAGGAATTCTCTTGGTAGTTTTTACAGTGCCCCGGTAGGCAGCTGAAAGGCGCCACAAAACTTGTTCTACCTGCTTTCTGGGCTGAGATGGGGAAGCGCTGAATTTTGGACTCGGCTGGTGAGAAAATGTTCCAAACACACCCCATGCACAACTCCACCGGGGAAGGTGCCAGAAAGGAGTTCTTATGGCACTTTTTACAGTGCCCCGGTAGGCAGCTGAAAGGCACCACAAAAGTTGTTCTACCTGCTTTCTGGGCTGAGATGGGGAAGCGCTGAATTTTGGACTCGGCTGGTGACAAAATGTTCCAAACACACCCCATGCACAACTGCACCCGGGGAAGGTGCCAGAATGGAGTTCTTATGGCAGTTTTTTACAGTACCCCGGTAGGCAGCTGAAAGGCGCCACAAAAGTTGTTCTACCTGCTTTCTGGGCTGAGATGGGGAACTGCAGAATTTTGGACTCGGCTGGTGACAAAATGTTCCAAACACACCCCATGCACAACTCCACCAGGGAAGGAGCCCGAAAGGAGTTCTGTTGGTAGTTTTTACAGTACCGCGGTAGGCAGCTGAAAGGCGCCACAAAACTTGTCCTACCTGCTTTCTGGGCTGAGATGGGGAACCGCTGAATTTTGGACTCGGCTGGTGAGAAAATGTTCCAAACACACCCCATTCACAACTCCACCGGGGAAGGTGCCAGAAAGGAGTTCTCTTGGTAGTTTTTACAGTACCCCGGTAGGCAGCTGAAAGGCGCCACAAAAGATGTTCTACCTGCTTACTGTGCTGTGATGGGAAGCGCTGAATTTTGGACTCGGCTGGTGAGAAAATGTTCCAAACACACCCCATGCACAACTCCACCGGGGAAGGTGCCAGTAAGGAGTTCTCTTGGTAGTTTTTACAGTACCCCGGTAGGCAGCTGAAAGGCGCCACAAAAGTTGTTCTACCTGCTTTCTGGGCTGAGATGGGGAACCGCTGAATTTTGGACTCGGCTGGTGAGAAAATGTTCCAAACACACCCCATTCACAACTCCACCGGGGAAGGTGCCAGAAAGGAGTTCTCTTGGTAGTTTTTACAGTACCCAGGTAGGCAGCTGAAAGGCGCCACAAAACTTGTCCTACCTGCTTTCTGGGCTGAGATGGGGAACCGCTGAATTTTGGACTCGGCTGGTGACAAAATGTTCCAAACACACCCCATTCACAACTCCACCGGGGAAGGTGCCAGAAAGGAGTTCTCTTGGTAGTTTTTACAGTACCCCCGGTAGGCAGCTGAAAGGCGCCACAAAAGATGTTCTACCTGCTTACTGTGCTGTGATGGGGAAGCGCTGAATTTTGGACTCGGCTGGTGAGAAAATGTTCCAAACACACCCCCATGCACAACTCCACCGGGGAAGGTGCCAGTAAGGAGTTCTCTTGGTAGTTTTTACAGTACCCCGGTAGGCAGCTGAAAGGCACTACAAAACTCGTTCTACCTGCTTTCTGGGCTGAGATGGGGAACCGCTGAATTTTGGACTCGGCTGGTGACAAAATGTTCCAAACACACCCCCATGCACAACTCCACCGGGGAAGGTGCCAGAAAGGAATTCTCTTGGTAGTTTTTACAGTGCCCCGGTAGGCAGCTGAAAGGCGCCACAAAACTTGTTCTACCTGCTTTCTGGGCTGAGATGGGGAAGCGCTGAATCTTGGACTCGGCTGGTGAGAAAATGTTCCAAACACACCCCCCATGCACAACTCCACCGGGGAAGGTGCCAGAAAGGAGTTCTTATGGCACTTTTTTACAGTGCCCCGGTAGGCAGCTGAAAGGCACCACAAAAGTTGTTCTACCCTGCTTTCTGGGCTGAGATGGGGAAGCGCTGAATTTTGGACTCGGCTGGTGACAAAATGTTCCAAACACACCCCATGCACAACTGCACCCGGGGAAGGTGCCAGAATGGGAGTTCTTATGGCAGTTTTTACAGTACCCCGGTAGGCAGCTGAAAGGCGCCACAAAAGTTGTTCTACCTGCTTTCTGGGCTGAGATGGGGAACTGCAGAATTTTGGACTCGGCTGGTGACAAAATGTTCCAAACACACCCCATGCACAACTCCACCAGGGAAGGAGCCCGAAAGGAGTTCTGTTGGTAGTTTTTACAGTACCGCGGTAGGCAGCTGAAAGGCGCCACAAAAGTTGTTCTACCTGCTTTCTGGGCTGAGATGGGGAAGCGCTGAATTTTGGACTCGGCCGGTGAGAAAATGTTCCAAACACACCCCATGCACAACTCCACCGGGGAAGGTGCCAGAAAGGAGTTCTCTTGGTAGATTTTGCACTACCCCGGTAGGCAGCTGAAAGGCACCAAAATAGTTGTTCTACCTGCTTTCTGGGCTGAGATGGGGGAAGCGCAGAATTTTGGACTCGGCTGGTGACAAAATGTTCCAAACACACCCCATGCACAACTCCACCGGGGAAGGTGCCAGAAAGGAGTTCTCTTGGTAGTTTTTACAGTACCCCGGTAGGCAGCTGAAAGGCACCACAAAACTTGTTCTACCTGCTTACTGGGCTGAGATGGGGAAGCGCTGAATTTTGGACTCGGCTGGTGAGAAAATGTTCCAAACACACCCCATGCACAACTCCACCGGGGAAGGTGCCAGTAAGGAGTTCTCTTGGTAGTTTTTGCACTGCCCCGGTAGGCAGCTGAAAGGGGCCACAAATCTTGTCCTACCTGCTTTCTGTGCTGTGATGGGGAACCGCTGAATTTTGGACTCGGCTGGTGAGAAAATGTTCCAAACACACCCCATTCACAACTCCACCGGGGAAGGTGCCAGAAAGGAGTTCTCTTGGTAGTTTTTACAGTACCCAGGTAGGCAGCTGAAAAGCACCACAAATGTTGTTCTACCTGCTTTCTGGGCTGAGATTGGGAAGCGCTGAATTTTGGACTCGGCTGGTGACAAAATGTTCCAAACACATCCCATGCACAACTCCACCGGGGAAGGTGCCAGAATGGAGTTCTTATGGCACTTTTTACAGTGCCCCGGTAGGCAGGTGAAAGGCACCACAAAGGATGTTCTACCTGCTTTCTGGGCTGAGATGGGGAACTGCTGAATTTTGGACTCGGCTGGTGACAAAATGTTCCAAACACACCCCATGCACAACTCCACAGGGGAAGGAGCCCGAAAGGAGTTCTGTTGGTAGTTTTTACAGTACCGCGGTAGGCAGCTGAAAGGCGCCACAAAAGTTGTTCTACCTGCTTTCTGGGCTGAGATGGGGAAGCGCTGAATTTTGGACTCGGCTGGTGACAAACTGTTCCAAACACACCCCATGCACAACTCCACCGGGGAAGGTGCCAGAAAGGAGTTCTCTGGGTAGTTTTTACAGTACCCCGGTAGGCAGCTGAAAGGTACCACAAATGTTGTTCTACCTGCTTTCTGGGCTGAGATGGGGAAGCGCTGAATTTTGGACTCGGCTGGTGACAAAATGTTCCAAACACACCCCATGCACAACTCCACCGGGGAAGGTGCCAGAAAGGAGTTCTCTTGGTAGATTTCGCACTACCCCGGTAGGCAGCTGAAAGGCACCAAAAAAGTTGTTCTACCTGCTTTCTGGGCTGAGATGGGGAAGCGCTGAATTTTGGACTCGGCTGGTGACAAAATGTTCCAAACACACCCCATGCACAACTCCACCGGGGAAGGTGCCAGAAAGGAGTTCTCTTGGTAGTTTTTACAGTACCCCGGTAGGCAGCTGAAAGGCACCACAAAACTTGTTCTACCTGCTTTCTGGGCTGAGATGGGGAACCGCTGAATTTTGGACTCGGCTGGTGAGAAAATGTTCCAAACACATCCCATGCACAACTCCACCGGGGAAGGTGCCAGAAAGGAATCTGTTGGTAGTTTTTGCACTGCCCCGGTAGGCAGCTGAAAGGCGCCACAAAACTTGTTCTACCTGCTTTCTGGGCTGAGATGGGGAAGCGCTGAATTTTGGACTCGGCTGGTGAGAAAATGTTCCAAACACACCCCATGCACAACTCCACCCGGGGAAGGTGCCAGAAAGGAGTTCTCTTGGTAGTTTTTACAGTACCCCGGTAGGCAGCTGAAAGGCGCCACAAAAGATGTTCTACCTGCTTTCTGTGCTGTGATGGGGAAGCGCTGAATTTTGGACTCGGCACGTGACAAAATTGTCCAAAAACACCCCATGCACAACTCCACCGGGGAAGGTGCCAGAAAGGAATTCTCTTGGTAGTTTTTACAGTGCCCCGGTAGGCAGCTGAAAGGCGCCACAAAACTTGTTCTACCTGCTTTCTGGGCTGAGATGGGGAACCGCTGGCTTTTGGACTCGGCTGGTGGCAAAATGTTCCAAACACACCCCATGCACAACTCCACCGGGGAAGGTGCCAGAAAGGAGTTCTCTTGGTAGTTCTTACACTGCCCCTGTAGCCTAATGAAAGGAACCACAAAAGTTGATCTACCTGCTTTCTGGGCTGAGATGGGGAACCGCTGACTTTTGGACTCGGCTGGTGAGAAAATGTTCCAAACACACCCCATGCACAACTCCACCGGGGAAGGTGCCAGAAAGGAGTTCTCTTGGTAGTTTTTACAGTACCCCGGTAGGCAGCTGAAAGGCACTACAAAACTCGTTCTACCTGCTTTCTGGGCTGAGATGGGGAACCGCTGAATTTTGGACTCGGCTGGTGAGAAAATGTTCCAAACACACCCCATGCACAACTCCACCGGGGAAGGTGCCAGAAAGGAATTCTCTTGGTAGTTTTTACAGTGCCCCGGTAGGCAGCTAAAAGGCGCCACAAAACTTGTTCTACCTGCTTTCTGGGCTGAGATGGGGAAGCGCTGAATTTTGGACTCGGCTGGTGAGAAAATGTTCCAAACACACCCCATGCACAACTCCACCGGGGAAGGTGCCAGAAAGGAGTTCTTATGGCACTTTTTACAGTGCCCCGGTAGGCAGCTGAAAGGCACCACAAAAGTTGTTCTACCTGCTTTCTGGGCTGAGATGGGGAAGCGCTGAATTTTGGACTCGGCTGGTGACAAAATGTTCCAAACACACCCCATGCACAACTGCACCCGGGGAAGGTGCCAGAATGGAGTTCTTATGGCAGTTTTTACAGTACCCCGGTAGGCAGCTGAAAGGCGCCACAAAAGTTGTTCTACCTGCTTACTGTGCTGTGATGGGGAAGCGCTGAATTTTGGACTCGGCTGGTGAGAAAATGTTCCAAACACACCCCATGCACAACTCCACCGGGGAAGGTGCCAGTAAGGAGTTCTCTTGGTAGTTTTTACAGTACCCCGGTAGGCAGCTGAAAGGCGCCACAAAACTTGTCCTACCTGCTTTCTGGGCTGAGATGGGGAACCGCTGAATTTTGGACTCGGCTGGTGAGAAAATGTTCCAAACACACCCCATTCACAACTCCACCGGGGAAGGTGCCAGAAAGGAGTTCTCTTGGTAGTTTTTACAGTACCCAGGTAGGCAGCTGAAAGGCGCCACAAAACTTGTCCTACCTGCTTTCTGGGCTGAGATGGGGAAGCGCTGAATTTTGGACTCGGCCGGTGAGAAAATGTTCCAAACACACCCCATGCACAACTCCACCGGGGAAGGTGCCAGTAAGGAGTTCTCTTGGTAGTTTTTGCACTGCCCCGGTAGGCAGCTGAAAGGGGCCACAAATCTTGTCCTACCTGCTTTCTGGGCTGAGATGGGGAAGCGCTGAATTTTGGACTCGGCTGGTGAGAAAATGTTCCAAAAACATCCCATGCACAACTCCACCGGGGAAGGTGCCAGAAAGGAATTCTCTTGGTAGTTTTTACAGTGCCCCGGTAGGCAGCTGAAAGGCGCCACAAAACTTGTTCTACCTGCTTTCTGGGCTGAGATGGGGAACCGCTGGCTTTTGGACTCGGCTGGTGGCAAAATGCTCCAAACACACCCCATGCACAACTCCACCGGGGAAGGTGCCAGAAAGGAGTTCTCTTGGTAGTTCTTACACTGCCCCTGTAGCCTAATGAAAGGAACCACAAAAGTTGATCTACCTGCTTTCTGGGCTGAGATGGGGAACCGCTGACTTTTGGACTCGGCTGGTGAGAAAATGTTCCAAACACACCCCATGCACAACTCCACCGGGGAAGGTGCCAGAAAGGAGTTCTCTTGGTAGTTTTTACAGTACCCCGGTAGGCAGCTGAAAGGCACTACAAAACTCGTTCTACCTGCTTTCTGGGCTGAGATGGGGAACCGCTGAATTTTGGACTCGGCTGGTGACAAAATGTTCCAAACACACCCCATGCACAACTCCACCGGGGAAGGTGCCAGAAAGGAATTCTCTTGGTAGTTTTTACAGTGCCCCGGTAGGCAGCTGAAAGGCGCCACAAAACTTGTTCTACCTGCTTTCTGGGCTGAGATGGGGAAGCGCTGTATTTTGGACTTGGCTGGTGACAAAATGTTCCAAACACACCCCATGCACAACTCCACCGGGGAAGGTGCCAGAAAGGAGTTCTTATGGCACTTTTTACAGTGCCCCGGTAGGCAGCTGAAAGGCACCACAAAAGTTGTTCTACCTGCTTTCTGGGCTGAGATGGGGAAGCGCTGAATTTTGGACTCGGCTGGTGACAAAATGTTCCAAACACACCCCATGCACAACTGCACCCGGGGAAGGTGCCAGAATGGAGTTCTTATGGCAGTTTTTACAGTACCCCGGTAGGCAGCTGAAAGGCGCCACAAAAGTTGTTCTACCTGCTTTCTGGGCTGAGATGGGGAACTGCAGAATTTTGGACTCGGCTGGTGACAAAATGTTCCAAACACACCCCATGCACAACTCCACAGGGGAAGGAGCCCGAAAGGAGTTCTGTTGGTAGTTTTTACAGTACCGCGGTAGGCAGCTGAAAGGCGCCACAAAAGTTGTTCTACCTGCTTTCTGGGCTGAGATGGGGAAGCGCTGAATTTTGGACTCGGCTGGTGACAAACTGTTCCAAACACACCCCATGCACAACTCCACCGGGGAAGGTGCCAGAAAGGAGTTCTCTTGGTAGTTTTTACAGTACCCCGGTAGGCAGCTGAAAGGCGCCACAAAAGATGTTCTACCTGCTTACTGTGCTGTGATGGGGAAGCGCTGAATTTTGGACTCGGCTGGTGAGAAAATGTTCCAAACACACCCCATGCACAACTCCACCGGGGAAGGTGCCAGTAAGGAGTTCTCTTGGTAGTTTTTACAGTACCCCGGTAGGCAGCTGAAAGGCGCCACAAAACTTGTCCTACCTGCTTTCTGGGCTGAGATGGGGAACCGCTGAATTTTGGACTCGGCTGGTGAGAAAATGTTCCAAACACACCCCATGCACAACTCCACCGGGGAAGGAGCCAGAAAGGAGTTCTTTTGGTAGATTTTGCACTACCCCGGTAGGCAGCTGAAAGGCACCACAAAAGTTGTTCTACCTGCTTTCTGGGCTGAGATGGGGAAGCGCTGAATTTTGGACTCGGCTGGTGACAAAATGTTCCAAACACACCCCATGCACAACTCCACAGGGGAAGGAGCGCGAAAGGAGTTCTGTTGGTAGTTTTTACAGTACCGCGGTAGGCAGCAGAAAGGCGCCACAAAAGTTGTTCTACCCGCTTTCTGGGCTGAGATGGGGAACCGCTGAATTTTGGACTCGGCTAGTGACAAAATGTTCCAAACACACCCCATGCATAACTCCACCGGGGAAGGTGCCAGAAAGGAGTTCTTATGACAGTTTTTACAGTGTCCTGGTAGGCAGCTGAAAGGAACCACAAAAGATGTTCTACCTGCTTTCTGGGCTGAGATGGGGAACTGCAGAATTTTGGACTCGGCTGGTGACAAAATGTTCCAAACACACCCCATGCACAACTCCACCAGGGAAGGAGCCCGAAAGGAGTTCTGTTGGTAGTTTTTACAGTATCGCGGTAGGCAGCTGAAAGGCGCCACAAAAGTTGTTCTACCTCCTTTCTGGGCTGAGATGGGGAAGCGCTGAATTTTGGACTCGGCTGGTGACAAAATGTTCCAAACACACCCCATGCACAACTCCAACAGGGAAGGAGCCCGAAAGGAGTTCTCTTGGTAGTTTTTACAGTACCCCGGTAGGCAGCTGAAAGGTACCACAAATGTTGTTCTAACTGCTTTCTGGGCTGAGATGGGGAACCGCTGAATTTTGGACTCGGCTGGTGACAAAATGTTCCAAACACACCCCATGCACAACTCCACCGGGGAAGGTGCCAGTAAGGAGTTCTCTTGGTAGTTTTTGCACTGCCCCGGTAGGCAGCTGAAAGGCGCCACAAAAGATGTTCTACCTGCTTTCTGGGCTGTGATGGGGAAGCGCTGAATTTTGGACTCGGCACGTGACAAAATTGTCCAAAAACACCCCATGCACAACTCCACCGGGGAAGGTGCCAGAAAAGAGTTCTTATGGCAGTTTTTACAGTACCCCGGTAGGCAGCTGAAAGGCGCCACAAAAGTTGTTCTACCTGCTTTCTGGGCTGAGATGGGGAAGCGCTGAATTTTGGACTCGGCTGGTGACAAAATGTTCCAAGGCACACCCCATGCACAACTCCACCGGGGAAGGAGCCAGAAAGGAGTTCTCTTGGTATTTTTTACAGTGCCCCGGTAGGCAGCTGAAAGGCGCCACAAAACTTGTTCTACCTGCTTTCTGGGCTGAGATGGGGAACCGCTGAATTTTGGACTCGGCTGGTGACAAACTGTTCCAAACACACCCCATGCACAACTCCACCGGGGAAGGTGCCAGAAAGGAGTTCTCTTGGTAGTTCTTACACTGCCCCTGTAGCCTAATGAAAGGAACCACAAAAGTTGATCTACCTGCTTTCTGGGCTGAGATGGGGAACCGCTGACTTTTGGACTCGGCTGGTGAGAAAATGTTCCAAACACACCCCATGCACAACTCCACCGGGGAAGGTGCCAGAAAGGAATTCTCTTGGTAGTTTTTGCACTGCCCCGGTAGGCAGCTGAAAGGCGCCACAAAAGATGTTCTACCTGCTTTCTGTGCTGTGATGGGGAAGCGCTGAATTTTGGACTCGGCTGGTGACAAAATGTTCCAAACACACCCCATGCACAACTCCACCGAGGAAGGTGCCAGAAAGGAGTTCTCTGGGTAGTTTTTACAGTACCCCGGTAGGCAGCTGAAAGGTACCACAAATGTTGTTCTACCTGCTTTCTGGGCTGAGATGGGGAAGCGCTGAATTTTGGACTCGGCCGGTGAGAAAATGTTCCAAACACACCCCATGCACAACTCCACCGGGGAAGGTGCCAGTAAGGAGTTCTCTTGGTAGATTTTGCACTACCCCGGTAGGCAGCTGAAAGGCGCCACAAAACTTGTCCTACCTGCTTTCTGGGCTGAGATGGGGAACCGCTGAATTTTGGACTCGGCTGGTGACAAAATGTTCCAAACACACCCCATGCACAACTCCACCGGGGAAGGTGCCAGAAAGGAGTTCTCTTGGTAGTTTTTGCACTGCCCCGGTAGGCAGCTGAAAGGCGCCACAAAAGATGTTCTACCTGCTTTCTGGGCTGTGATGGGGAAGCGCTGAATTTTGGACTCGGCACGTGACAAAATTGTCCAAAAACACCCCATGCACAACTCCACCGGGGAAGGTGCCAGAAAAGAGTTCTTATGGCAGTTTTTACAGTACCCCGGTAGGCAGCTGAAAGGCGCCACAAAAGTTGTTCTACCTGCTTTCTGGGCTGAGATGGGGAAGCGCTGAATTTTGGACTCGGCTGGTGACAAAATGTTCCAAGGCACACCCCATGCACAACTCCACCGGGGAAGGAGCCAGAAAGGAGTTCTCTTGGTAGTTTTTACAGTGCCCCGGTAGGCAGCTGAAAGGCGCCACAAAACTTGTTCTACCTGCTTTCTGGGCTGAGATGGGGAACCGCTGAATTTTGGACTCGGCTGGTGACAAACTGTTCCAAACACACCCCATGCACAACTCCACCGGGGAAGGTGCCAGAAAGGAGTTCTCTTGGTAGTTCTTACACTGCCCCTGTAGCCTAATGAAAGGAACCACAAAAGTTGATCTACCTGCTTTCTGGGCTGAGATGGGGAAGCGCTGAATTTTGGACTCGGCTGGTGACAAAATGTTCCAAACACACCCCATGCACAACTCCACCGGGGAAGGTGCCAGAAAGGAGTTCTCTTGGTAGTTTTTGCACTGCCCCGGTAGGCAGCTGAAAGGCGCCACAAAAGATGTTCTACCTGCTTTCTGGGCTGTGATGGGGAAGCGCTGAATTTTGGACTCGGCACGTGACAAAATTGTCCAAAAACACCCCATGCACAACTCCACCGGGGAAGGTGCCAGAAAAGAGTTCTTATGGCAGTTTTTACAGTACCCCGGTAGGCAGCTGAAAGGCGCCACAAAAGTTGTTCTACCTCCTTTCTGGGCTGAGATGGGGAAGCGCTGAATTTTGGACTCGGCTGGTGACAAAATGTTCCTAGGCACACCCCATGCACAACTCCACCGGGGAAGGAGCCAGAAAGGAGTTCTCTTGGTAGTTTTTACAGTGCCCCGGTAGGCAGCTGAAAGGCACAAAAAAGTTGTTCTACCTGCTTTCTGGGCTGAGAGGGGAACCGCTGAATTTTGGACTCGGCTGGTGACAAACTGTTCCAAACACACCCCATGCACAACTCCACCGGGGAAGGTGCCAGAAAGGAGTTCTCTTGGTAGTTTTTACAGTACCCCGGTAGGCAGCTGAAAGGCGCCACAAAACTTGTTCTACCTGCTTTCTGGGCTGAGATGGGGAACCGCTGAATTTTGGACTCGGCTGGTGACAAAATGTTCCAAACACATCCCATGCACAACTCCACCGGGGAAGGTGCCAGAAAGGAATCTGTTGGTAGTTTTTGCACTGCCCCGGTAGGCAGCTGAAAGGCACCACAAAACTTGTTCTACCTGCTTTCTGGGCTGAGATGGGGAACCGCTGAATTTTGGACTCGGCTGGTGACAAAATGTTCCAAACACACCCCATGCACAACTCCACCCGGGGAAGGTGCCAGAATGGAGTTCTTATGGCAGTTTTTACAGTGCCCCGGTAGGCAGCTGAAAGGCACCACAAAACTTGTCCTACCTGCTTTCTGGGCTGAGATGGGGAACCGCTGAATTTTGGACTCGGCTGGTGAGAAAATGTTCCAAACACACCCCATTCACAACTCCACCGGGGAAGGTGCCAGAAAGGAGTTCTCTTGGTAGTTTTTACAGTACCCCGGTAGGCAGCTGAAAGGCACACAAAACTTGTTCTACCTGCTTACTGGGCTGAGATGGGGAAGCGCTGAATTTTGGACTCGGCTGGTGAGAAAATGTTCCAAACACACCCCATGCACAACTCCACCGGGGAAGGTGCCAGTAAGGAGTTCTCTTGGTAGTTTTTGCACTGCCCCGGTAGGCAGCTGAAAGGGGCCACAAATCTTGTCCTACCTGCTTTCTGTGCTGTGATGGGGAACCGCTGAATTTTGGACTCGGCTGGTGAGAAAATGTTCCAAACACACCCCATGCATAACTCCACCGGGGAAGGTGCCAGAAAGGAGTTCTTATGACAGTTTTTACAGTGTCCTGGTAGGCAGCTGAAAGGCACCACAAAAGATGTTCTACCTGCTTTCTGGGCTGAGATGGGGAACTGCAGAATTTTGGACTCGGCTGGTGACAAAATGTTCCAAACACACCCCATTCACAACTCCACCAGGGAAGGAGCCCGAAAGGAGTTCTGTTGGTAGTTTTTACAGTACCGCGGTAGGCAGCTGAAAGGCGCCACAAAAGTTGTTCTACCTGCTTTCTGGGCTGAGATGGGGAAGCGCTGAATTTTGGACTCGGCTGGTGACAAAATGTTCCAAACACACCCCATGCACAACTCCACCAGGGAAGGAGCCCGAAAGGAGTTCTCTTGGTAGTTTTTACAGTACCCCGGTAGGCAGCTGAAAGGTACCACAAATGTTGTTCTAACTGCTTTCTGGGCTGAGATGGGGAACCGCTGAATTTTGGACTCGGCTGGTGACAAAATGTTCCAAACACACCCCATGCACAACTCCACCGGGGAAGGTGCCAGTAAGGAGTTCTCTTGGTAGTTTTTGCACTGCCCCGGTAGGCAGCTGAAAGGCGCCACAAAAGATGTTCTACCTGCTTTCTGGGCTGTGATGGGGAAGCGCTGAATTTTGGACTCGGCACGTGACAAAATTGTCCAAAAACACCCCATGCACAACTCCACCGGGGAAGGTGCCAGAAAAGAGTTCTTATGGCAGTTTTTACAGTACCCCGGTAGGCAGCTGAAAGGCGCCACAAAAGTTGTTCTACCTGCTTTCTGGGCTGAGATGGGGAAGCGCTGAATTTTGGACTCGGCTGGTGACAAAATGTTCCAAGGCACACCCCATGCACAACTCCACCGGGGAAGGAGCCAGAAAGGAGTTCTCTTGGTAGTTTTTACAGTGCCCCGGTAGGCAGCTGAAAGGCGCCACAAAACTTGTTCTACCTGCTTTCTGGGCTGAGATGGGGAACCGCTGAATTTTGGACTCGGCTGGTGACAAACTGTTCCAAACACACCCCATGCACAACTCCACCGGGGAAGGTGCCAGAAAGGAGTTCTCTTGGTAGTTCTTACACTGCCCCTGTAGCCTAATGAAAGGAACCACAAAAGTTGATCTACCTGCTTTCTGGGCTGAGATGGGGAAGCGCTGAATTTTGGACTCGGCTGGTGACAAAATGTTCCAAACACACCCCATGCACAACTCCACCGGGGAAGGTGCCAGAAAGGAGTTCTCTTGGTAGTTTTTGCACTGCCCCGGTAGGCAGCTGAAAGGCGCCACAAAAGATGTTCTACCTGCTTTCTGGGCTGTGATGGGGAAGCGCTGAATTTTGGACTCGGCACGTGACAAAATTGTCCAAAAACACCCCATGCACAACTCCACCGGGGAAGGTGCCAGAAAAGAGTTCTTATGGCAGTTTTTACAGTACCCCGGTAGGCAGCTGAAAGGCGCCACAAAAGTTGTTCTACCTCCTTTCTGGGCTGAGATGGGGAACCGCTGAATTTTGGACTCGGCTGGTGACAAAATGTTCCTAGGCACACCCCATGCACAACTCCACCGGGGAAGGAGCCAGAAAGGAGTTCTCTTGGTAGTTTTTACAGTGCCCCGGTAGGCAGCTGAAAGGCACAAAAAAGTTGTTCTACCTGCTTTCTGGGCTGAGATGGGGAACCGCTGAATTTTGGACTCGGCTGGTGACAAACTGTTCCAAACACACCCCATGCACAACTCCACCGGGGAAGGTGCCAGAAAGGAGTTCTCTTGGTAGTTTTTACAGTACCCCGGTAGGCAGCTGAAAGGCGCCACAAAACTTGTTCTACCTGCTTTCTGGGCTGAGATGGGGAACCGCTGAATTTTGGACTCGGCTGGTGACAAAATGTTCCAAACACACCCCATGCACAACTCCACCGGGGAAGGTGCCAGAAAGGAGTTCTCTTGGTAGTTCTTACACTGCCCCTGTAGCCTAATGAAAGGAACCACAAAAGTTGATCTACCTGCTTTCTGGGCTGAGATGGGGAAGCGCTGAATTTTGGACTCGGCTGGTGACAAAATGTTCCAAAAACACCCCATGCACAACTCCACCGGGGAAGGTGCCAGAAAGGAGTTCTCTTGGTAGTTTTTGCACTGCCCCGGTAGGCAGCTGAAAGGCGCCACAAAAGATGTTCTACCTGCTTTCTGGGCTGTGATGGGGAAGCGCTGAATTTTGGACTCGGCACGTGACAAAATTGTCCAAAAACACCCCATGCACAACTCCACCGGGGAAGGTGCCAGAAAAGAGTTCTTATGGCAGTTTTTACAGTACCCCGGTAGGCAGCTGAAAGGCGCCACAAAAGTTGTTCTACCTCCTTTCTGGGCTGAGATGGGGAAGCGCTGAATTTTGGACTCGGCTGGTGACAAAATGTTCCTAGGCACACCCCATGCACAACTCCACCGGGGAAGGAGCCAGAAAGGAGTTCTCTTGGTAGTTTTTACAGTGCCCCGGTAGGCAGCTGAAAGGCACAAAAAAGTTGTTCTACCTGCTTTCTGGGCTGAGATGGGGAACCGCTGAATTTTGGACTCGGCTGGTGACAAACTGTTCCAAACACACCCCATGCACAACTCCACCGGGGAAGGTGCCAGAAAGGAGTTCTCTTGGTAGTTTTTACAGTACCCCGGTAGGCAGCTGAAAGGCGCCACAAAACTTGTTCTACCTGCTTTCTGGGCTGAGATGGGGAACCGCTGAATTTTGGACTCGGCTGGTGACAAAATGTTCCAAACACATCCCATGCACAACTCCACCGGGGAAGGTGCCAGAAAGGAATCTGTTGGTAGTTTTTGCACTGCCCCGGTAGGTAGCTGAAAGGCACCCCAAAACTTGTTCTACCTGCTTTCTGGGCTGAGATGGGGAACCGCTGAATTTTGGACTCGGCTGGTGACAAAATGTTCCAAACACACCCCATGCACAACTCCACCGGGGAAGGTGCCAGAATGGAGTTCTTATGGCAGTTTTTACAGTGCCCCGGTAGGCAGCTGAAAGGCACCACAAAACTTGTCCTACCTGCTTTCTGGGCTGAGATGGGGAAGCGCTGAATTTTGGACTCGGCTGGTGAGAAAATGTTCCAAAGACACCCCATGCACAACTCCACCGGGGAAGGTGCCAGTAAGGAGTTCTCTTGGTAGTTTTTGCACTGCCCCGGTAGGCAGCTGAAAGGGGCCACAAATCTTGTCCTACCTGCTTTCTGTGCTGTGATGGGGAACCGCTGAATTTTGGACTCGGCTGGTGAGAAAATGTTCCAAACACACCCCATGCACAACTCCACCGGGGAAGGAGCCAGAAAGGAGTTCTCTTGGTAGTTTTTACAGTACCCCGGTAGGCAGCTGAAAAGCACCACAAATGTTGTTCTACCTGCTTTCTGGGCTGAGATGGGGAAGCGCTGAATTTTGGACTCGGCTGGTGACAAAATGTTCCAAACACATCCCATGCACAACTCCACCGGGGAAGGTGCCAGAAAGGAGTTCTTATGGCACTTTTTACAGTGCCCCGGTAGGCAGGTGAAAGGCACCACAAAGGATGTTCTACCTGCTTTCTGGGCTGAGATGGGAACTGCTGACTTTTTGACTCGGCTGGTGAGAAAATGTTCCAAACACACCCCATGCACAACTCCACCGGGGAAGGAGCCAGAAAGGAGTTCTTTTGGTAGATTTTGCACTACCCCGGTAGGCAGCTGAAAGGCACCACAAAAGTTGTTCTACCTGCTTTCTGGGCTGAGATGGGGAACTGCTGAATTTTGGACTCGGCTGGTGACAAAATGTTCCAAACACACCCCATGCACAACTCCACCGGGGAAGGAGCCCGAAAGGAGTTCTGTTGGTAGTTTTTACAGTACCGCGGTAGGCAGCAGAAAGGCGCCACAAAAGTTGTTCTACCTGCTTTCTGGGCTGAGATGGGGAACCGCTGAATTTTGGACTCGGCTAGTGACAAAATGTTCCAAACACACCCCATGCATAACTCCACCGGGGAAGGTGCCAGAAAGGAGTTCTTATGACAGTTTTTACAGTGTCCTGGTAGGCAGCTGAAAGGCACCACAAAAGATGTTCTACCTGCTTTCTGGGCTGAGATGGGGAACTGCAGAATTTTGGACTCGGCTGGTGACAAAATGTTCCAAACACACCCCATTCACAACTCCACCAGGGAAGGAGCCCGAAAGGAGTTCTGTTGGTAGTTTTTACAGTACCGCGGTAGGCAGCTGAAAGGCGCCACAAAAGTTGTTCTACCTGCTTTCTGGGCTGAGATGGGGAAGCGCTGAATTTTGGACTCGGCTGGTGACAAAATGTTCCAAACACACCCCATGCACAACTCCACCAGGGAAGGAGCCCGAAAGGAGTTCTCTTGGTAGTTTTTACAGTACCCCGGTAGGCAGCTGAAAGGTACCACAAATGTTGTTCTAACTGCTTTCTGGGCTGAGATGGGGAACCGCTGAATTTTGGACTCGGCTGGTGACAAAATGTTCCAAACACACCCCATGCACAACTCCACCGGGGAAGGTGCCAGTAAGGAGTTCTCTTGGTAGTTTTTGCACTGCCCCGGTAGGCAGCTGAAAGGCGCCACAAAAGATGTTCTACCTGCTTTCTGGGCTGAGATGGGAACTGCTGACTTTTTGACTCGGCTGGTGAGAAAATGTTCCAAACACACCCCATGCACAACTCCACCGGGGAAGGAGCCAGAAAGGAGTTCTTTTGGTAGATTTTGCACTACCCCGGTAGGCAGCTGAAAGGCGCCACAAAAGTTGTTCTACCTGCTTTCTGGGCTGAGATGGGGAACCGCTGAATTTTGGACTCGGCTAGTGACAAAATGTTCCAAACACACCCCATGCATAACTCCACCGGGGAAGGTGCCAGAAAGGAGTTCTTATGACAGTTTTTACAGTGTCCTGGTAGGCAGCTGAAAGGCACCACAAAAGATGTTCTACCTGCTTTCTGGGCTGAGATGGGGAACTGCAGAATTTTGGACTCGGCTGGTGACAAAATGTTCCAAACACACCCCATTCACAACTCCACCAGGGAAGGAGCCCGAAAGGAGTTCTGTTGGTAGTTTTTACAGTACCGCGGTAGGCAGCTGAAAGGCGCCACAAAAGTTGTTCTACCTGCTTTCTGGGCTGAGATGGGGAAGCGCTGAATTTTGGACTCGGCTGGTGGCAAAATGTTCCAAACACACCCCATGCACAACTCCACCGGGGAAGGTGCCAGAAAGGAGTTCTCTTGGTAGTTCTTACACTGCCCCTGTAGCCTAATGAAAGGAACCACAAAAGTTGATCTACCTGCTTTCTGGGCTGAGATGGGGAAGCGCTGAATTTTGGACTCGGCTGGTGACAAAATGTTCCAAACACACCCCATGCACAACTCCACCGGGGAAGGTGCCAGAAAGGAGTTCTCTTGGTAGTTTTTGCACTGCCCCGGTAGGCAGCTGAAAGGCGCCACAAAAGATGTTCTACCTGCTTTCTGGGCTGTGATGGGGAAGCGCTGAATTTTGGACTCGGCACGTGACAAAATTGTCCAAAAACACCCCATGCACAACTCCACCGGGGAAGGTGCCAGAAAAGAGTTCTTATGGCAGTTTTTACAGTACCCCGGTAGGCAGCTGAAAGGCGCCACAAAAGTTGTTCTACCTGCTTTCTGGGCTGAGATGGGGAAGCGCTGAATTTTGGACTCGGCTGGTGACAAAATGTTCCAAGGCACACCCCATGCACAACTCCACCGGGGAAGGAGCCAGAAAGGAGTTCTCTTGGTAGTTTTTACAGTGCCCCGGTAGGCAGCTGAAAGGCGCCACAAAACTTGTTCTACCTGCTTTCTGGGCTGAGATGGGGAACCGCTGAATTTTGGACTCGGCTGGTGACAAACTGTTCCAAACACACCCCATGCACAACTCCACCGGGGAAGGTGCCAGAAAGGAGTTCTCTTGGTAGTTCTTACACTGCCCCTGTAGCCTAATGAAAGGAACCACAAAAGTTGATCTACCTGCTTTCTGGGCTGAGATGGGGAAGCGCTGAATTTTGGACTCGGCTGGTGACAAAATGTTCCAAACACACCCCATGCACAACTCCACCGGGGAAGGTGCCAGAAAGGAGTTCTCTTGGTAGTTTTTGCACTGCCCCGGTAGGCAGCTGAAAGGCGCCACAAAAGATGTTCTACCTGCTTTCTGGGCTGTGATGGGGAAGCGCTGAATTTTGGACTCGGCACGTGACAAAATTGTCCAAAAACACCCCATGCACAACTCCACCGGGGAAGGTGCCAGAAAAGAGTTCTTATGGCAGTTTTTACAGTACCCCGGTAGGCAGCTGAAAGGCGCCACAAAAGTTGTTCTACCTCCTTTCTGGGCTGAGATGGGGAAGCGCTGAATTTTGGACTCGGCTGGTGACAAAATGTTCCTAGGCACACCCCATGCACAACTCCACCGGGGAAGGAGCCAGAAAGGAGTTCTCTTGGTAGTTTTTACAGTGCCCCGGTAGGCAGCTGAAAGGCACAAAAAAGTTGTTCTACCTGCTTTCTGGGCTGAGATGGGGAACTGCTGAATTTTGGACTCGGCTGGTGACAAACTGTTCCAAACACACCCCATGCACAACTCCACCGGGGAAGGTGCCAGAAAGGAGTTCTCTTGGTAGTTTTTACAGTACCCCGGTAGGCAGCTGAAAGGCGCCACAAAACTTGTTCTACCTGCTTTCTGGGCTGAGATGGGGAACCGCTGAATTTTGGACTCGGCTGGTGACAAAATGTTCCAAACACATCCCATGCACAACTCCACCGGGGAAGGTGCCAGAAAGGAATCTGTTGGTAGTTTTTGCACTGCCCCGGTAGGTAGCTGAAAGGCACCCCAAAACTTGTTCTACCTGCTTTCTGGGCTGAGATGGGGAACCGCTGAATTTTGGACTCGGCTGGTGACAAAATGTTCCAAACACACCCCATGCACAACTCCACCCGGGGAAGGTGCCAGAATGGAGTTCTTATGGCAGTTTTTACAGTGCCCCGGTAGGCAGCTGAAAGGCACCACAAAACTTGTCCTACCTGCTTTCTGGGCTGAGATGGGGAACCGCTGAATTTTGGACTCGGCTGGTGAGAAAATGTTCCAAACACACCCCATGCACAACTCCACCGGGGAAGGTGCCAGAAAGGAGTTCTCTTGGTAGTTTTTACAGTACCCCGGTAGGCAGCTGAAAGGCACCACAAAACTTGTTCTACCTGCTTACTGGGCTGAGATGGGGAAGCGCTGAATTTTGGACTCGGCTGGTGAGAAAATGTTCCAAACACACCCCATGCACAACTCCACCGGGGAAGGTGCCAGTAAGGAGTTCTCTTGGTAGTTTTTGCACTGCCCCGGTAGGCAGCTGAAAGGGGCCACAAATCTTGTCCTACCTGCTTTCTGTGCTGTGATGGGGAACCGCTGAATTTTGGACTCGGCTGGTGAGAAAATGTTCCAAACACACCCCATGCACAACTCCACCGGGGAAGGAGCCAGAAAGGAGTTCTCTTGGTAGTTTTTACAGTACCCCGGTAGGCAGCTGAAAAGCACCACAAATGTTGTTCTACCTGCTTTCTGGGCTGAGATGGGGAAGCGCTGAATTTTGGACTCGGCTGGTGACAAAATGTTCCAAACACATCCCATGCACAACTCCACCGGGGAAGGTGCCAGAAAGGAGTTCTTATGGCACTTTTTACAGTGCCCCGGTAGGCAGCTGAAAGGTACCACAAATGTTGTTCTACCTGCTTTCTGGGCTGAGATGGGAACTGCTGACTTTTTGACTCGGCTGGTGAGAAAATGTTCCAAACACACCCCATGCACAACTCCACCGGGGAAGGAGCCAGAAAGGAGTTCTTTTGGTAGATTTTGCACTACCCCGGTAGGCAGCTGAAAGGCACCACAAAAGTTGTTCTACCTGCTTTCTGGGCTGAGATGGGGAACTGCTGAATTTTGGACTCGGCTGGTGACAAAATGTTCCAAACACACCCCATGCACAACTCCACCGGGGAAGGAGCCCGAAAGGAGTTCTGTTGGTAGTTTTTACAGTACCGCGGTAGGCAGCAGAAAGGCGCCACAAAAGTTGTTCTACCTGCTTTCTGGGCTGAGATGGGGAACCGCTGAATTTTGGACTCGGCTAGTGACAAAATGTTCCAAACACACCCCATGCATAACTCCACCGGGGAAGGTGCCAGAAAGGAGTTCTTATGACAGTTTTTACAGTGTCCTGGTAGGCAGCTGAAAGGCACCACAAAAGATGTTCTACCTGCTTTCTGGGCTGAGATGGGGAACTGCAGAATTTTGGACTCGGCTGGTGACAAAATGTTCCAAACACACCCCATTCACAACTCCACCAGGGAAGGAGCCCGAAAGGAGTTCTGTTGGTAGTTTTTACAGTACCGCGGTAGGCAGCTGAAAGGCGCCACAAAAGTTGTTCTACCTGCTTTCTGGGCTGAGATGGGGAAGCGCTGAATTTTGGACTCGGCTGGTGACAAAATGTTCCAAACACACCCCATGCACAACTCCACCATGGAAGGAGCCCGAAAGGAGTTCTCTTGGTAGTTTTTACAGTACCCCGGTAGGCAGCTGAAAGGTACCACAAATGTTGTTCTAACTGCTTTCTGGGCTGAGATGGGGAACCGCTGAATTTTGGACTCGGCTGGTGACAAAATGTTCCAAACACACCCCATGCACAACTCCACCGGGGAAGGTGCCAGTAAGGAGTTCTCTTGGTAGTTTTTGCACTGCCCCGGTAGGCAGCTGAAAGGCGCCACAAAAGATGTTCTACCTGCTTTCTGGGCTGAGATGGGAACTGCTGACTTTTTGACTCGGCTGGTGAGAAAATGTTCCAAACACACCCCATGCACAACTCCACCGGGGAAGGTGCCAGAAAGGAGTTCTCTTGGTAGTTTTTGCACTGCCCCGGTAGGCAGCTGAAAGGCGCCACAAAAGATGTTCTACCTGCTTTCTGGGCTGTGATGGGGAAGCGCTGAATTTTGGACTCGGCACGTGACAAAATTGTCCAAAAACACCCCATGCACAACTCCACCGGGGAAGGTGCCAGAAAAGAGTTCTTATGGCAGTTTTTACAGTACCCCGGTAGGCAGCTGAAAGGCGCCACAAAAGTTGTTCTACCTCCTTTCTGGGCTGAGATGGGGAAGCGCTGAATTTTGGACTCGGCTGGTGACAAAATGTTCCTAGGCACACCCCATGCACAACTCCACCGGGGAAGGAGCCAGAAAGGAGTTCTCTTGGTAGTTTTTACAGTGCCCCGGTAGGCAGCTGAAAGGCACAAAAAAGTTGTTCTACCTGCTTTCTGGGCTGAGATGGGGAACTGCTGAATTTTGGACTCGGCTGGTGACAAACTGTTCCAAACACACCCCATGCACAACTCCACCGGGGAAGGTGCCAGAAAGGAGTTCTCTTGGTAGTTTTTACAGTACCCCGGTAGGCAGCTGAAAGGCGCCACAAAACTTGTTCTACCTGCTTTCTGGGCTGAGATGGGGAACCGCTGAATTTTGGACTCGGCTGGTGACAAAATGTTCCAAACACATCCCATGCACAACTCCACCGGGGAAGGTGCCAGAAAGGAATCTGTTGGTAGTTTTTGCACTGCCCCGGTAGGTAGCTGAAAGGCACCCCAAAACTTGTTCTACCTGCTTTCTGGGCTGAGATGGGGAACCGCTGAATTTTGGACTCGGCTGGTGACAAAATGTTCCAAACACACCCCATGCACAACTCCACCCGGGGAAGGTGCCAGAATGGAGTTCTTATGGCAGTTTTTACAGTGCCCCGGTAGGCAGCTGAAAGGCACCACAAAACTTGTCCTACCTGCTTTCTGGGCTGAGATGGGGAACCGCTGAATTTTGGACTCGGCTGGTGAGAAAATGTTCCAAACACACCCCATGCACAACTCCACCGGGGAAGGTGCCAGAAAGGAGTTCTCTTGGTAGTTTTTACAGTACCCCGGTAGGCAGCTGAAAGGCACCACAAAACTTGTTCTACCTGCTTACTGGGCTGAGATGGGGAAGCGCTGAATTTTGGACTCGGCTGGTGAGAAAATGTTCCAAACACACCCCATGCACAACTCCACCGGGGAAGGTGCCAGTAAGGAGTTCTCTTGGTAGTTTTTGCACTGCCCCGGTAGGCAGCTGAAAGGGGCCACAAATCTTGTCCTACCTGCTTTCTGTGCTGTGATGGGGAACCGCTGAATTTTGGACTCGGCTGGTGAGAAAATGTTCCAAACACACCCCATGCACAACTCCACCGGGGAAGGAGCCAGAAAGGAGTTCTCTTGGTAGTTTTTACAGTACCCCGGTAGGCAGCTGAAAAGCACCACAAATGTTGTTCTACCTGCTTTCTGGGCTGAGATGGGGAAGCGCTGAATTTTGGACTCAGCTGGTGACAAAATGTTCCAAACACATCCCATGCACAACTCCACCGGGGAAGGTGCCAGAAAGGAGTTCTTATGGCACTTTTTACAGTGCCCCGGTAGGCAGGTGAAAGGCACCACAAAGGATGTTCTACCTGCTTTCTGGGCTGAGATGGGAACTGCTGACTTTTTGACTCGGCTGGTGAGAAAATGTTCCAAACACACCCCATGCACAACTCCACCGGGGAAGGAGCCAGAAAGGAGTTCTTTTGGTAGATTTTGCACTACCCCGGTAGGCAGCTGAAAGGCACCACAAAAGTTGTTCTACCTGCTTTCTGGGCTGAGATGGGGAAGCGCTGAATTTTGGACTCGGCTGGTGACAAAATGTTCCAAACACACCCCATGCACAACTCCACAGGGGAAGGAGCGCGAAAGGAGTTCTGTTGGTAGTTTTTACAGTACCGCGGTAGGCAGCAGAAAGGCGCCACAAAAGTTGTTCTACCTGCTTTCTGGGCTGAGATGGGGAACCGCTGAATTTTGGACTCGGCTAGTGACAAAATGTTCCAAACACACCCCATGCATAACTCCACCGGGGAAGGTGCCAGAAAGGAGTTCTTATGACAGTTTTTACAGTGTCCTGGTAGGCAGCTGAAAGGAACCACAAAAGATGTTCTACCTGCTTTCTGGGCTGAGATGGGGAACTGCAGAATTTTGGACTCGGCTGGTGACAAAATGTTCCAAACACACCCCATGCACAACTCCACCAGGGAAGGAGCCCGAAAGGAGTTCTGTTGGTAGTTTTTACAGTGCCCCGGTAGGCAGCTGAAAGGCGCCACAAAAGTTGTTCTACCTCCTTTCTGGGCTGAGATGGGGAAGCGCTGAATTTTGGACTCGGCTGGTGACAAAATGTTCCAAACACACCCCATGCACAACTCCAACAGGGAAGGAGCCCGAAAGGAGTTCTCTTGGTAGTTTTTACAGTACCCCGGTAGGCAGCTGAAAGGTACCACAAATGTTGTTCTAACTGCTTTCTGGGCTGAGATGGGGAACCGCTGAATTTTGGACTCGGCTGGTGACAAAATGTTCCAAACACACCCCATGCACAACTCCACCGGGGAAGGTGCCAGTAAGGAGTTCTCTTGGTAGTTTTTGCACTGCCCCGGTAGGCAGCTGAAAGGCGCCACAAAAGATGTTCTACCTGCTTTCTGGGCTGTGATGGGGAAGCGCTGAATTTTGGACTCGGCACGTGACAAAATTGTCCAAAAACACCCCATGCACAACTCCACCGGGGAAGGTGCCAGAAAAGAGTTCTTATGGCAGTTTTTACAGTACCCCGGTAGGCAGCTGAAAGGCGCCACAAAAGTTGTTCTACCTGCTTTCTGGGCTGAGATGGGGAAGCGCTGAATTTTGGACTCGGCTGGTGACAAAATGTTCCAAGGCACACCCCATGCACAACTCCACCGGGGAAGGAGCCAGAAAGGAGTTCTCTTGGTATTTTTTACAGTGCCCCGGTAGGCAGCTGAAAGGCGCCACAAAACTTGTTCTACCTGCTTTCTGGGCTGAGATGGGGAACCGCTGAATTTTGGACTCGGCTGGTGACAAACTGTTCCAAACACACCCCATGCACAACTCCACCGGGGAAGGTGCCAGAAAGGAGTTCTCTTGGTAGTTCTTACACTGCCCCTGTAGCCTAATGAAAGGAACCACAAAAGTTGACCTACCTGCTTTCTGGGCTGAGATGGGGAACCGCTGACTTTTGGACTCGGCTGGTGAGAAAATGTTCCAAACACACCCCATGCACAACTCCACCGGGGAAGGTGCCAGAAAGGAATTCTCTTGGTAGTTTTTGCACTGCCCCGGTAGGCAGCTGAAAGGCGCCACAAAAGATGTTCTACCTGCTTTCTGTGCTGTGATGGGGAAGCGCTGAATTTTGGACTCGGCTGGTGACAAAATGTTCCAAACACACCCCATGCACAACTCCACCGAGGAAGGTGCCAGAAAGGAGTTCTCTGGGTAGTTTTTACAGTACCCCGGTAGGCAGCTGAAAGGTACCACAAATGTTGTTCTACCTGCTTTCTGGGCTGAGATGGGGAAGCGCTGAATTTTGGACTCGGCCGGTGAGAAAATGTTCCAAACACACCCCATGCACAACTTCACCGGGGAAGGTGCCAGTAAGGAGTTCTCTTGGTAGATTTTGCACTACCCCGGTAGGCAGCTGAAAGGCGCCACAAAACTTGTCCTACCTGCTTTCTGGGCTGAGATGGGGAAGCGCTGAATTTTGGACTCGGCTGGTGACAAAATGTTCCAAACACACCCCATGCACAACTCCACCGGGGAAGGTGCCAGAAAGGAGTTCTCTTGGTAGTTTTTGCACTGCCCCGGTAGGCAGCTGAAAGGCGCCACAAAAGATGTTCTACCTGCTTTCTGGGCTGTGATGGGGAAGCGCTGAATTTTGGACTCGGCACGTGACAAAATTGTCCAAAAACACCCCATGCACAACTCCACCGGGGAAGGTGCCAGAAAAGAGTTCTTATGGCAGTTTTTACAGTACCCCGGTAGGCAGCTGAAAGGCGCCACAAAAGTTGTTCTACCTGCTTTCTGGGCTGAGATGGGGAAGCGCTGAATTTTGGACTCGGCTGGTGACAAAATGTTCCAAGGCACACCCCATGCACAACTCCACCGGGGAAGGAGCCAGAAAGGAGTTCTCTTGGTAGTTTTTACAGTGCCCCGGTAGGCAGCTGAAAGGCGCCACAAAACTTGTTCTACCTGCTTTCTGGGCTGAGATGGGGAAGCGCTGAATTTTGGACTCGGCTGGTGACAAACTGTTCCAAACACACCCCATGCACAACTCCACCGGGGAAGGTGCCAGAAAGGAGTTCTCTTGGTAGTTCTTACACTGCCCCTGTAGCCTAATGAAAGGAACCACAAAAGTTGATCTACCTGCTTTCTGGGCTGAGATGGGGAAGCGCTGAATTTTGGACTCGGCTGGTGACAAAATGTTCCAAACACACCCCATGCACAACTCCACCGGGGAAGGTGCCAGAAAGGAGTTCTCTTGGTAGTTTTTGCACTGCCCCGGTAGGCAGCTGAAAGGCGCCACAAAAGATGTTCTACCTGCTTTCTGGGCTGTGATGGGGAAGCGCTGAATTTTGGACTCGGCACGTGACAAAATTGTCCAAAAACACCCCATGCACAACTCCACCGGGGAAGGTGCCAGAAAAGAGTTCTTATGGCAGTTTTTACAGTACCCCGGTAGGCAGCTGAAAGGCGCCACAAAAGTTGTTCTACCTCCTTTCTGGGCTGAGATGGGGAAGCGCTGAATTTTGGACTCGGCTGGTGACAAAATGTTCCTAGGCACACCCCATGCACAACTCCACCGGGGAAGGAGCCAGAAAGGAGTTCTCTTGGTAGTTTTTACAGTGCCCCGGTAGGCAGCTGAAAGGCACAAAAAAGTTGTTCTACCTGCTTTCTGGGCTGAGATGGGGAACCGCTGAATTTTGGACTCGGCTGGTGACAAACTGTTCCAAACACACCCCATGCACAACTCCACCGGGGAAGGTGCCAGAAAGGAGTTCTCTTGGTAGTTTTTACAGTACCCCGGTAGGCAGCTGAAAGGCGCCACAAAACTTGTTCTACCTGCTTTCTGGGCTGAGATGGGGAACCGCTGAATTTTGGACTCGGCTGGTGACAAAATGTTCCAAACACATCCCATGCACAACTCCACCGGGGAAGGTGCCAGAAAGGAATCTGTTGGTAGTTTTTGCACTGCCCCGGTAGGCAGCTGAAAGGCACCACAAAACTTGTTCTACCTGCTTTCTGGGCTGAGATGGGGAACCGCTGAATTTTGGACTCGGCTGGTGACAAAATGTTCCAAACACACCCCATGCACAACTCCACCCGGGGAAGGTGCCAGAATGGAGTTCTTATGGCAGTTTTTACAGTGCCCCGGTAGGCAGCTGAAAGGCGCCACAAAACTTGTCCTACCTGCTTTCTGGGCTGAGATGGGGAACCGCTGAATTTTGGACTCGGCTGGTGAGAAAATGTTCCAAACACACCCCATTCACAACTCCACCGGGGAAGGTGCCAGAAAGGAGTTCTCTTGGTAGTTTTTACAGTACCCCGGTAGGCAGCTGAAAGGCACACAAAACTTGTTCTACCTGCTTACTGGGCTGAGATGGGGAAGCGCTGAATTTTGGACTCGGCTGGTGAGAAAATGTTCCAAACACACCCCATGCACAACTCCACCGGGGAAGGTGCCAGAAAGGAGTTCTCTTGGTAGTTTTTGCACTGCCCCGGTAGGCAGCTGAAAGGCGCCACAAAAGATGTTCTACCTGCTTTCTGGGCTGTGATGGGGAAGCGCTGAATTTTGGACTCGGCACGTGACAAAATTGTCCAAAAACACCCCATGCACAACTCCACCGGGGAAGGTGCCAGAAAAGAGTTCTTATGGCAGTTTTTACAGTACCCCGGTAGGCAGCTGAAAGGCGCCACAAAAGTTGTTCTACCTCCTTTCTGGGCTGAGATGGGGAAGCGCTGAATTTTGGACTCGGCTGGTGACAAAATGTTCCTAGGCACACCCCATGCACAACTCCACCGGGGAAGGAGCCAGAAAGGAGTTCTCTTGGTAGTTTTTACAGTGCCCCGGTAGGCAGCTGAAAGGCACAAAAAAGTTGTTCTACCTGCTTTCTGGGCTGAGATGGGGAACCGCTGAATTTTGGACTCGGCTGGTGACAAACTGTTCCAAACACACCCCATGCACAACTCCACCGGGGAAGGTGCCAGAAAGGAGTTCTCTTGGTAGTTTTTACAGTACCCCGGTAGGCAGCTGAAAGGCGCCACAAAACTTGTTCTACCTGCTTTCTGGGCTGAGATGGGGAACCGCTGAATTTTGGACTCGGCTGGTGACAAAATGTTCCAAACACATCCCATGCACAACTCCACCGGGGAAGGTGCCAGAAAGGAATCTGTTGGTAGTTTTTGCACTGCCCCGGTAGGCAGCTGAAAGGCACCACAAAACTTGTTCTACCTGCTTTCTGGGCTGAGATGGGGAACCGCTGAATTTTGGACTCGGCTGGTGACAAAATGTTCCAAACACACCCCATGCACAACTCCACCCGGGGAAGGTGCCAGAATGGAGTTCTTATGGCAGTTTTTACAGTGCCCCGGTAGGCAGCTGAAAGGCACCACAAAACTTGTCCTACCTGCTTTCTGGGCTGAGATGGGGAACCGCTGAATTTTGGACTCGGCTGGTGAGAAAATGTTCCAAACACACCCCATTCACAACTCCACCGGGGAAGGTGCCAGAAAGGAGTTCTCTTGGTAGTTTTTACAGTACCCCGGTAGGCAGCTGAAAGGCACACAAAACTTGTTCTACCTGCTTACTGGGCTGAGATGGGGAAGCGCTGAATTTTGGACTCGGCTGGTGAGAAAATGTTCCAAACACACCCCATGCACAACTCCACCGGGGAAGGTGCCAGTAAGGAGTTCTCTTGGTAGTTTTTGCACTGCCCCGGTAGGCAGCTGAAAGGGGCCACAAATCTTGTCCTACCTGCTTTCTGTGCTGTGATGGGGAACCGCTGAATTTTGGACTCGGCTGGTGAGAAAATGTTCCAAACACACCCCATGCACAACTCCACCGGGGAAGGAGCCAGAAAGGAGTTCTCTTGGTAGTTTTTACAGTACCCCGGTAGGCAGCTGAAAAGCACCACAAATGTTGTTCTACCTGCTTTCTGGGCTGAGATGGGGAAGCGCTGAATTTTGGACTCGGCTGGTGACAAAATGTTCCAAACACATCCCATGCACAACTCCACCGGGGAAGGTGCCAGAAAGGAGTTCTTATGGCACTTTTTACAGTGCCCCGGTAGGCAGGTGAAAGGCACCACAAAGGATGTTCTACCTGCTTTCTGGGCTGAGATGGGAACTGCTGACTTTTTGACTCGGCTGGTGAGAAAATGTTCCAAACACACCCCATGCACAACTCCACCGGGGAAGGAGCCAGAAAGGAGTTCTTTTGGTAGATTTTGCACTACCCCGGTAGGCAGCTGAAAGGCACCACAAAAGTTGTTCTACCTGCTTTCTGGGCTGAGATGGGGAACTGCTGAATTTTGGACTCGGCTGGTGACAAAATGTTCCAAACACACCCCATGCACAACTCCACCGGGGAAGGAGCCCGAAAGGAGTTCTGTTGGTAGTTTTTACAGTACCGCGGTAGGCAGCAGAAAGGCGCCACAAAAGTTGTTCTACCTGCTTTCTGGGCTGAGATGGGGAACCGCTGAATTTTGGACTCGGCTAGTGACAAAATGTTCCAAACACACCCCATGCATAACTCCACCGGGGAAGGTGCCAGAAAGGAGTTCTTATGACAGTTTTTACAGTGTCCTGGTAGGCAGCTGAAAGGCACCACAAAAGATGTTCTACCTGCTTTCTGGGCTGAGATGGGGAACTGCAGAATTTTGGACTCGGCTGGTGACAAAATGTTCCAAACACACCCCATTCACAACTCCACCAGGGAAGGAGCCCGAAAGGAGTTCTGTTGGTAGTTTTTACAGTACCGCGGTAGGCAGCTGAAAGGCGCCACAAAAGTTGTTCTACCTGCTTTCTGGGCTGAGATGGGGAAGCGCTGAATTTTGGACTCGGCTGGTGACAAAATGTTCCAAACACACCCCATGCACAACTCCACCAGGGAAGGAGCCCGAAAGGAGTTCTCTTGGTAGTTTTTACAGTACCCCGGTAGGCAGCTGAAAGGTACCACAAATGTTGTTCTAACTGCTTTCTGGGCTGAGATGGGGAACCGCTGAATTTTGGACTCGGCTGGTGACAAAATGTTCCAAACACACCCCATGCACAACTCCACCGGGGAAGGTGCCAGTAAGGAGTTCTCTTGGTAGTTTTTGCACTGCCCCGGTAGGCAGCTGAAAGGCGCCACAAAAGATGTTCTACCTGCTTTCTGGGCTGTGATGGGGAAGCGCTGAATTTTGGACTCGGCACGTGACAAAATTGTCCAAAAACACCCCATGCACAACTCCACCGGGGAAGGTGCCAGAAAAGAGTTCTTATGGCAGTTTTTACAGTACCCCGGTAGGCAGCTGAAAGGCGCCACAATAGTTGTTCTACCTGCTTTCTGGGCTGAGATGGGGAAGCGCTGAATTTTGGACTCGGCTGGTGACAAAATGTTCCAAGGCACACCCCATGCACAACTCCACCGGGGAAGGAGCCAGAAAGGAGTTCTCTTGGTAGTTTTTACAGTGCCCCGGTAGGCAGCTGAAAGGCGCCACAAAACTTGTTCTACCTGCTTTCTGGGCTGAGATGGGGAAGCGCTGAATTTTGGACTCGGCTGGTGACAAACTGTTCCAAACACACCCCATGCACAACTCCACCGGGGAAGGTGCCAGAAAGGAGTTCTCTTGGTAGTTCTTACACTGCCCCTGTAGCCTAATGAAAGGAACCACAAAAGTTGATCTACCTGCTTTCTGGGCTGAGATGGGGAAGCGCTGAATTTTGGACTCGGCTGGTGACAAAATGTTCCAAACACACCCCATGCACAACTCCACCGGGGAAGGTGCCAGAAAGGAGTTCTCTTGGTAGTTTTTGCACTGCCCCGGTAGGCAGCTGAAAGGCGCCACAAAAGATGTTCTACCTGCTTTCTGGGCTGTGATGGGGAAGCGCTGAATTTTGGACTCGGCACGTGACAAAATTGTCCAAAAACACCCCATGCACAACTCCACCGGGGAAGGTGCCAGAAAAGAGTTCTTATGGCAGTTTTTACAGTACCCCGGTAGGCAGCTGAAAGGCGCCACAAAAGTTGTTCTACCTCCTTTCTGGGCTGAGATGGGGAAGCGCTGAATTTTGGACTCGGCTGGTGACAAAATGTTCCTAGGCACACCCCATGCACAACTCCACCGGGGAAGGAGCCAGAAAGGAGTTCTCTTGGTAGTTTTTACAGTGCCCCGGTAGGCAGCTGAAAGGCACAAAAAAGTTGTTCTACCTGCTTTCTGGGCTGAGATGGGGAACCGCTGAATTTTGGACTCGGCTGGTGACAAACTGTTCCAAACACACCCCATGCACAACTCCACCGGGGAAGGTGCCAGAAAGGAGTTCTCTTGGTAGTTTTTACAGTACCCCGGTAGGCAGCTGAAAGGCGCCACAAAACTTGTTCTACCTGCTTTCTGGGCTGAGATGGGGAACCGCTGAATTTTGGACTCGGCTGGTGACAAAATGTTCCAAACACATCCCATGCACAACTCCACCGGGGAAGGTGCCAGAAAGGAATCTGTTGGTAGTTTTTGCACTGCCCCGGTAGGCAGCTGAAAGGCACCACAAAACTTGTTCTACCTGCTTTCTGGGCTGAGATGGGGAACCGCTGAATTTTGGACTCGGCTGGTGACAAAATGTTCCAAACACACCCCATGCACAACTCCACCCGGGGAAGGTGCCAGAATGGAGTTCTTATGGCAGTTTTTACAGTGCCCCGGTAGGCAGCTGAAAGGCACCACAAAACTTGTCCTACCTGCTTTCTGGGCTGAGATGGGGAACCGCTGAATTTTGGACTCGGCTGGTGAGAAAATGTTCCAAACACACCCCATTCACAACTCCACCGGGGAAGGTGCCAGAAAGGAGTTCTCTTGGTAGTTTTTACAGTACCCCGGTAGGCAGCTGAAAGGCACACAAAACTTGTTCTACCTGCTTACTGGGCTGAGATGGGGAAGCGCTGAATTTTGGACTCGGCTGGTGAGAAAATGTTCCAAACACACCCCATGCACAACTCCACCGGGGAAGGTGCCAGTAAGGAGTTCTCTTGGTAGTTTTTGCACTGCCCCGGTAGGCAGCTGAAAGGGGCCACAAATCTTGTCCTACCTGCTTTCTGTGCTGTGATGGGGAACCGCTGAATTTTGGACTCGGCTGGTGAGAAAATGTTCCAAACACACCCCATGCACAACTCCACCGGGGAAGGAGCCAGAAAGGAGTTCTCTTGGTAGTTTTTACAGTACCCCGGTAGGCAGCTGAAAAGCACCACAAATGTTGTTCTACCTGCTTTCTGGGCTGAGATGGGGAAGCGCTGAATTTTGGACTCGGCTGGTGACAAAATGTTCCAAACACATCCCATGCACAACTCCACCGGGGAAGGTGCCAGAAAGGAGTTCTTATGGCACTTTTTACAGTGCCCCGGTAGGCAGGTGAAAGGCACCACAAAGGATGTTCTACCTGCTTTCTGGGCTGAGATGGGAACTGCTGACTTTTTGACTCGGCTGGTGAGAAAATGTTCCAAACACACCCCATGCACAACTCCACCGGGGAAGGAGCCAGAAAGGAGTTCTTTTGGTAGATTTTGCACTACCCCGGTAGGCAGCTGAAAGGCACCACAAAAGTTGTTCTACCTGCTTTCTGGGCTGAGATGGGGAACTGCTGAATTTTGGACTCGGCTGGTGACAAAATGTTCCAAACACACCCCATGCACAACTCCACCGGGGAAGGAGCCCGAAAGGAGTTCTGTTGGTAGTTTTTACAGTACCGCGGTAGGCAGCAGAAAGGCGCCACAAAAGTTGTTCTACCTGCTTTCTGGGCTGAGATGGGGAACCGCTGAATTTTGGACTCGGCTAGTGACAAAATGTTCCAAACACACCCCATGCATAACTCCACCGGGGAAGGTGCCAGAAAGGAGTTCTTATGACAGTTTTTACAGTGTCCTGGTAGGCAGCTGAAAGGCACCACAAAAGATGTTCTACCTGCTTTCTGGGCTGAGATGGGGAACTGCAGAATTTTGGACTCGGCTGGTGACAAAATGTTCCAAACACACCCCATTCACAACTCCACCAGGGAAGGAGCCCGAAAGGAGTTCTGTTGGTAGTTTTTACAGTACCGCGGTAGGCAGCTGAAAGGCGCCACAAAAGTTGTTCTACCTGCTTTCTGGGCTGAGATGGGGAAGCGCTGAATTTTGGACTCGGCTGGTGACAAAATGTTCCAAACACACCCCATGCACAACTCCACCAGGGAAGGAGCCCGAAAGGAGTTCTCTTGGTAGTTTTTACAGTACCCCGGTAGGCAGCTGAAAGGTACCACAAATGTTGTTCTAACTGCTTTCTGGGCTGAGATGGGGAACCGCTGAATTTTGGACTCGGCTGGTGACAAAATGTTCCAAACACACCCCATGCACAACTCCACCGGGGAAGGTGCCAGTAAGGAGTTCTCTTGGTAGTTTTTGCACTGCCCCGGTAGGCAGCTGAAAGGCGCCACAAAAGATGTTCTACCTGCTTTCTGGGCTGTGATGGGGGAAGCGCTGAATTTTGGACTCGGCACGTGACAAAATTGTCCAAAAACACCCCATGCACAACTCCACCGGGGAAGGTGCCAGAAAAGAGTTCTTATGGCAGTTTTTACAGTACCCCGGTAGGCAGCTGAAAGGCGCCACAAAAGTTGTTCTACCTGCTTTCTGGGCTGAGATGGGGAAGCGCTGAATTTTGGACTCGGCTGGTGACAAAATGTTCCAAGGCACACCCCATGCACAACTCCACCGGGGAAGGAGCCAGAAAGGAGTTCTCTTGGTAGTTTTTACAGTGCCCCGGTAGGCAGCTGAAAGGCGCCACAAAACTTGTTCTACCTGCTTTCTGGGCTGAGATGGGGAACCGCTGAATTTTGGACTCGGCTGGTGACAAACTGTTCCAAACACACCCCATGCACAACTCCACCGGGGAAGGTGCCAGAAAGGAGTTCTCTTGGTAGTTCTTACACTGCCCCTGTAGCCTAATGAAAGGAACCACAAAAGTTGATCTACCTGCTTTCTGGGCTGAGATGGGGAAGCGCTGAATTTTGGACTCGGCTGGTGACAAAATGTTCCAAACACACCCCATGCACAACTCCACCGGGGAAGGTGCCAGAAAGGAGTTCTCTTGGTAGTTTTTGCACTGCCCCGGTAGGCAGCTGAAAGGCGCCACAAAAGATGTTCTACCTGCTTTCTGGGCTGTGATGGGGAAGCGCTGAATTTTGGACTCGGCACGTGACAAAATTGTCCAAAAACACCCCATGCACAACTCCACCGGGGAAGGTGCCAGAAAAGAGTTCTTATGGCAGTTTTTACAGTACCCCGGTAGGCAGCTGAAAGGCGCCACAAAAGTTGTTCTACCTCCTTTCTGGGCTGAGATGGGGAAGCGCTGAATTTTGGACTCGGCTGGTGACAAAATGTTCCTAGGCACACCCCATGCACAACTCCACCGGGGAAGGAGCCAGAAAGGAGTTCTCTTGGTAGTTTTTACAGTGCCCCGGTAGGCAGCTGAAAGGCACAAAAAAGTTGTTCTACCTGCTTTCTGGGCTGAGATGGGGAACCGCTGAATTTTGGACTCGGCTGGTGACAAACTGTTCCAAACACACCCCATGCACAACTCCACCGGGGAAGGTGCCAGAAAGGAGTTCTCTTGGTAGTTTTTACAGTACCCCGGTAGGCAGCTGAAAGGCGCCACAAAACTTGTTCTACCTGCTTTCTGGGCTGAGATGGGGAACCGCTGAATTTTGGACTCGGCTGGTGACAAAATGTTCCAAACACATCCCATGCACAACTCCACCGGGGAAGGTGCCAGAAAGGAATCTGTTGGTAGTTTTTGCACTGCCCCGGTAGGTAGCTGAAAGGCACCCCAAAACTTGTTCTACCTGCTTTCTGGGCTGAGATGGGGAACCGCTGAATTTTGGACTCGGCTGGTGAGAAAATGTTCCAAACACACCCCATGCACAACTCCACCGGGGAAGGTGCCAGTAAGGAGTTCTCTTGGTAGTTTTTGCACTGCCCCGGTAGGCAGCTGAAAGGGGCCACAAATCTTGTCCTACCTGCTTTCTGTGCTGTGATGGGGAACCGCTGAATTTTGGACTCGGCTGGTGAGAAAATGTTCCAAACACACCCCATGCACAACTCCACCGGGGAAGGAGCCAGAAAGGAGTTCTCTTGGTAGTTTTTACAGTACCCCGGTAGGCAGCTGAAAAGCACCACAAATGTTGTTCTACCTGCTTTCTGGGCTGAGATGGGGAAGCGCTGAATTTTGGACTCGGCTGGTGACAAAATGTTCCAAACACATCCCATGCACAACTCCACCGGGGAAGGTGCCAGAAAGGAGTTCTTATGGCACTTTTTACAGTGCCCCGGTAGGCAGGTGAAAGGCACCACAAAGGATGTTCTACCTGCTTTCTGGGCTGAGATGGGAACTGCTGACTTTTTGACTCGGCTGGTGAGAAAATGTTCCAAACACACCCCATGCACAACTCCACCGGGGAAGGAGCCAGAAAGGAGTTCTTTTGGTAGATTTTGCACTACCCCGGTAGGCAGCTGAAAGGCACCACAAAAGTTGTTCTACCTGCTTTCTGGGCTGAGATGGGGAACTGCTGAATTTTGGACTCGGCTGGTGACAAAATGTTCCAAACACACCCCATGCACAACTCCACCGGGGAAGGAGCCCGAAAGGAGTTCTGTTGGTAGTTTTTACAGTACCGCGGTAGGCAGCAGAAAGGCGCCACAAAAGTTGTTCTACCTGCTTTCTGGGCTGAGATGGGGAACCGCTGAATTTTGGACTCGGCTAGTGACAAAATGTTCCAAACACACCCCATGCATAACTCCACCGGGGAAGGTGCCAGAAAGGAGTTCTTATGACAGTTTTTACAGTGTCCTGGTAGGCAGCTGAAAGGCACCACAAAAGATGTTCTACCTGCTTTCTGGGCTGAGATGGGGAACTGCAGAATTTTGGACTCGGCTGGTGACAAAATGTTCCAAACACACCCCATTCACAACTCCACCAGGGAAGGAGCCCGAAAGGAGTTCTGTTGGTAGTTTTTACAGTACCGCGGTAGGCAGCTGAAAGGCGCCACAAAAGTTGTTCTACCTGCTTTCTGGGCTGAGATGGGGAAGCGCTGAATTTTGGACTCGGCTGGTGACAAAATGTTCCAAACACACCCCATGCACAACTCCACCAGGGAAGGAGCCCGAAAGGAGTTCTCTTGGTAGTTTTTACAGTACCCCGGTAGGCAGCTGAAAGGTACCACAAATGTTGTTCTAACTGCTTTCTGGGCTGAGATGGGGAACCGCTGAATTTTGGACTCGGCTGGTGACAAAATTTTCCAAACACACCCCATGCACAACTCCACCGGGGAAGGTGCCAGTAAGGAGTTCTCTTGGTAGTTTTTGCACTGCCCCGGTAGGCAGCTGAAAGGCGCCACAAAAGATGTTCTACCTGCTTTCTGGGCTGAGATGGGAACTGCTGACTTTTTGACTCGGCTGGTGAGAAAATGTTCCAAACACACCCCATGCACAACTCCACCGGGGAAGGAGCCAGAAAGGAGTTCTTTTGGTAGATTTTGCACTACCCCGGTAGGCAGCTGAAAGGCGCCACAAAAGTTGTTCTACCTGCTTTCTGGGCTGAGATGGGGAACCGCTGAATTTTGGACTCGGCTAGTGACAAAATGTTCCAAACACACCCCATGCATAACTCCACCGGGGAAGGTGCCAGAAAGGAGTTCTTATGACAGTTTTTACAGTGTCCTGGTAGGCAGCTGAAAGGCACCACAAAAGATGTTCTACCTGCTTTCTGGGCTGAGATGGGGAACTGCAGAATTTTGGACTCGGCTGGTGACAAAATGTTCCAAACACACCCCATTCACAACTCCACCAGGGAAGGAGCCCGAAAGGAGTTCTCTTGGTAGTTTTTACAGTACCGCGGTAGGCAGCTGAAAGGCGCCACAAAAGTTGTTCTACCTGCTTTCTGGGCTGAGATGGGGGAAGCGCTGAATTTTGGACTCGGCTGGTGGCAAAATGTTCCAAACACACCCCATGCACAACTCCACCGGGGAAGGTGCCAGAAAGGAGTTCTCTTGGTAGTTCTTACACTGCCCCTGTAGCCTAATGAAAGGAACCACAAAAGTTGATCTACCTGCTTTCTGGGCTGAGATGGGGAAGCGCTGAATTTTGGACTCGGCTGGTGACAAAATGTTCCAAACACACCCCATGCACAACTCCACCGGGGAAGGTGCCAGAAAGGAGTTCTCTTGGTAGTTTTTGCACTGCCCCGGTAGGCAGCTGAAAGGCGCCACAAAAGATGTTCTACCTGCTTTCTGGGCTGTGATGGGGAAGCGCTGAATTTTGGACTCGGCACGTGACAAAATTGTCCAAAAACACCCCATGCACAACTCCACCGGGGAAGGTGCCAGAAAAGAGTTCTTATGGCAGTTTTTACAGTACCCCGGTAGGCAGCTGAAAGGCGCCACAAAAGTTGTTCTACCTGCTTTCTGGGCTGAGATGGGGAAGCGCTGAATTTTGGACTCGGCTGGTGACAAAATGTTCCAAGGCACACCCCATGCACAACTCCACCGGGGAAGGAGCCAGAAAGGAGTTCTCTTGGTAGTTTTTACAGTGCCCCGGTAGGCAGCTGAAAGGCGCCACAAAACTTGTTCTACCTGCTTTCTGGGCTGAGATGGGGAACCGCTGAATTTTGGACTCGGCTGGTGACAAACTGTTCCAAACACACCCCATGCACAACTCCACCGGGGAAGGTGCCAGAAAGGAGTTCTCTTGGTAGTTCTTACACTGCCCCTGTAGCCTAATGAAAGGAACCACAAAAGTTGATCTACCTGCTTTCTGGGCTGAGATGGGGAAGCGCTGAATTTTGGACTCGGCTGGTGACAAAATGTTCCAAACACACCCTATGCACAACTCCACCGGGGAAGGTGCCAGAAAGGAGTTCTCTTGGTAGTTTTTGCACTGCCCCGGTAGGCAGCTGAAAGGCGCCACAAAAGATGTTCTACCTGCTTTCTGGGCTGTGATGGGGAAGCGCTGAATTTTGGACTCGGCACGTGACAAAATTGTCCAAAAACACCCCATGCACAACTCCACCGGGGAAGGTGCCAGAAAAGAGTTCTTATGGCAGTTTTTACAGTACCCCGGTAGGCAGCTGAAAGGCGCCACAAAAGTTGTTCTACCTCCTTTCTGGGCTGAGATGGGGAAGCGCTGAATTTTGGACTCGGCTGGTGACAAAATGTTCCTAGGCACACCCCATGCACAACTCCACCGGGGAAGGAGCCAGAAAGGAGTTCTCTTGGTAGTTTTTACAGTGCCCCGGTAGGCAGCTGAAAGGCACAAAAAAGTTGTTCTACCTGCTTTCTGGGCTGAGATGGGGAACTGCTGAATTTTGGACTCGGCTGGTGACAAACTGTTCCAAACACACCCCATGCACAACTCCACCGGGGAAGGTGCCAGAAAGGAGTTCTCTTGGTAGTTTTTACAGTACCCCGGTAGGCAGCTGAAAGGCGCCACAAAACTTGTTCTACCTGCTTTCTGGGCTGAGATGGGGAACCGCTGAATTTTGGACTCGGCTGGTGACAAAATGTTCCAAACACATCCCATGCACAACTCCACCGGGGAAGGTGCCAGAAAGGAATCTGTTGGTAGTTTTTGCACTGCCCCGGTAGGTAGCTGAAAGGCACCCCAAAACTTGTTCTACCTGCTTTCTGGGCTGAGATGGGGAACCGCTGAATTTTGGACTCGGCTGGTGACAAAATGTTCCAAACACACCCCATGCACAACTCCACCCGGGGAAGGTGCCAGAATGGAGTTCTTATGGCAGTTTTTACAGTGCCCCGGTAGGCAGCTGAAAGGCACCACAAAACTTGTCCTACCTGCTTTCTGGGCTGAGATGGGGAACCGCTGAATTTTGGACTCGGCTGGTGAGAAAATGTTCCAAACACACCCCATGCACAACTCCACCGGGGAAGGTGCCAGAAAGGAGTTCTCTTGGTAGTTTTTACAGTACCCCGGTAGGCAGCTGAAAGGCACCACAAAACTTGTTCTACCTGCTTACTGGGCTGAGATGGGGAAGCGCTGAATTTTGGACTCGGCTGGTGAGAAAATGTTCCAAACACACCCCATGCACAACTCCACCGGGGAAGGTGCCAGTAAGGAGTTCTCTTGGTAGTTTTTGCACTGCCCCGGTAGGCAGCTGAAAGGGGCCACAAATCTTGTCCTACCTGCTTTCTGTGCTGTGATGGGGAACCGCTGAATTTTGGACTCGGCTGGTGAGAAAATGTTCCAAACACACCCCATGCACAACTCCACCGGGGAAGGAGCCAGAAAGGAGTTCTCTTGGTAGTTTTTACAGTACCCCGGTAGGCAGCTGAAAAGCACCACAAATGTTGTTCTACCTGCTTTCTGGGCTGAGATGGGGAAGCGCTGAATTTTGGACTCGGCTGGTGACAAAATGTTCCAAACACATCCCATGCACAACTCCACCGGGGAAGGTGCCAGAAAGGAGTTCTTATGGCACTTTTTACAGTGCCCCGGTAGGCAGGTGAAAGGCACCACAAAGGATGTTCTACCTGCTTTCTGGGCTGAGATGGGAACTGCTGACTTTTTGACTCGGCTGGTGAGAAAATGTTCCAAACACACCCCATGCACAACTCCACCGGGGAAGGAGCCAGAAAGGAGTTCTTTTGGTAGATTTTGCACTACCCCGGTAGGCAGCTGAAAGGCACCACAAAAGTTGTTCTACCTGCTTTCTGGGCTGAGATGGGGAACTGCTGACTTTTGGACTCGGCTGGTGACAAAATGTTCCAAACACACCCCATGCACAACTCCACCGGGGAAGGAGCCCGAAAGGAGTTCTGTTGGTAGTTTTTACAGTACCGCGGTAGGCAGCAGAAAGGCGCCACAAAAGTTGTTCTACCTGCTTTCTGGGCTGAGATGGGGAACCGCTGAATTTTGGACTCGGCTAGTGACAAAATGTTCCAAACACACCCCATGCATAACTCCACCGGGGAAGGTGCCAGAAAGGAGTTCTTATGACAGTTTTTACAGTGTCCTGGTAGGCAGCTGAAAGGCACCACAAAAGATGTTCTACCTGCTTTCTGGGCTGAGATGGGGAACTGCAGAATTTTGGACTCGGCTGGTGACAAAATGTTCCAAACACACCCCATTCACAACTCCACCAGGGAAGGAGCCCGAAAGGAGTTCTGTTGGTAGTTTTTACAGTACCGCGGTAGGCAGCTGAAAGGCGCCACAAAAGTTGTTCTACCTGCTTTCTGGGCTGAGATGGGGAAGCGCTGAATTTTGGACTCGGCTGGTGAGAAAATGTTCCAAACACACCCCATGCACAACTCCACCAGGGAAGGAGCCCGAAAGGAGTTCTCTTGGTAGTTTTTACAGTACCCCGGTAGGCAGCTGAAAGGTACCACAAATGTTGTTCTAACTGCTTTCTGGGCTGAGATGGGGAACCGCTGAATTTTGGACTCGGCTGGTGACAAAATGTTCCAAACACACCCCATGCACAACTCCACCGGGGAAGGTGCCAGTAAGGAGTTCTCTTGGTAGTTTTTGCACTGCCCCGGTAGGCAGCTGAAAGGCGCCACAAAAGATGTTCTACCTGCTTTCTGGGCTGAGATGGGAACTGCTGACTTTTTGACTCGGCTGGTGAGAAAATGTTCCAAACACACCCCATGCACAACTCCACCGGGGAAGGAGCCAGAAAGGAGTTCTTTTGGTAGATTTTGCACTACCCCGGTAGGCAGCTGAAAGGCACCACAAAAGTTGTTCTACCTGCTTTCTGGGCTGAGATGGGGAACTGCTGACTTTTGGACTCGGCTGGTGACAAAATGTTCCAAACACACCCCATGCACAACTCCACCGGGGAAGGAGCCCGAAAGGAGTTCTGTTGGTAGTTTTTACAGTACCGCGGTAGGCAGCAGAAAGGCGCCACAAAAGTTGTTCTACCTGCTTTCTGGGCTGAGATGGGGAAGCGCTGAATTTTGGACTCGGCACGTGACAAAATTGTCCAAAAACACCCCATGCACAACTCCACCGGGGAAGGTGCCAGAAAAGAGTTCTTATGGCAGTTTTTACAGTACCCCGGTAGGCAGCTGAAAGGCGCCACAAAAGTTGTTCTACCTGCTTTCTGGGCTGAGATGGGGAAGCGCTGAATTTTGGACTCGGCTGGTGACAAAATGTTCCAAGGCACACCCCATGCACAACTCCACCGGGGAAGGTGCCAGAAAGGAGTTCTCTTGGTAGTTCTTACACTGCCCCTGTAGCCTAATGAAAGGAACCACAAAAGTTGATCTACCTGCTTTCTGGGCTGAGATGGGGAACCGCTGACTTTTGGACTCGGCTGGTGAGAAAATGTTCCAAACACACCCCATGCACAACTCCACCGGGGAAGGTGCCAGAAAGGAATTCTCTTGGTAGTTTTTGCACTGCCCCGGTAGGCAGCTGAAAGGCGCCACAAAAGATGTTCTACCTGCTTTCTGTGCTGTGATGGGGAAGCGCTGAATTTTGGACTCGGCTGGTGACAAAATGTTCCAAACACACCCCATGCACAACTCCACCGAGGAAGGTGCCAGAAAGGAGTTCTCTGGGTAGTTTTTACAGTACCCCGGTAGGCAGCTGAAAGGTACCACAAATGTTGTTCTACCTGCTTTCTGGGCTGAGATGGGGAAGCGCTGAATTTTGGACTCGGCCGGTGAGAAAATGTTCCAAACACACCCCATGCACAACTCCACCGGGGAAGGTGCCAGAAAGGAGTTCTCTTGGTAGATTTTGCACTACCCCGGTAGGCAGCTGAAAGGCACCAAAAAAGTTGTTCTACCTGCTTTCTGGGCTGAGATGGGGAAGCGCAGAATTTTGGACTCGGCTGGTGACAAAATGTTCCAAACACACCCCATGCACAACTCCACCGGGGAAGGTGCCAGAAAGGAGTTCTCTTGGTAGTTTTTACAGTACCCCGGTAGGCAGCTGAAAGGCGCCACAAAACTTGTCCTACCTGCTTTCTGGGCTGAGATGGGGAACCGCTGAATTTTGGACTCGGCCGGTGAGAAAATGTTCCAAAGACACCCCATGCACAACTCCACCGGGGAAGGAGCCAGAAAGGAGTTCTGTTGGTAGTTTTTACAGTACCCCGGTAGGCAGCTGAAAGGCACCACAAATGTTGTTCTACCTGCTTTCTGGGCTGAGATGGGGAAGCGCTGAATTTTGGACTCGGCCGGTGAGAAAATGTTCCAAACACACTCCATGCACAACTCCACCGGGGAAGGTGCCAGAAAGGAGTTCTCTTGGTAGTTTTTGCACTGCCCCGGTAGGCAGCTGAAAGGCACCAAAAAATTGTTCTACCTGCTTTCTGGGCTGAGATGGGGAAGCGCTGAATTTTGGACTCGGCTGGTGACAAAATGTTGCAAACACACCCCATTCACAACTCCACCGGGGAAGGTGCCAGAAAGGAGTTCTCTTGGTAGTTTTTACAGTACCCAGGTAGGCAGCTGAAAGGCGCCACAAAACTTGTCCTACCTGCTTTCTGGGCTGAGATGGGGAACCGCTGAATTTTGGACTCGGCCGGTGAGAAAATGTTCCAAAGACACCCCATGCACAACTCCACCGGGGAAGGTGCCAGAAAAGAGTTCTTATGGCAGTTTTTACAGTACCCCGGTAGGCAGCTGAAAGGCGCCACAAAAGTTGTTCTACCTGCTTTCTGGGCTGAGATGGGGAAGCGCTGAATTTTGGACTCGGCTGGTGACAAAATGTTCCAAGGCACACCCCATGCACAACTCCACCGGGGAAGGAGCCAGAAAGGAGTTCTCTTGGTAGTTTTTACAGTGCCCCGGTAGGCAGCTGAAAGGCGCCACAAAACTTGTTCTACCTGCTTTCTGGGCTGAGATGGGGAACCGCTGAATTTTGGACTCGGCTGGTGACAAACTGTTCCAAACACACCCCATGCACAACTCCACCGGGGAAGGTGCCAGAAAGGAGTTCTCTTGGTAGTTCTTACACTGCCCCTGTAGCCTAATGAAAGGAACCACAAAAGTTGATCTACCTGCTTTCTGGGCTGAGATGGGGAACCGCTGACTTTTGGACTCGGCTGGTGAGAAAATGTTCCAAACACACCCCATGCACAACTCCACCGGGGAAGGGCCAGAAAGGAATTCTCTTGGTAGTTTTTGCACTGCCCCGGTAGGCAGCTGAAAGGCGCCACAAAAGATGTTCTACCTGCTTTCTGTGCTGTGATGGGGAAGCGCTGAATTTTGGACTCGGCTGGTGACAAAATGTTCCAAACACACCCCATGCACATCTCCACCGAGGAAGGTGCCAGAAAGGAGTTCTCTGGGTAGTTTTTACAGTACCCCGGTAGGCAGCTGAAAGGTACCACAAATGTTGTTCTACCTGCTTTCTGGGCTGAGATGGGGAAGCGCTGAATTTTGGACTCGGCCGGTGAGAAAATGTTCCAAACACACCCCATGCACAACTCCACCGGGGAAGGTGCCAGAAAGGAGTTCTCTTGGTAGATTTTGCACTACCCCGGTAGGCAGCTGAAAGGCACCAAAAAAGTTGTTCTACCTGCTTTCTGGGCTGAGATGGGGAAGCGCAGAATTTTGGACTCGGCTGGTGACAAAATGTTCCAAAGACACCCCATGCACAACTCCACCGGGGAAGGTGCCAGAAAGGAGTTCTCTTGGTAGTTTTTACAGTACCCCGGTAGGCAGCTGAAAGGCACCACAAAACTTGTTCTACCTGCTTTCTGGGCTGAGATGGGGAAGCGCTGAATTTTGGACTCGGCTGGTGAGAAAATGTTCCAAACACACCCCATGCACAACTCCACCGGGGAAGGTGCCAGTAAGGAGTTCTCTTGGTAGTTTTTGCACTGCCCCGGTAGGCAGCTGAAAGGCGCCAAAAAAGTTGTTCTACCTGCTTTCTGGGCTGAGATGGGGAAGCGCAGAATTTTGGACTCGGCTGGTGACAAAATGTTCCAAAGACACCCCATGCACAACTCCACCGGGGAAGGTGCCAGAAAGGAGTTCTCTTGGTAGTTTTTACAGTACCCCGGTAGGCAGCTGAAAGGCACCACAAAACTTGTTCTACCTGCTTTCTGGGCTGAGATGGGGAACCGCTGAATTTTGGACTCGGCTGGTGAGAAAATGTTCCAAACACACCCCATTCACAACTCCACCGGGGAAGGAGCCAGAAAGGAGTTCTGTTGGTAGTTTTTACAGTACCCCGGTAGGCAGCTGAAAGGCACCACAAATGTTGTTCTACCTGCTTTCTGGGCTGAGATGGGGAAGCGCTGAATTTTGGACTCGGCTGGTGACAAAATGTTCCAAACACACTCCATGCACAACTCCACCGGGGAAGGTGCCAGAAAGGAGTTCTCTTGGTAGTTTTTGCACTGCCCCGGTAGGCAGCTGAAAGGCACCAAAAAAGTTGTTCTACCTGCTTTCTGGGCTGAGATGGGGAAGCGCTGAATTTTGGACTCGGCTGGTGACAAAATGTTGCAAACACACCCCATTCACAACTCCACCGGGGAAGGTGCCAGAAAGGAGTTCTCTTGGTAGTTTTTACAGTACCCAGGTAGGCAGCTGAAAGGCGCCACAAAACTTGTCCTACCTGCTTTCTGGGCTGAGATGGGGAACCGCTGAATTTTGGACTCGGCCGGTGAGAAAATGTTCCAAAGACACCCCATGCACAACTCCACCGGGGAAGGTGCCAGAAAAGAGTTCTTATGGCAGTTTTTACAGTACCCCGGTAGGCAGCTGAAAGGCGCCACAAAACTTGTTCTACCTGCTTTCTGGGCTGAGATGGGGAAGCGCTGAATTTTGGACTCGGCTGGTGACAAAATGTTCCAAGGCACACCCCATGCACAACTCCACCGGGGAAGGAGCCAGAAAGGAGTTCTCTTGGTAGTTTTTACAGTGCCCCGGTAGGCAGCTGAAAGGCGCCACAAAACTTGTTCTACCTGCTTTCTGGGCTGAGATGGGGAACCGCTGAATTTTGGACTCGGCTGGTGACAAACTGTTCCAAACACACCCCATGCACAACTCCACCGGGGAAGGTGCCAGAAAGGAGTTCTCTTGGTAGTTCTTACACTGCCCCTGTAGCCTAATGAAAGGAACCACAAAAGTTGATCTACCTGCTTTCTGGGCTGAGATGGGGAACCGCTGACTTTTGGACTCGGCTGGTGAGAAAATGTTCCAAACACACCCCATGCACAACTCCACCGGGGAAGGTGCCAGAAAGGAATTCTCTTGGTAGTTTTTGCACTGCCCCGGTAGGCAGCTGAAAGGCGCCACAAAAGATGTTCTACCTGCTTTCTGTGCTGTGATGGGGAACCGCTGAATTTTGGACTCGGCTGGTGACAAAATGTTCCAAACACACCCCATGCACAACTCCACCGAGGAAGGTGCCAGAAAGGAGTTCTCTGGTAGTTTTTACAGTACCCCGGTAGGCAGCTGAAAGGTACCACAAATGTTGTTCTACCTGCTTTCAGGACTGAGATGGGGAAGCGCTGAATTTTGGACTCGGCCGGTGAGAAAATGTTCCAAACACACCCCATGCACAACTCCACCGGGGAAGGTGCCAGAAAGGAGTTCTCTTGGTAGATTTTGCACTACCCCGGTAGGCAGCTGAAAGGCACCAAAAAAGTTGTTCTACCTGCTTTCTGGGCTGAGATGGGGAAGCGCAGAATTTTGGACTCGGCTGGTGACAAAATGTTCCAAACACACCCCATGCACAACTCCACCGGGGAAGGTGCCAGAAAGGAGTTCTCTTGGTAGTTTTTACAGTACCCCGGTAGGCAGCTGAAAGGCACCACAAAAGTTGTTCTACCTGCTTTCTGGGCTGAGATGGGGAAGCGCTGAATTTTGGACTCGGCTGGTGAGAAAATGTTCCAAACACACCCCATGCACAACTCCACCGGGGAAGGTGCCAGTAAGGAGTTCTCTTGGTAGTTTTTGCACTGCCCCGGTAGGCAGCTGAAAGGCGCCACAAATCTTGTCCTACCTGCTTTCTGTGCTGTGATGGGGAACCGCTGAATTTTGGACTCGGCTGGTGAGAAAATGTTCCAAACACACCCCATTCACAACTCCACCGGGGAAGGTGCCAGAAAGGAGTTCTCTTGGTAGTTTTTACAGTACCCCGGTAGGCAGCTGAAAGGCGCCACAAAACTTGTCCTACCTGCTTTCTGGGCTGAGATGGGGAACCGCTGAATTTTGGACTCGGCCGGTGAGAAAATGTTCCAAAGACACCCCATGCACAACTCCACCGGGGAAGGTGCCAGAAAAGAGTTCTTATGGCAGTTTTTACAGTACCCCGGTAGGCAGCTGAAAGGCGCCACAAAAGTTGTTCTACCTGCTTTCTGGGCTGAGATGGGGAAGCGCTGAATTTTGGACTCGGCTGGTGAGAAAATGTTCCAAACACACCCCATGCACAACTCCACCGGGGAAGGAGCCAGAAAGGAGTTCTCTTGGTAGTTTTTACAGTGCCCCGGTAGGCAGCTGAAAGGCGCCACAAAACTTGTTCTACCTGCTTTCTGGGCTGAGATGGGGAACCGCTGAATTTTGGACTCGGCTGGTGACAAACTGTTCCAAACACACCCCATGCACAACTCCACCGGGGAAGGTGCCAGAAAGGAAGTTCTCTTGGTAGTTCTTACACTGCCCCTGTAGCCTAATGAAAGGAACCACAAAAGTTGATCTACCTGCTTTCTGGGCTGAGATGGGGAACCGCTGACTTTTGGACTCGGCTGGTGAGAAAATGTTCCAAACACACCCCATGCACAACTCCACCGGGGAAGGTGCCAGAAAGGAATTCTCTTGGTAGTTTTTGCACTGCCCCGGTAGGCAGCTGAAAGGCGCCACAAAAGATGTTCTACCTGCTTTCTGGGCTGAGATGGGGAAGCGCTGAATTTTGGACTCGGCTGGTGACAAAATGTTCCAAACACACCCCATGCACAACTCCACCGAGGAAGGTGCCAGAAAGGAGTTCTCTGGGTAGTTTTTACAGTACCCCGGTAGGCAGCTGAAAGGTACCACAAATGTTGTTCTACCTGCTTTCTGGGCTGAGATGGGGAAGCGCTGAATTTTGGACTCGGCCGGTGAGAAAATGTTCCAAACACACCCCATGCACAACTCCACCGGGGAAGGTGCCAGTAAGGAGTTCTCTTGGTAGATTTTGCACTACCCCGGTAGGCAGCTGAAAGGCGCCACAAAACTTGTCCTACCTGCTTTCTGGGCTGAGATGGGGAACAGCTGAATTTTGGACTCGGCTGGTGACAAAATGTTCCAAACACACCCCATGCACAACTCCACCGGGGAAGGTGCCAGAAAGGAGTTCTCTTGGTAGTTTTTGCACTGCCCCGGTAGGCAGCTGAAAGGCGCCACAAAAGATGTTCTACCTGCTTTCTGTGCTGTGATGGGGAAGCGCTGAATTTTGGACTCGGCTGGTGACAAAATGTTCCAAACACACCCCATGCACAACTCCACCGGGGAAGGTGCCAGTAAGGAGTTCTCTTGGTAGTTTTTGCACTGCCCCGGTAGGCAGCTGAAAGGCGCCACAAAACTTGTCCTACCTGCTTTCTGGGCTGAGATGGGGAACCGCTGAATTTTGGACTCGGCTGGTGAGAAAATGTTCCAAACACACCCCATTCACAACTCCACCGGGGAAGGTGCCAGAAAGGAATTCTCTTGGTAGTTTTTACAGTACCCAGGTAGGCAGCTGAAAGGCGCCACAAAACTTGTCCTACCTGCTTTCTGGGCTGAGATGGGGAAGCGCTGAATTTTGGACTCGGCCGGTGAGAAAATGTTCCAAACACACCCCATGCACAATTCCACCGGGGAAGGTGCCAGAAAGGAGTTCTCTTGGTAGTTTTTACAGTACCCCGGTAGGCAGCTGAAAGGCACAAAAAAGTTGTTCTACCTGCTTTCTGGGCTGAGATGGGGAACCGCTGAATTTTGGACTCGGCTGGTGACAAAATGTTCCAAACACACCCCATGCACAACTCCACCGGGGAAGGTGCCAGAAAGGAGTTCTCTTGGTAGTTTTTACAGTACCCCGGTAGGCAGCTGAAAGGCGCCACAAAACTTGTTCTACCTGCTTTCTGGGCTGAGATGGGGAACCGCTGAATTTTGGACTCGGCTGGTGACAAAATGTTCCAAACACATCCCATGCACAACTCCACCGGGGAAGGTGCCAGAAAGGAATCTGTTGGTAGTTTTTGCACTGCCCCGGTAGGCAGCTGAAAGGCACCACAAAACTTGTTCTACCTGCTTTCTGGGCTGAGATGGGGAAGCGCTGAATTTTGGACTCGGCTGGTGAGAAAATGTTCCAAACACACCCCATGCACAACTCCACCCGGGGAAGGTGCCAGAATGGAGTTCTTATGGCAGTTTTTACAGTGCCCCGGTAGGCAGCTGAAAGGCACCACAAAACTTGTTCTACCTGCTTACTGGGCTGAGATGGGGAAGAGCTGAATTTTGGACTCGGCTGGTGAGAAAATGTTCAAAACACACCCCATGCACAACTCCACCGGGGAAGGTGCCAGTAAGGAGTTCTCTTGGTAGTTTTTGCACTGCCCCGGTAGGCAGCTGAAAGGGGCCACAAATCTTGTCCTACCTGCTTTCTGTGCTGTGATGGGGAACCGCTGAATTTTGGACTCGGCTGGTGAGAAAATGTTCCAAACACACCCCATGCACAACTCCACCGGGGAAGGAGCCAGAAAGGAGTTCTCTTGGTAGTTTTTACAGTACCCCGGTAGGCAGCTGAAAAGCACCACAAATGTTGTTCTACCTGCTTTCTGGGCTGAGATGGGGAAGCGCTGAATTTTGGACTCGGCTGGTGACAAAATGTTCCAAACACATCCCATGCACAACTCCACCGGGGAAGGTGCCAGAAAGGAGTTCTTATGGCACTTTTTACAGTGCCCCGGTAGGCAGGTGAAAGGCACCACAAAAGTTGTTCTACCTCCTTTCTGGGCTGAGATGGGGAAGCGCTGAATTTTGGACTCGGCTGGTGACAAAATGTTCCTAGGCACACCCCATGCACAACTCCACCGGGGAAGGAGCCAGAAAGGAGTTCTCTTGGTAGTTTTTACAGTGCCCCGGTAGGCAGCTGAAAGGCACAAAAAAGTTGTTCTACCTGCTTTCTGGGCTGAGATGGGGAACCGCTGAATTTTGGACTCGGCTGGTGACAAACTGTTCCAAACACACCCCATGCACAACTCCACCGGGGAAGGTGCCAGAAAGGAGTTCTCTTGGTAGTTTTTACAGTACCCCGGTAGGCAGCTGAAAGGCGCCACAAAACTTGTTCTACCTGCTTTCTGGGCTGAGATGGGGAACCGCTGAATTTTGGACTCGGCTGGTGACAAAATGTTCCAAACACATCCCATGCACAACTCCACCGGGGAAGGTGCCAGAAAGGAATCTGTTGGTAGTTTTTGCACTGCCCCGGTAGGCAGCTGAAAGGCACCACAAAACTTGTTCTACCTGCTTTCTGGGCTGAGATGGGGAAGCGCTGAATTTTGGACTCGGCTGGTGAGAAAATGTTCCAAACACACCCCATGCACAACTCCACCGGGGAAGGAGCCAGAAAGGAGTTCTTTTGGTAGATTTTGCACTACCCCGGTAGGCAGCTGAAAGGCACCACAAAAGTTGTTCTACCTGCTTTCTGGGCTGAGATGGGGAACTGCTGAATTTTGGACTCGGCTGGTGACAAAATGTTCCAAACACACCCCATGCACAACTCCACCGGGGAAGGAGCCCGAAAGGAGTTCTGTTGGTAGTTTTTACAGTACCGCGGTAGGCAGCAGAAAGGCGCCACAAAAGTTGTTCTACCTGCTTTCTGGGCTGAGATGGGGAACCGCTGAATTTTGGACTCGGCTAGTGACAAAATGTTCCAAACACACCCCATGCATAACTCCACCGGGGAAGGTGCCAGAAAGGAGTTCTTATGACAGTTTTTACAGTGTCCTGGTAGGCAGCTGAAAGGCACCACAAAAGATGTTCTACCTGCTTTCTGGGCTGAGATGGGGAACTGCAGAATTTTGGACTCGGCTGGTGACAAAATGTTCCAAACACACCCCATTCACAACTCCACCAGGGAAGGAGCCCGAAAGGAGTTCTGTTGGTAGTTTTTACAGTACCGCGGTAGGCAGCTGAAAGGCGCCACAAAAGTTGTTCTACCTGCTTTCTGGGCTGAGATGGGGAAGCGCTGAATTTTGGACTCGGCTGGTGACAAAATGTTCCAAACACACCCCATGCACAACTCCACCAGGGAAGGAGCCCGAAAGGAGTTCTCTTGGTAGTTTTTACAGTACCCCGGTAGGCAGCTGAAAGGTACCACAAATGTTGTTCTAACTGCTTTCTGGGCTGAGATGGGGAACCGCTGAATTTTGGACTCGGCTGGTGACAAAATGTTCCAAACACACCCCATGCACAACTCCACCGGGGAAGGTGCCAGTAAGGAGTTCTCTTGGTAGTTTTTGCACTGCCCCGGTAGGCAGCTGAAAGGCGCCACAAAAGATGTTCTACCTGCTTTCTGGGCTGAGATGGGAACTGCTGACTTTTTGACTCGGCTGGTGAGAAACTGTTCCAAACACACCCCATGCACAACTCCACCGGGGAAGGAGCCAGAAAGGAGTTCTTTTGGTAGATTTTGCACTACCCCGGTAGGCAGCTGAAAGGCACCACAAAAGTTGTTCTACCTGCTTTCTGGGCTGAGATGGGGAACTGCTGACTTTTGGACTCGGCTGGTGACAAAATGTTCCAAACACACCCCATGCACAACTCCACCGGGGAAGGAGCCCGAAAGGAGTTCTGTTGGTAGTTTTTACAGTACCGCGGTAGGCAGCAGAAAGGCGCCACAAAAGTTGTTCTACCTGCTTTCTGGGCTGAGATGGGGAACCGCTGAATTTTGGACTCGGCTAGTGACAAAATGTTCCAAACACACCCCATGCATAACTCCACCGGGGAAGGTGCCAGAAAGGAGTTCTTATGACAGTTTTTACAGTGTCCTGGTAGGCAGCTGAAAGGCACCACAAAAGATGTTCTACCTGCTTTCTGGGCTGAGATGGGGAACTGCAGAATTTTGGACTCGGCTGGTGACAAAATGTTCCAAACACACCCCATTCACAACTCCACCAGGGAAGGAGCCCGAAAGGAGTTCTTTTGGTAGTTTTTACAGTACCGCGGTAGGCAGCTGAAAGGCGCCACAAAAGTTGTTCTACCTGCTTTCTGGGCTGAGATGGGGAAGCGCTGAATTTTGGACTCGGCTGGTGACAAAATGTTCCAAACACACCCCATGCACAACTCCACCAGGGAAGGAGCCCGAAAGGAGTTCTCTTGGTAGTTTTTACAGTACCCCGGTAGGCAGCTGAAAGGTACCACAAATGTTGTTCTAACTGCTTTCTGGGCTGAGATGGGGAACCGCTGAATTTTGGACTCGGCTGGTGACAAAATGTTCCAAACACACCCCATGCACAACTCCACCGGGGAAGGTGCCAGTAAGGAGTTCTCTTGGTAGTTTTTGCACTGCCCCGGTAGGCAGCTGAAAGGCGCCACAAAAGATGTTCTACCTGCTTTCTGGGCTGTGATGGGGAAGCGCTGAATTTTGGACTCGGCACGTGACAAAATTGTCCAAAAACACCCCATGCACAACTCCACCGGGGAAGGTGCCAGAAAAGAGTTCTTATGGCAGTTTTTACAGTACCCCGGTAGGCAGCTGAAAGGCGCCACAAAAGTTGTTCTACCTGCTTTCTGGGCTGAGATGGGGAAGCGCTGAATTTTGGACTCGGCTGGTGACAAAATGTTCCAAGGCACACCCCATGCACAACTCCACCGGGGAAGGAGCCAGAAAGGAGTTCTCTTGGTAGTTTTTACAGTGCCCCGGTAGGCAGCTGAAAGGCGCCACAAAACTTGTTCTACCTGCTTTCTGGGCTGAGATGGGGAACCGCTGAATTTTGGACTCGGCTGGTGACAAACTGTTCCAAACACACCCCATGCACAACTCCACCGGGGAAGGTGCCAGAAAGGAGTTCTCTTGGTAGTTCTTACACTGCCCCTGTAGCCTAATGAAAGGAACCACAAAAGTTGATCTACCTGCTTTCTGGGCTGAGATGGGGAACCGCTGACTTTTGGACTCGGCTGGTGACAAACTGTTCCAAACACACCCCATGCACAACTCCACCGGGGAAGGTGCCAGAAAGGAGTTCTCTTGGTAGTTTTTACAGTACCCAGGTAGGCAGCTGAAAGGCGCCACAAAACTTGTCCTACCTGCTTTCTGGGCTGAGATGGGGAACCGCTGAATTTTGGACTCGGCCGGTGAGAAAATGTTCCAAAGACACCCCATGCACAACTCCACCGGGGAAGGAGCCAGAAAGGAGTTCTGTTGGTAGTTTTTACAGTACCCCGGTAGGCAGCTGAAAGGCACCACAAATGTTGTTCTACCTGCTTTCTGGGCTGAGATGGGGAAGCGCTGAATTTTGGACTCGGCCGGTGAGAAAATGTTCCAAACACACTCCATGCACAACTCCACCGGGGAAGGTGCCAGAAAGGAGTTCTCTTGGTAGTTTTTGCACTGCCCCGGTAGGCAGCTGAAAGGCACCAAAAAAGTTGTTCTACCTGCTTTCTGGGCTGAGATGGGGAAGCGCTGAATTTTGGACTCGGCTGGTGACAAAATGTTGCAAACACACCCCATTCACAACTCCACCGGGGAAGGTGCCAGAAAGGAGTTCTCTTGGCAGTTTTTACAGTACCCAGGTAGGCAGCTGAAAGGCGCCACAAAACTTGTTCTACCTGCTTTCTGGGCTGAGATGGGGAACCGCTGAATTTTGGACTCGGCTGGTGACAAAATGTTCCAAACACATCCCATGCACAACTCCACCGGGGAAGGTGCCAGAAAGGAATCTGTTGGTAGTTTTTGCACTGCCCCGGTAGGTAGCTGAAAGGCACCCCAAAACTTGTTCTACCTGCTTTCTGGGCTGAGATGGGGAACCGCTGAATTTTGGACTCGGCTGGTGACAAAATGTTCCAAACACACCCCATGCACAACTCCACCCGGGGAAGGTGCCAGAATGGAGTTCTTATGGCAGTTTTTACAGTGCCCCGGTAGGCAGCTGAAAGGCACCACAAAACTTGTCCTACCTGCTTTCTGGGCTGAGATGGGGAACCGCTGAATTTTGGACTCGGCTGGTGAGAAACTGTTCCAAACACACCCCATGCACAACTCCACCGGGGAAGGTGCCAGAAAGGAGTTCTCTTGGTAGTTCTTACACTGCCCCTGTAGCCTAATGAAAGGAACCACAAAAGTTGATCTACCTGCTTTCTGGGCTGAGATGGGGAACCGCTGACTTTTGGACTCGGCTGGTGAGAAAATGTTCCAAACACACCCCATGCACAACTCCACCGGGGAAGGTGCCAGAAAGGAATTCTCTTGGTAGTTTTTGCACTGCCCCGGTAGGCAGCTGAAAGGCGCCACAAAAGATGTTCTACCTGCTTTCTGTGCTGTGATGGGGAAGCGCTGAATTTTGGACTCGGCTGGTGACAAAATGTTCCAAACACACCCCATGCACAACTCCACCGAGGAAGGTGCCAGAAAGGAGTTCTCTGGGTAGTTTTTACAGTACCCCGGTAGGCAGCTGAAAGGTACCACAAATGTTGTTCTACCTGCTTTCTGGGCTGAGATGGGGAAGCGCTGAATTTTGGACTCGGCCGGTGAGAAAATGTTCCAAACACACCCCATGCACAACTCCACCGGGGAAGGTGCCAGAAAGGAGTTCTCTTGGTAGATTTTGCACTACCCCGGTAGGCAGCTGAAAGGCACCAAAAAAGTTGTTCTACCTGCTTTCTGGGCTGAGATGGGGAAGCGCAGAATTTTGGACTCGGCTGGTGACAAAATGTTCCAAACACACCCCATGCACAACTCCACCGGGGAAGGTGCCAGAAAGGAGTTCTCTTGGTAGTTTTTACAGTACCCCGGTAGGCAGCTGAAAGGCACCACAAAACTTGTTCTACCTGCTTTCTGGGCTGAGATGGGGAAGCGCTGAATTTTGGACTCGGCTGGTGAGAAAATGTTCCAAACACACCCCATGCACAATTCCACCGGGGAAGGTGCCAGTAAGGAGTTCTCTTGGTAGTTTTTGCACTGCCCCGGTAGGCAGCTGAAAGGCGCCACAAATCTTGTCCTACCTGCTTTCTGTGCTGTGATGGGGAACCGCTGAATTTTGGACTCGGCTGGTGAGAAAATGTTCCAAACACACCCCATTCACAACTCCACCGGGGAAGGTGCCAGAAAGGAGTTCTCTTGGTAGTTTTTACAGTACCCAGGTAGGCAGCTGAAAGGCGCCACAAAACTTGTCCTACCTGCTTTCTGGGCTGAGATGGGGAACCGCTGAATTTTGGACTCGGCCGGTGAGAAAATGTTCCAAAGACACCCCATGCACAACTCCACCGGGGAAGGAGCCAGAAAGGAGTTCTGTTGGTAGTTTTTACAGTACCCCGGTAGGCAGCTGAAAGGCACCACAAATGTTGTTCTACCTGCTTTCTGGGCTGAGATGGGGAAGCGCTGAATTTTGGACTCGGCCGGTGAGAAAATGTTCCAAACACACTCCATGCACAACTCCACCGGGGAAGGTGCCAGAAAGGAGTTCTCTTGGTAGTTTTTGCACTGCCCCGGTAGGCAGCTGAAAGGCACCAAAAAAGTTGTTCTACCTGCTTTCTGGGCTGAGATGGGGAAGCGCTGAATTTTGGACTCGGCTGGTGACAAAATGTTGCAAACACACCCCATTCACAACTCCACCGGGGAAGGTGCCAGAAAGGAGTTCTCTTGGCAGTTTTTACAGTACCCAGGTAGGCAGCTGAAAGGCGCCACAAAACTTGTTCTACCTGCTTTCTGGGCTGAGATGGGGAACCGCTGAATTTTGGACTCGGCTGGTGACAAAATGTTCCAAACACATCCCATGCACAACTCCACCGGGGAAGGTGCCAGAAAGGAATCTGTTGGTAGTTTTTGCACTGCCCCGGTAGGTAGCTGAAAGGCACCCCAAAACTTGTTCTACCTGCTTTCTGGGCTGAGATGGGGAACCGCTGAATTTTGGACTCGGCTGGTGACAAAATGTTCCAAACACACCCCATGCACAACTCCACCCGGGGAAGGTGCCAGAATGGAGTTCTTATGGCAGTTTTTACAGTGCCCCGGTAGGCAGCTGAAAGGCACCACAAAACTTGTCCTACCTGCTTTCTGGGCTGAGATGGGGAACCGCTGAATTTTGGACTCGGCTGGTGAGAAAATGTTCCAAACACACCCCATTCACAACTCCACCGGGGAAGGTGCCAGAAAGGAGTTCTCTTGGTAGTTTTTACAGTACCCCGGTAGGCAGCTGAAAGGCACCACAAAACTTGTTCTACCTGCTTACTGGGCTGAGATGGGGAAGCGCTGAATTTTGGACTCGGCTGGTGAGAAAATGTTCCAAACACACCCCATGCACAACTCCACCGGGGAAGGTGCCAGTAAGGAGTTCTCTTGGTAGTTTTTGCACTGCCCCGGTAGGCAGCTGAAAGGGGCCACAAATCTTGTCCTACCTGCTTTCTGTGCTGTGATGGGGAACCGCTGAATTTTGGACTCGGCTGGTGAGAAAATGTTCCAAACACACCCCATGCACAACTCCACCGGGGAAGGAGCCAGAAAGGAGTTCTCTTGGTAGTTTTTACAGTACCCCGGTAGGCAGCTGAAAAGCACCACAAATGTTGTTCTACCTGCTTTCTGGGCTGAGATGGGGAAGCGCTGAATTTTGGACTCGGCTGGTGACAAAATGTTCCAAACACATCCCATGCACAACTCCACCGGGGAAGGTGCCAGAAAGGAGTTCTTATGGCACTTTTTACAGTGCCCCGGTAGGCAGGTGAAAGGCACCACAAAGGATGTTCTACCTGCTTTCTGGGCTGAGATGGGAACTGCTGAATTTTTGACTCGGCTGGTGAGAAAATGTTCCAAACACACCCCATGCACAACTCCACCGGGGAAGGAGCCAGAAAGGAGTTCTTTTGGTAGATTTTGCACTACCCCGGTAGGCAGCTGAAAGGCACCACAAAAGTTGTTCTACCTGCTTTCTGGGCTGAGATGGGGAACTGCTGAATTTTGGACTCGGCTGGTGACAAAATGTTCCAAACACACCCCATGCACAACTCCACCGGGGAAGGAGCCCGAAAGGAGTTCTGTTGGTAGTTTTTACAGTACCGCGGTAGGCAGCAGAAAGGCGCCACAAAAGTTGTTCTACCTGCTTTCTGGGCTGAGATGGGGAACCGCTGAATTTTGGACTCGGCTAGTGACAAAATGTTCCAAACACACCCCATGCATAACTCCACCGGGGAAGGTGCCAGAAAGGAGTTCTTATGACAGTTTTTACAGTGTCCTGGTAGGCAGCTGAAAGGCACCACAAAAGATGTTCTACCTGCTTTCTGGGCTGAGATGGGGAACTGCAGAATTTTGGACTCGGCTGGTGACAAAATGTTCCAAACACACCCCATTCACAACTCCACCAGGGAAGGAGCCCGAAAGGAGTTCTGTTGGTAGTTTTTACAGTACCGCGGTAGGCAGCTGAAAGGCGCCACAAAAGTTGTTCTACCTGCTTTCTGGGCTGAGATGGGGAAGCGCTGAATTTTGGACTCGGCTGGTGAGAAAATGTTCCAAACACACCCCATGCACAACTCCACCAGGGAAGGAGCCCGAAAGGAGTTCTCTTGGTAGTTTTTACAGTACCCCGGTAGGCAGCTGAAAGGTACCACAAATATTGTTCTAACTGCTTTCTGGGCTGAGATGGGGAACCGCTGAATTTTGGACTCGGCTGGTGAGAAAATGTTCCAAACACACCCCATGCACAACTCCACCGGGGAAGGTGCCAGTAAGGAGTTCTCTTGGTAGTTTTTGCACTGCCCCGGTAGGCAGCTGAAAGGCGCCACAAAAGATGTTCTACCTGCTTTCTGGGCTGAGATGGGAACTGCTGACTTTTTGACTCGGCTGGTGAGAAAATGTTCCAAACACACCCCATGCACAACTCCACCGGGGAAGGAGCCAGAAAGGAGTTCTTTTGGTAGATTTTGCACTACCCCGGGTAGGCAGCTGAAAGGCACCACAAAAGTTGTTCTACCTGCTTTCTGGGCTGAGATGGGGAACTGCTGACTTTTGGACTCGGCTGGTGACAAAATGTTCCAAACACACCCCATGCACAACTCCACCGGGGAAGGAGCCCGAAAGGAGTTCTGTTGGTAGTTTTTACAGTACCGCGGTAGGCAGCAGAAAGGCGCCACAAAAGTTGTTCTACCTGCTTTCTGGGCTGAGATGGGGAACCGCTGAATTTTGGACTCGGCTAGTGACAAAATGTTCCAAACACACCCCATGCATAACTCCACCGGGGAAGGTGCCAGAAAGGAGTTCTTATGACAGTTTTTACAGTGTCCTGGTAGGCAGCTGAAAGGCACCACAAAAGATGTTCTACCTGCTTTCTGGGCTGAGATGGGGAACTGCAGAATTTTGGACTCGGCTGGTGACAAAATGTTCCAAACACACCCCATTCACAACTCCACCAGGGAAGGAGCCCGAAAGGAGTTCTGTTGGTAGTTTTTACAGTACCGCGGTAGGCAGCTGAAAGGCGCCACAAAAGTTGTTCTACCTGCTTTCTGGGCTGAGATGGGGAAGCGCTGAATTTTGGACTCGGCTGGTGACAAAATGTTCCAAACACACCCCATGCACAACTCCACCAGGGAAGGAGCCCGAAAGGAGTTCTCTTGGTAGTTTTTACAGTACCCCGGTAGGCAGCTGAAAGGTACCACAAATGTTGTTCTAACTGCTTTCTGGGCTGAGATGGGGGAACCGCTGAATTTTGGACTCGGCTGGTGACAAAATGTTCCAAACACACCCCATGCACAACTCCACCGGGGAAGGTGCCAGTAAGGAGTTCTCTTGGTAGTTTTTGCACTGCCCCGGTAGGCAGCTGAAAGGCGCCACAAAAGATGTTCTACCTGCTTTCTGGGCTGTGATGGGGAAGCGCTGAATTTTGGACTCGGCACGTGACAAAATTGTCCAAAAACACCCCATGCACAACTCCACCGGGGAAGGTGCCAGAAAAGAGTTCTTATGGCAGTTTTTACAGTACCCCGGTAGGCAGCTGAAAGGCGCCACAAAAGTTGTTCTACCTGCTTTCTGGGCTGAGATGGGGAAGCGCTGAATTTTGGACTCGGCTGGTGACAAAATGTTCCAAGGCACACCCCATGCACAACTCCACCGGGGAAGGAGCCAGAAAGGAGTTCTCTTGGTAGTTTTTACAGTGCCCCGGTAGGCAGCTGAAAGGCGCCACAAAACTTGTTCTACCTGCTTTCTGGGCTGAGATGGGGAACCGCTGAATTTTGGACTCGGCTGGTGACAAACTGTTCCAAACACACCCCATGCACAACTCCACCGGGGAAGGTGCCAGAAAGGAGTTCTCTTGGTAGTTCTTACACTGCCCCTGTAGCCTAATGAAAGGAACCACAAAAGTTGATCTACCTGCTTTCTGGGCTGAGATGGGGAACCGCTGACTTTTGGACTCGGCTGGTGAGAAAATGTTCCAAACACACCCCATGCACAACTCCACCGGGGAAGGTGCCAGAAAGGAATTCTCTTGGTAGTTTTTGCACTGCCCCGGTAGGCAGCTGAAAGGCGCCACAAAAGATGTTCTACCTGCTTTCTGTGCTGTGATGGGGAAGCGCTGAATTTTGGACTCGGCTGGTGACAAAATGTTCCAAACACACCCCATGCACAACTCCACCGAGGAAGGTGCCAGAAAGGAGTTCTCTGGGTAGTTTTTACAGTACCCCGGTAGGCAGCTGAAAGGTACCACAAATGTTGTTCTACCTGCTTTCTGGGCTGAGATGGGGAAGCGCTGAATTTTGGACTCGGCCGGTGAGAAAATGTTCCAAACACACCCCATGCACAACTCCACCGGGGAAGGTGCCAGAAAGGAGTTCTCTTGGTAGATTTTGCACTACCCCGGTAGGCAGCTGAAAGGCACCAAAAAAGTTGTTCTACCTGCTTTCTGGGCTGAGATGGGGAAGCGCAGAATTTTGGACTCGGCTGGTGACAAAATGTTCCAAACACACCCCATGCACAACTCCACCGGGGAAGGTGCCAGAAAGGAGTTTCTCTTGGTAGTTTTTACAGTACCCCGGTAGGCAGCTGAAAGGCGCCACAAAACTTGTCCTACCTGCTTTCTGGGCTGAGATGGGGAACCGCTGAATTTTGGACTCGGCCGGTGAGAAAATGTTCCAAAGACACCCCATGCACAACTCCACCGGGGAAGGAGCCAGAAAGGAGTTCTGTTGGTAGTTTTTACAGTACCCCGGTAGGCAGCTGAAAGGCACCACAAATGTTGTTCTACCTGCTTTCTGGGCTGAGATGGGGAAGCGCTGAATTTTCGACTCGGCCGGTGAGAAAATGTTCCAAACACACTCCATGCACAACTCCACCGGGGAAGGTGCCAGAAAGGAGTTCTCTTGGTAGTTTTTGCACTGCCCCGGTAGGCAGCTGAAAGGCACCAAAAAATTGTTCTACCTGCTTTCTGGGCTGAGATGGCTTTCTGGGCTGAGATGGGGAAGCGCTGAATTTTGGACTCGGCTGGTGACAAAATGTTGCAAACACACCCCATTCACAACTCCACCGGGGAAGGTGCCAGAAAGGAGTTCTCTTGGTAGTTTTTACAGTACCCAGGTAGGCAGCTGAAAGGCGCCACAAAACTTGTCCTACCTGCTTTCTGGGCTGAGATGGGGAACCGCTGAATTTTGGACTCGGCCGGTGAGAAAATGTTCCAAACACACCCCATGCACAACTCCACCGGGGAAGGTGCCAGAAAAGAGTTCTTATGGCAGTTTTTACAGTACCCCGGTAGGCAGCTGAAAGGCGCCACAAAAGTTGTTCTACCTGCTTTCTGGGCTGAGATGGGGAAGCGCTGAATTTTGGACTCGGCTGGTGACAAAATGTTCCAAGGCACACCCCATGCACAACTCCACCGGGGAAGGAGCCAGAAAGGAGTTCTCTTGGTAGTTTTTACAGTGCCCCGGTAGGCAGCTGAAAGGCGCCACAAAACTTGTTCTACCTGCTTTCTGGGCTGAGATGGGGAACCGCTGAATTTTGGACTCGGCTGGTGACAAACTGTTCCAAACACACCCCATGCACAACTCCACCGGGGAAGGTGCCAGAAAGGAGTTCTCTTGGTAGTTCTTACACTGCCCCTGTAGCCTAATGAAAGGAACCACAAAAGTTGATCTACCTGCTTTCTGGGCTGAGATGGGGAACCGCTGACTTTTGGACTCGGCTGGTGAGAAAATGTTCCAAACACACCCCATGCACAACTCCACCGGGGAAGGGCCAGAAAGGAATTCTCTTGGTAGTTTTTGCACTGCCCCGGTAGGCAGCTGAAAGGCGCCACAAAAGATGTTCTACCTGCTTTCTGTGCTGTGATGGGGAAGCGCTGAATTTTGGACTCGGCTGGTGACAAAATGTTCCAAACACACCCCATGCACATCTCCACCGAGGAAGGTGCCAGAAAGGAGTTCTCTGGGTAGTTTTTACAGTACCCCGGTAGGCAGCTGAAAGGTACCACAAATGTTGTTCTACCTGCTTTCTGGGCTGAGATGGGGAAGCGCTGAATTTTGGACTCGGCCGGTGAGAAAATGTTCCAAACACACCCCATGCACAACTCCACCGGGGAAGGTGCCAGAAAGGAGTTCTCTTGGTAGATTTTGCACTACCCCGGTAGGCAGCTGAAAGGCACCAAAAAAGTTGTTCTACCTGCTTTCTGGGCTGAGATGGGGAAGCGCAGAATTTTGGACTCGGCTGGTGACAAAATGTTCCAAAGACACCCCATGCACAACTCCACCGGGGAAGGTGCCAGAAAGGAGTTCTCTTGGTAGTTTTTACAGTACCCCAGTAGGCAGCTGAAAGGCACCACAAAACTTGTTCTACCTGCTTTCTGGGCTGAGATGGGGAAGCGCTGAATTTTGGACTCGGCTGGTGAGAAAATGTTCCAAACACACCCCATGCACAACTCCACCGGGGAAGGTGCCAGTAAGGAGTTCTCTTGGTAGTTTTTGCACTGCCCCGGTAGGCAGCTGAAAGGCGCCACAAATCTTGTCCTACCTGCTTTCTGTGCTGTGATGGGGAACCGCTGAATTTTGGACTCGGCTGGTGAGAAAATGTTCCAAACACACCCCATTCACAACTCCACCGGGGAAGGAGCCAGAAAGGAGTTCTGTTGGTAGTTTTTACAGTACCCCGGTAGGCAGCTGAAAGGCACCACAAATGTTGTTCTACCTGCTTTCTGGGCTGAGATGGGGAAGCGCTGAATTTTGGACTCGGCTGGTGACAAAATGTTCCAAACACACTCCATGCACAACTCCACCGGGGAAGGTGCCAGAAAGGAGTTCTCTTGGTAGTTTTTGCACTGCCCCGGTAGGCAGCTGAAAGGCACCAAAAAAGTTGTTCTACCTGCTTTCTGGGCTGAGATGGGGAAGCGCTGAATTTTGGACTCGGCTGGTGACAAAATGTTGCAAACACACCCCATTCACAACTCCACCGGGGAAGGTGCCAGAAAGGAGTTCTCTTGGTAGTTTTTACAGTACCCAGGTAGGCAGCTGAAAGGCGCCACAAAACTTGTCCTACCTGCTTTCTGGGCTGAGATGGGGAACCGCTGAATTTTGGACTCGGCCGGTGAGAAAATGTTCCAAAGACACCCCATGCACAACTCCACCGGGGAAGGTGCCAGAAAAGAGTTCTTATGGCAGTTTTTACAGTACCCCCGGTAGGCAGCTGAAAGGCGCCACAAAACTTGTTCTACCTGCTTTCTGGGCTGAGATGGGGAAGCGCTGAATTTTGGACTCGGCTGGTGACAAAATGTTCCAAGGCACACCCCATGCACAACTCCACCGGGGAAGGAGCCAGAAAGGAGTTCTCTTGGTAGTTTTTACAGTGCCCCGGTAGGCAGCTGAAAGGCGCCACAAAACTTGTTCTACCTGCTTTCTGGGCTGAGATGGGGAACCGCTGAATTTTGGACTCGGCTGGTGACAAACTGTTCCAAACACACCCCATGCACAACTCCACCGGGGAAGGTGCCAGAAAGGAGTTCTCTTGGTAGTTCTTACACTGCCCCTGTAGCCTAATGAAAGGAACCACAAAAGTTGATCTACCTGCTTTCTGGGCTGAGATGGGGAACCGCTGACTTTTGGACTCGGCTGGTGAGAAAATGTTCCAAACACACCCCATGCACAACTCCACCGGGGAAGGTGCCAGAAAGGAATTCTCTTGGTAGTTTTTGCACTGCCCCGGTAGGCAGCTGAAAGGCGCCACAAAAGATGTTCTACCTGCTTTCTGTGCTGTGATGGGGAACCGCTGAATTTTGGACTCGGCTGGTGACAAAATGTTCCAAACACACCCCATGCACAACTCCACCGAGGAAGGTGCCAGAAAGGAGTTCTCTGGTAGTTTTTACAGTACCCCGGTAGGCAGCTGAAAGGTACCACAAATGTTGTTCTACCTGCTTTCTGGGCTGAGATGGGGAAGCGCTGAATTTTGGACTCGGCCGGTGAGAAAATGTTCCAAACACACCCCATGCACAACTCCACCGGGGAAGGTGCCAGAAAGGAGTTCTCTTGGTAGATTTTGCACTACCCCGGTAGGCAGCTGAAAGGCACCAAAAAAGTTGTTCTACCTGCTTTCTGGGCTGAGATGGGGAAGCGCAGAATTTTGGACTCGGCTGGTGACAAAATGTTCCAAACACACCCCATGCACAACTCCACCGGGGAAGGTGCCAGAAAGGAGTTCTCTTGGTAGTTTTTACAGTACCCCGGTAGGCAGCTGAAAGGCACCACAAAAGTTGTTCTACCTGCTTTCTGGGCTGAGATGGGGAAGCGCTGAATTTTGGACTCGGCTGGTGAGAAAATGTTCCAAACACACCCCATGCACAACTCCACCGGGGAAGGTGCCAGAAAGGAGTTCTCTTGGTAGTTTTTACAGTACCCCCGGTAGGCAGCTGAAAGGCACCACAAAAGTTGTTCTACCTGCTTTCTGGGCTGAGATGGGGAAGCGCTGAATTTTGGACTCGGCTGGTGAGAAAATGTTCCAAACACACCCCATGCACAACTCCACCGGGGAAGGTGCCAGTAAGGAGTTCTCTTGGTAGTTTTTGCACTGCCCCGGTAGGCAGCTGAAAGGCGCCACAAATCTTGTCCTACCTGCTTTCTGTGCTGTGATGGGGAACCGCTGAATTTTGGACTCGGCTGGTGAGAAAATGTTCCAAACACACCCCATTCACAACTCCACCGGGGAAGGTGCCAGAAAGGAGTTCTCTTGGTAGTTTTTACAGTACCCCGGTAGGCAGCTGAAAGGCGCCACAAAACTTGTCCTACCTGCTTTCTGGGCTGAGATGGGGAACCGCTGAATTTTGGCTCGGCCGGTGAGAAAATGTTCCAAAGACACCCCATGCACAACTCCACCGGGGAAGGTGCCAGAAAAGAGTTCTTATGGCAGTTTTTACAGTACCCCGGTAGGCAGCTGAAAGGCGCCACAAAAGTTGTTCTACCTGCTTTCTGGGCTGAGATGGGGAAGCGCTGAATTTTGGACTCGGCTGGTGAGAAAATGTTCCAAACACACCCCATGCACAACTCCACCGGGGAAGGAGCCAGAAAGGAGTTCTCTTGGTAGTTTTTACAGTGCCCCGGTAGGCAGCTGAAAGGCGCCACAAAACTTGTTCTACCTGCTTTCTGGGCTGAGATGGGGAACCGCTGAATTTTGGACTCGGCTGGTGACAAACTGTTCCAAACACACCCCATGCACAACTCCACCGGGGAAGGTGCCAGAAAGGAGTTCTCTTGGTAGTTCTTACACTGCCCCCTGTAGCCTAATGAAAGGAACCACAAAAGTTGATCTACCTGCTTTCTGGGCTGAGATGGGGAACCGCTGACTTTTGGACTCGGCTGGTGAGAAAATGTTCCAAACACACCCCATGCACAACTCCACCGGGGAAGGTGCCAGAAAGGAATTCTCTTGGTAGTTTTTGCACTGCCCCGGTAGGCAGCTGAAAGGCGCCACAAAAGATGTTCTACCTGCTTTCTGTGCTGTGATGGGGAAGCGCTGAATTTTGGACTCGGCTGGTGACAAAATGTTCCAAACACACCCCATGCACAACTCCACCGAGGAAGGTGCCAGAAAGGAGTTCTCTGGGTAGTTTTTACAGTACCCCGGTAGGCAGCTGAAAGGTACCACAAATGTTGTTCTACCTGCTTTCTGGGCTGAGATGGGGAAGCGCTGAATTTTGGACTCGGCCGGTGAGAAAATGTTCCAAACACACCCCATGCACAACTCCACCGGGGAAGGTGCCAGTAAGGAGTTCTCTTGGTAGATTTTGCACTACCCCGGTAGGCAGCTGAAAGGCGCCACAAAACTTGTCCTACCTGCTTTCTGGGCTGAGATGGGGAACAGCTGAATTTTGGACTCGGCTGGTGACAAAATGTTCCAAACACACCCCATGCACAACTCCACCGGGGAAGGTGCCAGAAAGGAGTTCTCTTGGTAGTTTTTGCACTGCCCCGGTAGGCAGCTGAAAGGCGCCACAAAAGATGTTCTACCTGCTTTCTGTGCTGTGATGGGGAAGCGCTGAATTTTGGACTCGGCTGGTGACAAAATGTTCCAAACACACCCCATGCACAACTCCACCGGGGAAGGTGCCAGTAAGGAGTTCTCTTGGTAGTTTTTGCACTGCCCCGGTAGGCAGCTGAAAGGCGCCACAAAACTTGTCCTACCTGCTTTCTGGGCTGAGATGGGGAACCGCTGAATTTTGGACTCGGCTGGTGAGAAAATGTTCCAAACACACCCCATTCACAACTCCACCGGGGAAGGTGCCAGAAAGGAATTCTCTTGGTAGTTTTTACAGTACCCAGGTAGGCAGCTGAAAGGCGCCACAAAACTTGTCCTACCTGCTTTCTGGGCTGAGATGGGGAAGCGCTGAATTTTGGACTCGGCCGGTGAGAAAATGTTCCAAACACACCCCATGCACAATTCCACCGGGGAAGGTGCCAGAAAGGAGTTCTCTTGGTAGTTTTTACAGTACCCCGGTAGGCAGCTGAAAGGCACAAAAAAGTTGTTCTACCTGCTTTCTGGGCTGAGATGGGGAACCGCTGAATTTTGGACTCGGCTGGTGACAAAAATGTTCCAAACACACCCCATGCACAACTCCACCGGGGAAGGTGCCAGAAAGGAGTTCTCTTGGTAGTTTTTACAGTACCCCGGTAGGCAGCTGAAAGGCGCCACAAAACTTGTTCTACCTGCTTTCTGGGCTGAGATGGGGAACCGCTGAATTTTGGACTCGGCTGGTGACAAAATGTTCCAAACACATCCCATGCACAACTCCACCGGGGAAGGTGCCAGAAAGGAATCTGTTGGTAGTTTTTGCACTGCCCCGGTAGGCAGCTGAAAGGCACCACAAAACTTGTTCTACCTGCTTTCTGGGCTGAGATGGGGAAGCGCTGAATTTTGGACTCGGCTGGTGAGAAAATGTTCCAAACACACCCCATGCACAACTCCACCCGGGGAAGGTGCCAGAATGGAGTTCTTATGGCAGTTTTTACAGTGCCCCGGTAGGCAGCTGAAAGGCACCACAAAACTTGTTCTACCTGCTTACTGGGCTGAGATGGGGAAGAGCTGAATTTTGGACTCGGCTGGTGAGAAAATGTTCCAAACACACCCCATGCACAACTCCACCGGGGAAGGTGCCAGTAAGGAGTTCTCTTGGTAGTTTTTGCACTGCCCCGGTAGGCAGCTGAAAGGGGCCACAAATCTTGTCCTACCTGCTTTCTGTGCTGTGATGGGGAACCGCTGAATTTTGGACTCGGCTGGTGAGAAAATGTTCCAAACACACCCCATGCACAACTCCACCGGGGAAGGAGACAGAAAGGAGTTCTCTTGGTAGTTTTTACAGTACCCCGGTAGGCAGCTGAAAAGCACCACAAATGTTGTTCTACCTGCTTTCTGGGCTGAGATGGGGAAGCGCTGAATTTTGGACTCGGCTGGTGACAAAATGTTCCAAACACATCCCATGCACAACTCCACCGGGGAAGGTGCCAGAAAGGAGTTCTTATGGCACTTTTTACAGTGCCCCGGTAGGCAGGTGAAAGGCACCACAAAGGATGTTCTACCTGCTTTCTGGGCTGAGATGGGAACTGCTGACTTTTTGACTCGGCTGGTGAGAAAATGTTCCAAACACACCCCATGCACAACTCCACCGGGGAAGGAGCCAGAAAGGAGTTCTTTTGGTAGATTTTGCACTACCCCGGTAGGCAGCTGAAAGGCACCACAAAAGTTGTTCTACCTGCTTTCTCGGCTGAGATGGGGAACTGCTGAATTTTGGACTCGGCTGGTGACAAAATGTTCCAAACACACCCCATGCACAACTCCACCGGGGAAGGAGCCCGAAAGGAGTTCTGTTGGTAGTTTTTACAGTACCGCGGTAGGCAGCAGAAAGGCGCCACAAAAGTTGTTCTACCTGCTTTCTGGGCTGAGATGGGGAACCGCTGAATTTTGGACTCGGCTAGTGACAAAATGTTCCAAACACACCCCATGCATAACTCCACCGGGGAAGGTGCCAGAAAGGAGTTCTTATGACAGTTTTTACAGTGTCCTGGTAGGCAGCTGAAAGGCACCACAAAAGATGTTCTACCTGCTTTCTGGGCTGAGATGGGGAACTGCAGAATTTTGGACTCGGCTGGTGACAAAATGTTCCAAACACACCCCATTCACAACTCCACCAGGGAAGGAGCCCGAAAGGAGTTCTGTTGGTAGTTTTTACAGTATCGCGGTAGGCAGCTGAAAGGCGCCACAAAAGTTGTTCTACCTGCTTTCTGGGCTGAGATGGGGAACCGCTGAATTTTGGACTCGGCTGGTGACAAAATGTTCCAAACACACCCCATGCACAACTCCACCGGGGAAGGTGCCAGTAAGGAGTTCTCTTGGTAGTTTTTGCACTGCCCCGGTAGGCAGCTGAAAGGCGCCACAAAAGATGTTCTACCTGCTTTCTGGGCTGTGATGGGGAAGCGCTGAATTTTGGACTCGGCACGTGACAAAATTGTCCAAAAACACCCCATGCACAACTCCACCGGGGAAGGTGCCAGAAAAGAGTTCTTATGGCAGTTTTTACAGTACCCCGGTAGGCAGCTGAAAGGCGCCACAAAAGTTGTTCTACCTGCTTTCTGGGCTGAGATGGGGAAGCGCTGAATTTTGGACTCGGCTGGTGACAAAATGTTCCAAGGCACACCCCATGCACAACTCCACCGGGGAAGGAGCCAGAAAGGAGTTCTCTTGGTAGTTTTTACAGTGCCCCGGTAGGCAGCTGAAAGGCGCCACAAAACTTGTTCTACCTGCTTTCTGGGCTGAGATGGGGAACAGCTGAATTTTGGACTCGGCTGGTGACAAACTGTTCCAAACACACCCCATGCACAACTCCACCGGGGAAGGTGCCAGAAAGGAGTTCTCTTGGTAGTTCTTACACTGCCCCTGTAGCCTAATGAAAGGAACCACAAAAGTTGATCTACCTGCTTTCTGGGCTGAGATGGGGAACCGCTGACTTTTGGACTCGGCTGGTGAGAAAATGTTCCAAACACACCCCATGCACAACTCCACCGGGGAAGGTGCCAGAAAGGAATTCTCTTGGTAGTTTTTGCACTGCCCCGGTAGGCAGCTGAAAGGCGCCACAAAAGATGTTCTACCTGCTTTCTGTGCTGTGATGGGGAAGCGCTGAATTTTGGACTCGGCTGGTGAGAAAATGTTCCAAACACACCCCATGCACAACTCCACCGAGGAAGGTGCCAGAAAGGAGTTCTCTGGGTAGTTTTTACAGTACCCCGGTAGGCAGCTGAAAGGTACCACAAATGTTGTTCTACCTGCTTTCTGGGCTGAGATGGGGAACCGCTGAATTTTGGACTCGGCCGGTGACAAACTGTTACAAACACACCCCATGCACAACTCCACCGGGGAAGGTGCCAGAAAGGAGTTCTCTTGGTAGATTTTGCACTACCCCGGTAGGCAGCTGAAAGGCACCAAAAAAGTTGTTCTACCTGCTTTCTGGGCTGAGATGGGGAAGCGCAGAATTTTGGACTCGGCTGGTGACAAAATGTTCCAAACACACCCCATGCACAACTCCACCGGGGAAGGTGCCAGAAAGGAGTTCTCTTGGTAGTTTTTACAGTACCCCGGTAGGCAGCTGAAAGGCACCACAAAACTTGTTCTACCTGCTTTCTGGGCTGAGATGGGGAAGCGCTGAATTTTGGACTCGGCTGGTGAGAAAATGTTCCAAACACACCCCATGCACAACTCCACCGGGGAAGGTGCCAGTAAGGAGTTCTCTTGGTAGTTTTTGCACTGCCCCGGTAGGCAGCTGAAAGGGGCCACAAATCTTGTCCTACCTGCTTTCTGTGCTGTGATGGGGAACCGCTGAATTTTGGACTCGGCTGGTGAGAAAATGTTCCAAACACACCCCATGCACAACTCCACCGGGGAAGGAGCCAGAAAGGAGTTCTCTTGGTAGTTTTTACAGTACCCCGGTAGGCAGCTGAAAAGCACCACAAATGTTGTTCTACCTGCTTTCTGGGCTGAGATGGGGAAGCGCTGAATTTTGGACTCGGCTGGTGACAAAATGTTCCAAACACATCCCATGCACAACTCCACCGGGGAAGGTGCCAGAAAGGAGTTCTTATGGCACTTTTTACAGTGCCCCGGTAGGCAGGTGAAAGGCACCACAAAGGATGTTCTACCTGCTTTCTGGGCTGAGATGGGAACTGCTGACTTTTTGACTCGGCTGGTGAGAAAATGTTCCAAACACACCCCATGCACAACTCCACCGGGGAAGGAGCCAGAAAGGAGTTCTTTTGGTAGATTTTGCACTACCCCGGTAGGCAGCTGAAAGGCACCACAAAAGTTGTTCTACCTGCTTTCTCGGCTGAGATGGGGAACTGCTGAATTTTGGACTCGGCTGGTGACAAAATGTTCCAAACACACCCCATGCACAACTCCACCGGGGAAGGAGCCCGAAAGGAGTTCTGTTGGTAGTTTTTACAGTACCGCGGTAGGCAGCAGAAAGGCGCCACAAAAGTTGTTCTACCTGCTTTCTGGGCTGAGATGGGGAACCGCTGAATTTTGGACTCGGCTAGTGACAAAATGTTCCAAACACACCCCATGCATAACTCCACCGGGGAAGGTGCCAGAAAGGAGTTCTTATGACAGTTTTTACAGTGTCCTGGTAGGCAGCTGAAAGGCACCACAAAAGATGTTCTACCTGCTTTCTGGGCTGAGATGGGGAACTGCAGAATTTTGGACTCGGCTGGTGACAAAATGTTCCAAACACACCCCATTCACAACTCCACCAGGGAAGGAGCCCGAAAGGAGTTCTGTTGGTAGTTTTTACAGTATCGCGGTAGGCAGCTGAAAGGCGCCACAAAAGTTGTTCTACCTGCTTTCTGGGCTGAGATGGGGAACCGCTGAATTTTGGACTCGGCTGGTGACAAAATGTTCCAAACACACCCCATGCACAACTCCACCAGGGAAGGAGCCCGAAAGGAGTTCTCTTGGTAGTTTTTACAGTACCCCGGTAGGCAGCTGAAAGGTACCACAAATGTTGTTCTAACTGCTTTCTGGGCTGAGATGGGGAAGCGCTGAATTTTGGACTCGGCTGGTGACAAAATGTTCCAAACACACCCCATGCACAACTCCACCGGGGAAGGTGCCAGTAAGGAGTTCTCTTGGTAGTTTTTGCACTGCCCCGGTAGGCAGCTGAAAGGCGCCACAAAAGATGTTCTACCTGCTTTCTGGGCTGTGATGGGGAAGCGCTGAATTTTGGACTCGGCACGTGACAAAATTGTCCAAAAACACCCCATGCACAACTCCACCGGGGAAGGTGCCAGAAAAGAGTTCTTATGGCAGTTTTTACAGTACCCCGGTAGGCAGCTGAAAGGCGCCACAAAAGTTGTTCTACCTGCTTTCTGGGCTGAGATGGGGAAGCGCTGAATTTTGGACTCGGCTGGTGACAAAATGTTCCAAGGCACACCCCATGCACAACTCCACCGGGGAAGGAGCCAGAAAGGAGTTCTCTTGGTAGTTTTTACAGTGCCCCGGTAGGCAGCTGAAAGGCGCCACAAAACTTGTTCTACCTGCTTTCTGGGCTGAGATGGGGAACAGCTGAATTTTGGACTCGGCTGGTGACAAACTGTTCCAAACACACCCCATGCACAACTCCACCGGGGAAGGTGCCAGAAAGGAGTTCTCTTGGTAGTTCTTACACTGCCCCTGTAGCCTAATGAAAGGAACCACAAAAGTTGATCTACCTGCTTTCTGGGCTGAGATGGGGAACCGCTGACTTTTGGACTCGGCTGGTGAGAAAATGTTCCAAACACACCCCATGCACAACTCCACCGGGGAAGGTGCCAGAAAGGAATTCTCTTGGTAGTTTTTGCACTGCCCCGGTAGGCAGCTGAAAGGCGCCACAAAAGATGTTCTACCTGCTTTCTGTGCTGTGATGGGGAAGCGCTGAATTTTGGACTCGGCTGGTGAGAAAATGTTCCAAACACACCCCATGCACAACTCCACCGAGGAAGGTGCCAGAAAGGAGTTCTCTGGGTAGTTTTTACAGTACCCCGGTAGGCAGCTGAAAGGTACCACAAATGTTGTTCTACCTGCTTTCTGGGCTGAGATGGGGAACCGCTGAATTTTGGACTCGGCCGGTGACAAACTGTTACAAACACACCCCATGCACAACTCCACCGGGGAAGGTGCCAGAAAGGAGTTCTCTTGGTAGATTTTGCACTACCCCGGTAGGCAGCTGAAAGGCACCAAAAAAGTTGTTCTACCTGCTTTCTGGGCTGAGATGGGGAAGCGCAGAATTTTGGACTCGGCTGGTGACAAAATGTTCCAAACACACCCCATGCACAACTCCACCGGGGAAGGTGCCAGAAAGGAGTTCTCTTGGTAGTTTTTACAGTACCCCGGTAGGCAGCTGAAAGGCACCACAAAACTTGTTCTACCTGCTTTCTGGGCTGAGATGGGGAAGCGCTGAATTTTGGACTCGGCTGGTGAGAAAATGTTCCAAACACACCCCATGCACAACTCCACCGGGGAAGGTGCCAGTAAGGAGTTCTCTTGGTAGTTTTTGCACTGCCCCGGTAGGCAGCTGAAAGGCGCCACAAATCTTGTCCTACCTGCTTTCTGTGCTGTGATGGGGAACCGCTGAATTTTGGACTCGGCTGGTGAGAAAATGTTCCAAACACACCCCATTCACAACTCCACCGGGGAAGGTGCCAGAAAGGAGTTCTCTTGGTAGTTTTTACAGTACCCAGGTAGGCAGCTGAAAGGCGCCACAAAACTTGTCCTACCTGCTTTCTGGGCTGAGATGGGGAACCGCTGAATTTTGGACTCGGCCGGTGAGAAAATGTTCCAAAGACACCCCATGCACAACTCCACCGGGGAAGGAGCCAGAAAGGAGTTCTGTTGGTAGTTTTTACAGTACCCCGGTAGGCAGCTGAAAGGCATCACAAATGTTGTTCTACCTGCTTTCTGGGCTGAGATGGGGAAGCGCTGAATTTTGGACTCGGCCGGTGAGAAAATGTTCCAAACACACTCCATGCACAACTCCACCGGGGAAGGTGCCAGAAAGGAGTTCTCTTGGTAGTTTTTGCACTGCCCCGGTAGGCAGCTGAAAGGCACCAAAAAAGTTGTTCTACCTGCTTTCTGGGCTGAGATGGGGAAGCGCTGAATTTTGGACTCGGCTGGTGACAAAATGTTGCAAACACACCCCATTCACAACTCCACCGGGGAAGGTGCCAGAAAGGAGTTCTCTTGGTAGTTTTTACAGTACCCAGGTAGGCAGCTGAAAGGCGCCACAAAACTTGTCCTACCTGCTTTCTGGGCTGAGATGGGGAACCGCTGAATTTTGGACTCGGCTGGTGACAAAATGTTCCAAGGCACACCCCATGCACAACTCCACCGGGGAAGGAGCCAGAAAGGAGTTCTCTTGGTAGTTTTTACAGTGCCCCGGTAGGCAGCTGAAAGGCGCCACAAAACTTGTTCTACCTGCTTTCTGGGCTGAGATGGGGAACCGCTGAATTTTGGACTCGGCTGGTGACAAACTGTTCCAAACACACCCCATGCACAACTCCACCGGGGAAGGTGCCAGAAAGGAGTTCTCTTGGTAGTTCTTACACTGCCCCTGTAGCCTAATGAAAGGAACCACAAAAGTTGATCTACCTGCTTTCTGGGCTGAGATGGGGAACCGCTGACTTTTGGACTCGGCTGGTGAGAAAATGTTCCAAACACACCCCATGCACAACTCCACCGGGGAAGGTGCCAGAAAGGAATTCTCTTGGTAGTTTTTGCACTGCCCCGGTAGGCAGCTGAAAGGCGCCACAAAAGATGTTCTACCTGCTTTCTGTGCTGTGATGGGGAAGCGCTGAATTTTGGACTCGGCTGGTGACAAAATGTTCCAAACACACCCCATGCACAACTCCACCGAGGAAGGTGCCAGAAAGGAGTTCTCTGGGTAGTTTTTACAGTACCCCGGTAGGCAGCTGAAAGGTACCACAAATGTTGTTCTACCTGCTTTCTGGGCTGAGATGGGGAAGCGCTGAATTTTGGACTCGGCCGGTGAGAAAATGTTCCAAACACACCCCATGCACAACTCCACCGGGGAAGGTGCCAGAAAGGAGTTCTCTTGGTAGATTTTGCACTACCCCGGTAGGCAGCTGAAAGGCGCCACAAATCTTGTCCTACCTGCTTTCTGTGCTGTGATGGGGAAGCGCAGAATTTTGGACTCGGCTGGTGACAAAATGTTCCAAACACACCCCATGCACAACTCCACCGGGGAAGGTGCCAGAAAGGAGTTCTCTGGGTAGTTTTTACAGTACCCCGGTAGGCAGCTGAAAGGTACCACAAATGTTGTTCTACCTGCTTTCTGGGCTGAGATGGGGAAGCGCTGAATTTTGGACTCGGCCGGTGAGAAAATGTTCCAAACACACCCCATGCACAACTCCACCGGGGAAGGTGCCAGAAAGGAGTTCTCTTGGTAGATTTTGCACTACCCCGGTAGGCAGCTGAAAGGCACCAAAAAAGTTGTTCTACCTGCTTTCTGGGCTGAGATGGGGAAGCGCAGAATTTTGGACTCGGCTGGTGACAAAATGTTCCAAACACACCCCATGCACAACTCCACCGGGGAAGGTGCCAGAAAGGAGTTCTCTTGGTAGTTTTTACAGTACCCCGGTAGGCAGCTGAAAGGCACCAAAAAAGTTGTTCTACCTGCTTTCTGGGCTGAGATGGGGAAGCGCTGAATTTTGGACTCGGCTGGTGAGAAAATGTTCCAAACACACCCCATGCACAACTCCACCGGGGAAGGTGCCAGTAAGGAGTTCTCTTGGTAGTTTTTGCACTGCCCCGGTAGGCAGCTGAAAGGCGCCACAAATCTTGTCCTACCTGCTTTCTGTGCTGTGATGGGGAACCGCTGAATTTTGGACTCGGCTGGTGAGAAAATGTTCCAAACACACCCCATTCACAACTCCACCGGGGAAGGTGCCAGAAAGGAGTTCTCTTGGTAGTTTTTACAGTACCCCGGTAGGCAGCTGAAAGGCGCCACAAAACTTGTCCTACCTGCTTTCTGGGCTGAGATGGGGAACCGCTGAATTTTGGACTCGGCCGGTGAGAAAATGTTCCAAAGACACCCCATGCACAACTCCACCGGGGAAGGTGCCAGAAAAGAGTTCTTATGGCAGTTTTTACAGTACCCCGGTAGGCAGCTGAAAGGCGCCACAAAACTTGTTCTACCTGCTTTCTGGGCTGAGATGGGGAAGCGCTGAATTTTGGACTCGGCTGGTGACAAAATGTTCCAAGGCACACCCCATGCACAACTCCACCGGGGAAGGAGCCAGAAAGGAGTTCTCTTGGTAGTTTTTACAGTGCCCCGGTAGGCAGCTGAAAGGCGCCACAAAACTTGTTCTACCTGCTTTCTGGGCTGAGATGGGGAACCGCTGAATTTTGGACTCGGCTGGTGACAAACTGTTCCAAACACACCCCATGCACAACTCCACCGGGGAAGGTGCCAGAAAGGAGTTCTCTTGGTAGTTCTTACACTGCCCCTGTAGCCTAATGAAAGGAACCACAAAAGTTGATCTACCTGCTTTCTGGGCTGAGATGGGGAACCGCTGACTTTTGGACTCGGCTGGTGAGAAAATGTTCCAAACACACCCCATGCACAACTCCACCGGGGAAGGTGCCAGAAAGGAATTCTCTTGGTAGTTTTTGCACTGCCCCGGTAGGCAGCTGAAAGGCGCCACAAAAGATGTTCTACCTGCTTTCTGTGCTGTGATGGGGAAGCGCTGAATTTTGGACTCGGCCGGTGAGAAAATGTTCCAAACACACCCCATGCACAACTCCACCGGGGAAGGTGCCAGTAAGGAGTTCTCTTGGTAGATTTTGCACTACCCCGGTAGGCAGCTGAAAGGCGCCACAAAACTTGTCCTACCTGCTTTCTGGGCTGAGATGGGGAACCGCTGAATTTTGGACTCGGCCGGTGAGAAAATGTTCCAAAGACACCCGATGCACAACTCCACCGGGGAAGGTGCCAGAAAAGAGTTCTTATGGCAGTTTTTACAGTACCCCGGTAGGCAGCTGAAAGGCGCCACAAAACTTGTTCTACCTGCTTTCTGGGCTGAGATGGGGAAGCGCAGAATTTTGGACTCGGCTGGTGACAAAATGTTCCAAACACACCCCATGCACAACTCCACCGGGGAAGGTGCCAGAAAGGAGTTCTCTTGGTAGTTTTTACAGTACCCCGGTAGGCAGCTGAAAGGCACCACAAAACTTGTTCTACCTGCTTTCTGGGCTGAGATGGGGAAGCGCTGAATTTTGGACTCGGCTGGTGAGAAAATGTTCCAAACACACCCCATGCACAACTCCACCGGGGAAGGTGCCAGTAAGGAGTTCTCTTGGTAGTTTTTGCACTGCCCCGGTAGGCAGCTGAAAGGCGCCACAAATCTTGTCCTACCTGCTTTCTGTGCTGTGATGGGGAACCGCTGAATTTTGGACTCGGCTGGTGAGAAAATGTTCCAAACACACCCCATGCACAACTCCACCGGGGAAGGTGCCAGAAAGGAGTTCTCTTGGTAGTTTTTACAGTACCCAGGTAGGCAGCTGAAAGGCGCCACAAAACTTGTCCTACCTGCTTTCTGGGCTGAGATGGGGAACCGCTGAATTTTGGACTCGGCCGGTGAGAAAATGTTCCAAAGACACCCCATGCACAACTCCACCGGGGAAGGAGCCAGAAAGGAGTTCTCTTGGTAGTTTTTACAGTACCCCGGTAGGCAGCTGAAAGGCATCACAAATGTTGTTCTACCTGCTTTCTGGGCTGAGATGGGGAAGCGCTGAATTTTGGACTCGGCCGGTGAGAAAATGTTCCAAACACACTCCATGCACAACTCCACCGGGGAAGGTGCCAGAAAGGAGTTCTCTTGGTAGTTTTTGCACTGCCCCGGTAGGCAGCTGAAAGGCACCAAAAAAGTTGTTCTAACTGCTTTCTGGGCTGAGATGGGGAAGCGCTGAATTTTGGACTCGGCTGGTGACAAAATGTTGCAAACACACCCCATTCACAACTCCACCGGGGAAGGTGCCAGAAAGGAGTTCTCTTGGTAGTTTTTACAGTACCCAGGTAGGCAGCTGAAAGGCGCCACAAAACTTGTCCTACCTGCTTTCTGGGCTGAGATGGGGAACCGCTGAATTTTGGACTCGGCCGGTGAGAAAATGTTCCAAAGACACCCGATGCACAACTCCACCGGGGAAGGTGCCAGAAAAGAGTTCTTATGGCAGTTTTTACAGTACCCCCGGTAGGCAGCTGAAAGGCGCCACAAAAGTTGTTCTACCTGCTTTCTGGGCTGAGATGGGGAAGCGCTGAATTTTGGACTCGGCTGGTGACAAAATGTTCCAAGGCACACCCCATGCACAACTCCACCGGGGAAGGAGCCAGAAAGGAGTTCTCTTGGTAGTTTTTACAGTGCCCCGGTAGGCAGCTGAAAGGCGCCACAAAACTTGTTCTACCTGCTTTCTGGGCTGAGATGGGGAACCGCTGAATTTTGGACTCGGCTGGTGACAAACTGTTCCAAACACACCCCATGCACAACTCCACCGGGGAAGGTGCCAGAAAGGAGTTCTCTTGGTAGTTCTTACACTGCCCCTGTAGCCTAATGAAAGGAACCACAAAAGTTGATCTACCTGCTTTCTGGGCTGAGATGGGGAACCGCTGACTTTTGGACTCGGCTGGTGAGAAAATGTTCCAAACACACCCCATGCACAACTCCACCGGGGAAGGTGCCAGAAAGGAATTCTCTTGGTAGTTTTTGCACTGCCCCGGTAGGCAGCTGAAAGGCGCCACAAAAGATGTTCTACCTGCTTTCTGTGCTGTGATGGGGAAGCGCTGAATTTTGGACTCGGCTGGTGACAAAATGTTCCAAACACACCCCATGCACAACTCCACCGAGGAAGGTGCCAGAAAGGAGTTCTCTGGGTAGTTTTTACAGTACCCCGGTAGGCAGCTGAAAGGTACCACAAATGTTGTTCTACCTGCTTTCTGGGCTGAGATGGGGAAGCGCTGAATTTTGGACTCGGCCGGTGAGAAAATGTTCCAAACACACCCCATGCACAACTCCACCGGGGAAGGTGCCAGAAAGGAGTTCTCTTGGTAGATTTTGCACTACCCCGGTAGGCAGCTGAAAGGCACCAAAAAAGTTGTTCTACCTGCTTTCTGGGCTGAGATGGGGAAGCGCAGAATTTTGGACTCGGCTGGTGACAAAATGTTCCAAACACACCCCATGCACAACTCCACCGGGGAAGGTGCCAGAAAGGAGTTCTCTTGGTAGTTTTTACAGTACCCCGGTAGGCAGCTGAAAGGCACCACAAAAGTTGTTCTACCTGCTTTCTGGGCTGAGATGGGGAAGCGCTGAATTTTGGACTCGGCTGGTGAGAAAATGTTCCAAACACACCCCATGCACAACTCCACCGGGGAAGGTGCCAGTAAGGAGTTCTCTTGGTAGTTTTTGCACTGCCCCGGTAGGCAGCTGAAAGGCGCCACAAATCTTGTCCTACCTGCTTTCTGTGCTGTGATGGGGAACCGCTGAATTTTGGACTCGGCTGGTGAGAAAATGTTCCAAACACACCCCATTCACAACTCCACCGGGGAAGGTGCCAGAAAGGAGTTCTCTTGGTAGTTTTTACAGTACCCCGGTAGGCAGCTGAAAGGCGCCACAAAACTTGTCCTACCTGCTTTCTGGGCTGAGATGGGGAACCGCTGAATTTTGGACTCGGCCGGTGAGAAAATGTTCCAAAGACACCCCATGCACAACTCCACCGGGGAAGGTGCCAGAAAAGAGTTCTTATGGCAGTTTTTACAGTACCCCGGTAGGCAGCTGAAAGGCGCCACAAAACTTGTTCTACCTGCTTTCTGGGCTGAGATGGGGAAGCGCTGAATTTTGGACTCGGCTGGTGACAAAATGTTCCAAGGCACACCCCATGCACAACTCCACCGGGGAAGGAGCCAGAAAGGAGTTCTCTTGGTAGTTTTTACAGTGCCCCGGTAGGCAGCTGAAAGGCGCCACAAAACTTGTTCTACCTGCTTTCTGGGCTGAGATGGGGAACCGCTGAATTTTGGACTCGGCTGGTGACAAACTGTTCCAAACACACCCCATGCACAACTCCACCGGGGAAGGTGCCAGAAAGGAGTTCTCTTGGTAGTTCTTACACTGCCCCTGTAGCCTAATGAAAGGAACCACAAAAGTTGATCTACCTGCTTTCTGGGCTGAGATGGGGAACCGCTGACTTTTGGACTCGGCTGGTGAGAAAATGTTCCAAACACACCCCATGCACAACTCCACCGGGGAAGGTGCCAGAAAGGAATTCTCTTGGTAGTTTTTGCACTGCCCCGGTAGGCAGCTGAAAGGCGCCACAAAAGATGTTCTACCTGCTTTCTGTGCTGTGATGGGGAAGCGCTGAATTTTGGACTCGGCTGGTGACAAAATGTTCCAAACACACCCCATGCACAACTCCACCGAGGAAGGTGCCAGAAAGGAGTTCTCTGGGTAGTTTTTACAGTACCCCGGTAGGCAGCTGAAAGGTACCACAAATGTTGTTCTACCTGCTTTCTGGGCTGAGATGGGGAAGCGCTGAATTTTGGACTCGGCCGGTGAGAAAATGTTCCAAACACACCCCATGCACAACTCCACCGGGGAAGGTGCCAGTAAGGAGTTCTCTTGGTAGATTTTGCACTACCCCGGTAGGCAGCTGAAAGGCGCCACAAAACTTGTCCTACCTGCTTTCTGGGCTGAGATGGGGAACCGCTGAATTTTGGACTCGGCCGGTGAGAAAATGTTCCAAAGACACCCGATGCACAACTCCACCGGGGAAGGTGCCAGAAAAGAGTTCTTATGGCAGTTTTTACAGTACCCCGGTAGGCAGCTGAAAGGCGCCACAAAACTTGTTCTACCTGCTTTCTGGGCTGAGATGGGGAAGCGCTGAATTTTGGACTCGGCTGGTGACAAAATGTTCCAAGGCACACCCCATGCACAACTCCACCGGGGAAGGAGCCAGAAAGGAGTTCTCTTGGTAGTTTTTACAGTGCCCCGGTAGGCAGCTGAAAGGCGCCACAAAACTTGTTCTACCTGCTTTCTGGGCTGAGATGGGGAACCGCTGAATTTTGGACTCGGCTGGTGACAAACTGTTCCAAACACACCCCATGCACAACTCCACCGGGGAAGGTGCCAGAAAGGAGTTCTCTTGGTAGTTCTTACACTGCCCCTGTAGCCTAATGAAAGGAACCACAAAAGTTGATCTACCTGCTTTCTGGGCTGAGATGGGGAACCGCTGACTTTTGGACTCGGCTGGTGAGAAAATGTTCCAAACACACCCCATGCACAACTCCACCGGGGAAGGTGCCAGAAAGGAATTCTCTTGGTAGTTTTTGCACTGCCCCGGTAGGCAGCTGAAAGGCGCCACAAAAGATGTTCTACCTGCTTTCTGTGCTGTGATGGGGAAGCGCTGAATTTTGGACTCGGCTGGTGACAAAATGTTCCAAACACACCCCATGCACAACTCCACCGAGGAAGGTGCCAGAAAGGAGTTCTCTGGGTAGTTTTTACAGTACCCCGGTAGGCAGCTGAAAGGTACCACAAATGTTGTTCTACCTGCTTTCTGGGCTGAGATGGGGAAGCGCTGAATTTTGGACTCGGCCGGTGAGAAAATGTTCCAAACACACCCCATGCACAACTCCACCGGGGAAGGTGCCAGAAAGGAGTTCTCTTGGTAGATTTTGCACTACCCCGGTAGGCAGCTGAAAGGCACCAAAAAAGTTGTTCTACCTGCTTTCTGGGCTGAGATGGGGAAGCGCAGAATTTTGGACTCGGCTGGTGACAAAATGTTCCAAACACACCCCATGCACAACTCCACCGGGGAAGGTGCCAGAAAGGAGTTCTCTTGGTAGTTTTTACAGTACCCCGGTAGGCAGCTGAAAGGCACCACAAAAGTTGTTCTACCTGCTTTCTGGGCTGAGATGGGGAAGCGCTGAATTTTGGACTCGGCTGGTGAGAAAATGTTCCAAACACACCCCATGCACAACTCCACCGGGGAAGGTGCCAGTAAGGAGTTCTCTTGGTAGTTTTTGCACTGCCCCGGTAGGCAGCTGAAAGGCGCCACAAATCTTGTCCTACCTGCTTTCTGTGCTGTGATGGGGAACCGCTGAATTTTGGACTCGGCTGGTGAGAAAATGTTCCAAACACACCCCATTCACAACTCCACCGGGGAAGGTGCCAGAAAGGAGTTCTCTTGGTAGTTTTTACAGTACCCCGGTAGGCAGCTGAAAGGCGCCACAAAACTTGTCCTACCTGCTTTCTGGGCTGAGATGGGGAACCGCTGAATTTTGGACTCGGCCGGTGAGAAAATGTTCCAAAGACACCCCATGCACAACTCCACCGGGGAAGGTGCCAGAAAAGAGTTCTTATGGCAGTTTTTACAGTACCCCGGTAGGCAGCTGAAAGGCGCCACAAAACTTGTTCTACCTGCTTTCTGGGCTGAGATGGGGAAGCGCTGAATTTTGGACTCGGCTGGTGACAAAATGTTCCAAGGCACACCCCATGCACAACTCCACCGGGGAAGGAGCCAGAAAGGAGTTCTCTTGGTAGTTTTTTACAGTGCCCCGGTAGGCAGCTGAAAGGCGCCACAAAACTTGTTCTACCTGCTTTCTGGGCTGAGATGGGGAACCGCTGAATTTTGGACTCGGCTGGTGACAAACTGTTCCAAACACACCCCATGCACAACTCCACCGGGGAAGGTGCCAGAAAGGAGTTCTCTTGGTAGTTCTTACACTGCCCCTGTAGCCTAATGAAAGGAACCACAAAAGTTGATCTACCTGCTTTCTGGGCTGAGATGGGGAACCGCTGACTTTTGGACTCGGCTGGTGAGAAAATGTTCCAAACACACCCCATGCACAACTCCACCGGGGAAGGTGCCAGAAAGGAATTCTCTTGGTAGTTTTTGCACTGCCCCGGTAGGCAGCTGAAAGGCGCCACAAAAGATGTTCTACCTGCTTTCTGTGCTGTGATGGGGAAGCGCTGAATTTTGGACTCGGCTGGTGACAAAATGTTCCAAACACACCCCATGCACAACTCCACCGAGGAAGGTGCCAGAAAGGAGTTCTCTGGGTAGTTTTTACAGTACCCCGGTAGGCAGCTGAAAGGTACCACAAATGTTGTTCTACCTGCTTTCTGGGCTGAGATGGGGAAGCGCTGAATTTTGGACTCGGCCGGTGAGAAAATGTTCCAAACACACCCCATGCACAACTCCACCGGGGAAGGTGCCAGTAAGGAGTTCTCTTGGTAGATTTTGCACTACCCCGGTAGGCAGCTGAAAGGCGCCACAAAACTTGTCCTACCTGCTTTCTGGGCTGAGATGGGGAACCGCTGAATTTTGGACTCGGCCGGTGAGAAAATGTTCCAAAGACACCCGATGCACAACTCCACCGGGGAAGGTGCCAGAAAAGAGTTCTTATGGCAGTTTTTACAGTACCCCGGTAGGCAGCTGAAAGGCGCCACAAAACTTGTTCTACCTGCTTTCTGGGCTGAGATGGGGAAGCGCTGAATTTTGGACTCGGCTGGTGACAAAATGTTCCAAGGCACACCCCATGCACAACTCCACCGGGGAAGGAGCCAGAAAGGAGTTCTCTTGGTAGTTTTTACAGTGCCCCGGTAGGCAGCTGAAAGGCGCCACAAAACTTGTTCTACCTGCTTTCTGGGCTGAGATGGGGAACCGCTGAATTTTGGACTCGGCTGGTGACAAACTGTTCCAAACACACCCCATGCACAACTCCACCGGGGAAGGTGCCAGAAAGGAGTTCTCTTGGTAGTTCTTACACTGCCCCTGTAGCCTAATGAAAGGAACCACAAAAGTTGATCTACCTGCTTTCTGTGCTGTGATGGGGAAGCGCTGAATTTTGGACTCGGCTGGTGACAAAATGTTCCAAACACACCCCATGCACAACTCCACCGGGGAAGGTGCCAGAAAGGAATTCTCTTGGTAGTTTTTACAGTACCCCGGTAGGCAGCTGAAAGGTACCACAAAACTTGTTCTACCTGCTTTCTGGGCTGAGATGGGGAAGCGCTGAATTTTGGACTCGGCCGGTGAGAAAATGTTCCAAACACACCCCATGCACAACTCCACCGGGGAAGGTGCCAGAAAGGAGTTCTCTTGGTAGATTTTGCACTACCCCGGTAGGCAGCTGAAAGGCACCAAAAAAGTTGTTCTACCTGCTTTCTGGGCTGAGATGGGGAAGCGCAGAATTTTGGACTCGGCTGGTGACAAAATGTTCCAAACACACCCCATGCACAACTCCACCGGGGAAGGTGCCAGAAAGGAGTTCTCTTGGTAGTTTTTACAGTACCCCGGTAGGCAGCTGAAAGGCACCACAAAAGTTGTTCTACCTGCTTTCTGGGCTGAGATGGGGAAGCGCTGAATTTTGGACTCGGCTGGTGAGAAAATGTTCCAAACACACCCCATGCACAACTCCACCGGGGAAGGTGCCAGTAAGGAGTTCTCTTGGTAGTTTTTGCACTGCCCCGGTAGGCAGCTGAAAGGCGCCACAAATCTTGTCCTACCTGCTTTCTGTGCTGTGATGGGGAACCGCTGAATTTTGGACTCGGCTGGTGAGAAAATGTTCCAAACACACCCCATTCACAACTCCACCGGGGAAGGTGCCAGAAAGGAGTTCTCTTGGTAGTTTTTACAGTACCCCGGTAGGCAGCTGAAAGGCGCCACAAAACTTGTCCTACCTGCTTTCTGGGCTGAGATGGGGAACCGCTGAATTTTGGACTCGGCCGGTGAGAAAATGTTCCAAAGACACCCCATGCACAACTCCACCGGGGAAGGTGCCAGAAAAGAGTTCTTATGGCAGTTTTTACAGTACCCCGGTAGGCAGCTGAAAGGCGCCACAAAACTTGTTCTACCTGCTTTCTGGGCTGAGATGGGGAAGCGCTGAATTTTGGACTCGGCTGGTGACAAAATGTTCCAAGGCACACCCCATGCACAACTCCACCGGGGAAGGAGCCAGAAAGGAGTTCTCTTGGTAGTTTTTACAGTGCCCCGGTAGGCAGCTGAAAGGCGCCACAAAACTTGTTCTACCTGCTTTCTGGGCTGAGATGGGGAACCGCTGAATTTTGGACTCGGCTGGTGACAAACTGTTCCAAACACACCCCATGCACAACTCCACCGGGGAAGGTGCCAGAAAGGAGTTCTCTTGGTAGTTCTTACACTGCCCCTGTAGCCTAATGAAAGGAACCACAAAAGTTGATCTACCTGCTTTCTGGGCTGAGATGGGGAACCGCTGACTTTTGGACTCGGCTGGTGAGAAAATGTTCCAAACACACCCCATGCACAACTCCACCGGGGAAGGTGCCAGAAAGGAATTCTCTTGGTAGTTTTTGCACTGCCCCGGTAGGCAGCTGAAAGGCGCCACAAAAGATGTTCTACCTGCTTTCTGTGCTGTGATGGGGAAGCGCTGAATTTTGGACTCGGCTGGTGACAAAATGTTCCAAACACACCCCATGCACAACTCCACCGGGGAAGGTGCCAGTAAGGAGTTCTCTGGGTAGTTTTTGCACTGCCCCGGTAGGCAGCTGAAAGGGGCCACAAATCTTGTCCTACCTGCTTTCTGGGCTGAGATGGGGAAGCGCTGAATTTTGGACTCGGCCGGTGAGAAAATGTTCCAAACACACCCCATGCACAACTCCACCGGGGAAGGTGCCAGTAAGGAGTTCTCTTGGTAAATTTTGCACTACCCCGGTAGGCAGCTGAAAGGCGCCACAAAACTTGTCCTACCTGCTTTCTGGGCTGAGATGGGGAACCGCTGAATTTTGGACTCGGCCGGTGAGAAAATGTTCCAAAGACACCCGATGCACAACTCCACCGGGGAAGGTGCCAGAAAAGAGTTCTTATGGCAGTTTTTACAGTACCCCGGTAGGCAGCTGAAAGGCGCCACAAAACTTGTTCTACCTGCTTTCTGGGCTGAGATGGGGAAGCGCTGAATTTTGGACTCGGCTGGTGACAAAATGTTCCAAGGCACACCCCATGCACAACTCCACCGGGGAAGGAGCCAGAAAGGAGTTCTCTTGGTAGTTTTTACAGTGCCCCGGTAGGCAGCTGAAAGGCGCCACAAAACTTGTTCTACCTGCTTTCTGGGCTGAGATGGGGAACCGCTGAATTTTGGACTCGGCTGGTGACAAACTGTTCCAAACACACCCCATGCACAACTCCACCGGGGAAGGTGCCAGAAAGGAGTTCTCTTGGTAGTTCTTACACTGCCCCTGTAGCCTAATGAAAGGAACCACAAAAGTTGATCTACCTGCTTTCTGTGCTGTGATGGGGAAGCGCTGAATTTTGGACTCGGCTGGTGACAAAATGTTCCAAACACACCCCATGCACAACTCCACCGGGGAAGGTGCCAGAAAGGAATTCTCTTGGTAGTTTTTACAGTACCCCGGTAGGCAGCTGAAAGGTACCACAAATGTTGTTCTACCTGCTTTCTGGGCTGAGATGGGGAAGCGCTGAATTTTGGACTCGGCCGGTGAGAAAATGTTCCAAACACACCCCATGCACAACTCCACCGGGGAAGGTGCCAGAAAGGAGTTCTCTTGGTAGATTTTGCACTACCCCGGTAGGCAGCTGAAAGGCACCAAAAAAGTTGTTCTACCTGCTTTCTGGGCTGAGATGGGGAAGCGCAGAATTTTGGACTCGGCTGGTGACAAAATGTTCCAAACACACCCCATGCACAACTCCACCGGGGAAGGTGCCAGAAAGGAGTTCTCTTGGTAGTTTTTACAGTACCCCGGTAGGCAGCTGAAAGGCACCACAAAAGTTGTTCTACCTGCTTTCTGGGCTGAGATGGGGAAGCGCTGAATTTTGGACTCGGCTGGTGAGAAAATGTTCCAAACACACCCCATGCACAACTCCACCGGGGAAGGTGCCAGTAAGGAGTTCTCTTGGTAGTTTTTGCACTGCCCCGGTAGGCAGCTGAAAGGCGCCACAAATCTTGTCCTACCTGCTTTCTGTGCTGTGATGGGGAACCGCTGAATTTTGGACTCGGCTGGTGAGAAAATGTTCCAAACACACCCCATTCACAACTCCACCGGGGAAGGTGCCAGAAAGGAGTTCTCTTGGTAGTTTTTACAGTACCCCGGTAGGCAGCTGAAAGGCGCCACAAAACTTGTCCTACCTGCTTTCTGGGCTGAGATGGGGAACCGCTGAATTTTGGACTCGGCCGGTGAGAAAATGTTCCAAAGACACCCCATGCACAACTCCACCGGGGAAGGTGCCAGAAAAGAGTTCTTATGGCAGTTTTTACAGTACCCCGGTAGGCAGCTGAAAGGCGCCACAAAACTTGTTCTACCTGCTTTCTGGGCTGAGATGGGGAAGCGCTGAATTTTGGACTCGGCTGGTGACAAAATGTTCCAAGGCACACCCCATGCACAACTCCACCGGGGAAGGAGCCAGAAAGGAGTTCTCTTGGTAGTTTTTACAGTGCCCCGGTAGGCAGCTGAAAGGCGCCACAAAACTTGTTCTACCTGCTTTCTGGGCTGAGATGGGGAACCGCTGAATTTTGGACTCGGCTGGTGACAAACTGTTCCAAACACACCCCATGCACAACTCCACCGGGGAAGGTGCCAGAAAGGAGTTCTCTTGGTAGTTCTTACACTGCCCCTGTAGCCTAATTAAAGGAACCACAAAAGTTGATCTACCTGCTTTCTGGGCTGAGATGGGGAACCGCTGACTTTTGGACTCGGCTGGTGAGAAAATGTTCCAAACACACCCCATGCACAACTCCACCGGGGAAGGTGCCAGAAAGGAATTCTCTTGGTAGTTTTTTGCACTGCCCCGGTAGGCAGCTGAAAGGCGCCACAAAAGATGTTCTACCTGCTTTCTGTGCTGTGATGGGGAAGCGCTGAATTTTGGACTCGGCTGGTGACAAAATGTTCCAAACACACCCCATGCACAACTCCACCGAGGAAGGTGCCAGAAAGGAGTTCTCTGGGTAGTTTTTACAGTACCCCGGTAGGCAGCTGAAAGGTACCACAAATGTTGTTCTACCTGCTTTCTGGGCTGAGATGGGGAAGCGCTGAATTTTGGACTCGGCCGGTGAGAAAATGTTCCAAACACACCCCATGCACAACTCCACCGGGGAAGGTGCCAGTAAGGAGTTCTCTTGGTAGATTTTGCACTACCCCGGTAGGCAGCTGAAAGGCGCCACAAAACTTGTCCTACCTGCTTTCTGGGCTGAGATGGGGAACCGCTGAATTTTGGACTCGGCCGGTGAGAAAATGTTCCAAAGACACCCCATGCACAACTCCACCGGGGAAGGTGCCAGAAAAGAGTTCTTATGGCAGTTTTTACAGTACCCCGGTAGGCAGCTGAAAGGCGCCACAAAACTTGTTCTACCTGCTTTCTGGGCTGAGATGGGGAAGCGCTGAATTTTGGACTCGGCTGGTGACAAAATGTTCCAAGGCACACCCCATGCACAACTCCACCGGGGAAGGAGCCAGAAAGGAGTTCTCTTGGTAGTTTTTACAGTGCCCCGGTAGGCAGCTGAAAGGCGCCACAAAACTTGTTCTACCTGCTTTCTGGGCTGAGATGGGGAACCGCTGAATTTTGGACTCGGCTGGTGACAAACTGTTCCAAACACACCCCATGCACAACTCCACCGGGGAAGGTGCCAGAAAGGAGTTCTCTTGGTAGTTCTTACACTGCCCCTGTAGCCTAATGAAAGGAACCACAAAAGTTGATCTACCTGCTTTCTGGGCTGAGATGGGGAACCGCTGACTTTTGGACTCGGCTGGTGAGAAAATGTTCCAAACACACCCCATGCACAACTCCACCGGGGAAGGTGCCAGAAAGGAATTCTCTTGGTAGTTTTTGCACTGCCCCGGTAGGCAGCTGAAAGGCGCCACAAAAGATGTTCTACCTGCTTTCTGTGCTGTGATGGGGAAGCGCTGAATTTTGGACTCGGCTGGTGACAAAATGTTCCAAACACACCCCATGCACAACTCCACCGAGGAAGGTGCCAGAAAGGAGTTCTCTGGGTAGTTTTTACAGTACCCCGGTAGGCAGCTGAAAGGTACCACAAATGTTGTTCTACCTGCTTTCTGGGCTGAGATGGGGAAGCGCTGAATTTTGGACTCGGCCGGTGAGAAAATGTTCCAAACACACCCCATGCACAACTCCACCGGGGAAGGTGCCAGTAAGGAGTTCTCTTGGTAGATTTTGCACTACCCCGGTAGGCAGCTGAAAGGCGCCACAAAACTTGTCCTACCTGCTTTCTGGGCTGAGATGGGGAACCGCTGAATTTTGGACTCGGCTGGTGACAAAATGTTCCAAACACACCCCATGCACAACTCCACCGGGGAAGGTGCCAGAAAGGAGTTCTCTTGGTAGTTTTTGCACTGCCCCGGTAGGCAGCTGAAAGGCGCCACAAAAGATGTTCTACCTGCTTTCTGTGCTGTGATGGGGAAGCGCTGAATTTTGGACTCGGCTGGTGACAAAATGTTCCAAACACACCCCATGCACAACTCCACCGGGGAAGGTGCCAGTAAGGAGTTCTCTTGGTAGTTTTTGCACTGCCCCGGTAGGCAGCTGAAAGGCGCCACAAAAGATGTTCTACCTGCTTTCTGTGCTGTGATGGGGAAGCGCTGAATTTTGGACTCGGCTGGTGACAAAATGTTCCAAACACACCCCATGCACAACTCCACCGGGGAAGGTGCCAGAAAGGAGTTCTCTGGGTAGTTTTTACAGTACCCCGGTAGGCAGCTGAAAGGTACCACAAATGTTGTTCTACCTGCTTTCTGGGCTGAGATGGGGAAGCGCTGAATTTTGGACTCGGCCGGTGAGAAAATGTTCCAAACACACCCCATGCACAACTCCACCGGGGAAGGTGCCAGTAAGGAGTTCTCTTGGTAGATTTTGCACTACCCCGGTAGGCAGCTGAAAGGCGCCACAAAACTTGTCCTACCTGCTTTCTGGGCTGAGATGGGGAACCGCTGAATTTTGGACTCGGCCGGTGAGAAAATGTTCCAAAGACACCCCATGCACAACTCCACCGGGGAAGGTGCCAGAAAAGAGTTCTTATGGCAGTTTTTACAGTACCCCGGTAGGCAGCTGAAAGGCGCCACAAAACTTGTTCTACCTGCTTTCTGGGCTGAGATGGGGAAGCGCTGAATTTTGGACTCGGCTGGTGACAAAATGTTCCAAGGCACACCCCATGCACAACTCCACCGGGGAAGGAGCCAGAAAGGAGTTCTCTTGGTAGTTTTTACAGTGCCCCGGTAGGCAGCTGAAAGGCGCCACAAATCTTGTTCTACCTGCTTTCTGGGCTGAGATGGGGAACCGCTGAATTTTGGACTCGGCTGGTGACAAACTGTTCCAAACACACCCCATGCACAACTCCACCGGGGAAGGTGCCAGAAAGGAGTTCTCTTGGTAGTTCTTACACTGCCCCTGTAGCCTAATGAAAGGAACCACAAAAGTTGATCTACCTGCTTTCTGGGCTG